>NW_022196905.1:93623235-93720397 GCF_008632895.1 Mastomys coucha
AGAGGGGGGGAAGGAGAGAGAGGGGGAGGGGGGAAAGCCACGCCCTTGCAGTCTGCATCTCAGACATCTAGGTTATGTACAAGGTTTCCTGCAGCTTCATTCCAGTCCCAGAGAGTCAAGGAGGCAAAAGAACCAGACCTTGCCCCCATCCTTGTCAGTGTCCAGGAAGGTGTTCTGAGCCAGTCCTGCTCTGTACTGCTCAACTTTCCTGGCTTCCCCTTCTTTATTTGCAAGTTGGTGTTGAAGCCAGACTAAACTCCAGGGCCGGTGCCCAAGGGCAAACGCTGCATGAAGGTTATCGGTTGTTCTCTGTGGCAAGGTCAGGCTAGATGTTCGGGCCATGCTACGTACATAGCCTTTGCTTCTGTGAAAAGGATCGATCCGTGGTCTAAGCAGAATGCTGGAAGACTAGAAACAGGTGATTCTCATCCCTATCTTGTTGTGTGGTACTCTGAGAATGGGAAACCTTAGTGGACACAAATGGGGCTAGGTTCTTCCATATTCTTTTTAAGTTACTACTGGTAGAACAGAAGAGGAAATTTCCATATGCAGATGACACAGTTTTAGGATCAAGGAAACTACTCTAACATGTGTGGTCTTAATAAAGGAAACTTTGCGGGGGGTGGGGGTGCAGAAGCCGCACTAGACTCTTGAGCTGGAGTTAGAGGCCATGTGAACTCCCAGACATTCATGATGGGATGTGAACTCCTGTCCTTCGTAAGAGCACACGCTCTTAACCACTGAGCTCTCTCTTTCTCTGCCTCCATCTTCAGTCAGCTAGTCTTTTGTAGTCCCCCACTTCATTTGGAAAAGTGAGGTGCAATTCAGTGAGGTTGTTCTTGGAAGGACACATGAAAGTTATGCAAGGTGCAGAATGGAGATTGGAGGCGGCATGTGCGATCTACAAAGGTTTCTAATGATGGAGAAAACAAAACTGTTTCTTAAGTTATCTAATTAAATTCTTTCCACCTACACTCTATAGCAGAGGGCACTGGCATCTTTATTACTGGTTCTGTGAATTTACAGAATCCTCTTCCTTCCTGAAGAGAATCCCAGCCCTGCCTGGGATCCTGTCTACTTATTTTCAAGGGAAGAGAGTGTGGCCTTGCTCAACAGACACTGCCACTACCCTTGGCGCTGATTTGGCCTGGACCCAAGGCTTCTTAGCTTTTACTCTACCCTCAGCTCGGGCTTTAAAGCACACAGTGCTGTGCTTAGCTTGCTGCATAAAATAACTGCCCTCTGAGGGTGTGTTGGGAAATATATTCTCAGAATTACTGCCAATCAATGGCTATTTATGTTCCCGAATGCAGAGACACTGGCCTTGTGAATGTGAACTCCAGAATGTCTCTGGAGTCTGTCTTCATTGCTTCATCTCTCCTCCAGCCTTAGTCACATGGGCCTTCTGGAACCTTCCGCATCAGAAGAGGCAGCTAAAGCTTCTTTCCACACTTACTCTCACATTAACTTGTGTAGTCTTCACACAGTAAATGATTTCCAGACAATAATAAAAACAATATTTTGGGGGTGAGGGTAGATAGGATTTTGTTGTAAAGTCCAGCCTCACCTTGTATCCCTGATCCTTCTGCTTCAGCCTCCTGACTTTGGGGCTACAGGGGTATGGCATCACACCAGGCTACAAACTTTTATAATTTAAGAACGGCAAGAACAGGAAATGTGGCTGAGCTGGCAATCTTCTTGCCTAGAGTACACAAAGCCCTGAGCTTGATGCATGACCGCATAAACTTGGCATTATTTTGTCTGGTGTGAAGGAAGTAAGAGGCAAGGGGGTAGGAATTCAAAGTCATCCTCACCTACTTTGCCAGTTTAAGGCCATCCTGAGCTACAGAGACCTTGTCTACAAACAAACAATTGAGGCCATCCTCCTTGTTTAAAAGCCTTTGATGCCTTCTGAGGGTTCTTTGGTTAACCTGTGAAATCCCAACCCTGACTTTCAAGGTCTGGCTCTCTCTCTCTCTCTCTCTCTCTCTCTCTCTCTCTCTTTCTCTCTCTTTCTCTCTCTCTCTCATCTTCCTGTCCCCTCACCCCAACCACATCTCAACCATCCTGTTCTCTCTCTCTCTCTATAGTCTCTGGTCTTGGTTCCCAGGTGTTCTCCTGGTCTTCTTGGCTTCTGCTTCATATTCTCTCTCTCTCTCTCTCTCTCTCTCTCTCTCTCTCTCTCTCTCTCTCTCTCCCTCCCTCCTAAGTACATCTACCCCAGGGCACACATGCTTACTCTTTGCAGCTGCCTGCTCTTCCATCTATCCCCCTCCCCCCAAGCTCCACTATGCTTCTTCTTTCCTCTAGATCCCACAATCTTTACCCATGGTAAAATAATGTCTACCCATATTGTCTCATTTTAATCATCACTGACCTCTGGATGTTTCCATCTGCCTACTCGTGGTTGTTGATAACTATTTTTCTGTTGTTGAGATCATCAACTCTATCTGCCATTCTTCTCCTCAAATAAAGATTCCAAGACTGTGTGAGAACCCCAGCACCTAAGATCACTGTGGGCTCCACACATCACGAGTGACTGTTGGGTAGATGAAAGAAAGAAAATGATCATCAAGGACAGGAGCTTCCCCTATCCTTCTAAGTATTGCCGAACCCCATTCTTGGATAAAGTCAATAAGATATTTCCAGTCAGCTCACTAAATATTTCTTTGTACCACTTCTACTCACTGTGTAAGTACTTAAATGTGGATTTGAATGATTTAATTCACCTCTAATATGGATTATTATAAGATATGGCACCTTATAAAAGTGGTTTTTTTTATAAAAACAAACCAAGATGTTGTCCATTCTATGAGGTCTCATGAGAAAATTCTCCCAGAAACAGCCATGCTGACTTAGAGCATCTGGTGACTTCTGATCTTGTGGACACCATAGAAAAGCAAATCTCACCAGTCTCCTCCTTAATGGCTCAGAGAGCGGCCCAGTGTGGGTAAATATCCAGGCTGCACCTTTGGACCCTAAAATTATTTGAATTGATAGAGTCCTTACACTTTTTATTTGAAATTGGGTTTTTTTTTTTCTGTCTTTACATCTATGTTATCATACACATCTTCCTGATCTGTCTTAAAGCCTTTCTGAGAGAAGGTAGATACCAATAAACAAAGAATAAATAACACCTTTGGGCATTTCCCTGGAGATACCAAAGCAATTGCAAAAATAAGGCCAGACTATTCTCAGTTTCCTCCATAGCCACCTTGGGTCGCTTAGGGCTCTTGAAAGTGTTCCCTGGATGGAGTCAAATTGCATCTGTAGTGACTTCCTTCATAAATACACACTGGCTGTCTAGGAGAACACTTGGAATCTTGATAATCAAAAGCTTATTGTGTGTTTGTGAAGCTTGGAAAGGAAACTGAAACTAATACCAAGGGAGAATAGAATAAAGTTACATGTTTTCCTTTAAAACCAGAGGGAGGGCATCTGAGACATAATGGAGTGCACCACTTCCAACTTTGTGGATCCTTTTGCTTTGTTTCCACTTTGCTTTGCATTTCTAGTAGTAAGGTTATCCTGTTGAACATAATTAACTTGCCATCTATAAGAACAGCTTTAAAAAAATCTGTGATGTTTATGATGAAAAAGGCACTTGGGACATAATAATTTTATTATCTGAAAAGGTGTAAGAAGTTAAAACAAAAGGATTCCATATATTGAATTTTTCTAGTCACTCGCCTTCCACTACATTGTATCTAGTTACAAAATATAAATGAGTCACTGCACTGAAAATCTTTGTTTACAGAGGAGAGAGTGGGATACTACGGGAAATCCTTCTGGGTAAGAATTGCAAAGAAAGTGCTATGGTTAGTCCTCCTGGATGGCCCCCTCCCAGTGCCTGGAAAGTTGTCCTTGGACTCTTGTCCCTGAAAGGCCCTCGATGTGCACCCTGGGATTCTTTCCTCTCTACTTTCCTTCATAACCACATCTGAGGGGGCCTTGGAGCAGTACCTTTCTTCTGGGTTTCACAGTTTTTATATCCTGTTTCCTGCTGACACTGGTTTGGAGCCTGGGGATTACTTCAGGGGCCTGCCAGGGTATTGTAGACTGAGTCTGTGGTTTTGTTGGCCATGCAATCCCCTCAGAAACTTGGCAGGCCTCTCATCTATTTGTCCAGGCTGGGTCCTATGTAGGACCCACTGGTGTTGATAAAGTATACAAGAATAAAAGCTTTTATCCTCTTCTGTGTTCATCTCCTTCTCTCTCACCTACACAGTGGCAATGTTCCCTTGCAGCCACCTAAAGATGGGCTCCTTTGAGCTGGCCACTCTGGCACACAGAGGACAATTGTTATAAACTATGTTGGAGCCCTATCTTAAGCCATGGTTAGTGATTGTTGCTTCTCATGGATCCACTTAGGACTCAAATGCAATTAGGATTGCCATGAACACAGGAACTCAAATGAATGGTTTTCAGCAACCTATTGGTTACAAATGAAAATTTTTTGTTTCTGCTTCTATTTGTAGATGAACTAGCTCTGGCCTGAATTTACCTCTCTCCTTCAAGAACATTCTAAAAGTGTCATGAAGTGTTCATCACATCCCAGCATCCTGAGCTTTCTAAGTCTCACACAGAATATGGTGGCCTTCAAAGAGCTGTTGAAAGTGATGTAACAGAACAAAGAGCTGCCGGAAGTGATGTAACAAAATCTATATTTTTTCAGTATTTTGTTAAGCTTAGATGCTCCCCTACATAAGATACAATAGCTAATTGTAGCTGTGTTGGCTTACAGCACCCCACCCCAGATAGGGGATTAGGTGCAGTTGAAAGTGACATATTACTCCCAATAATAAACTACACTGTGCTTTTTCATGTGTCCATAATATTGAAGAATAAGTAGGGTAGGTAGCACCATGCTTCTGTTCCTTAAGTACCTGGTGGCTCCCTTCATTCCCAACCAATGCCTGTGCTTCCCAACCCTCAGTTCCAAGGTAGACTTAAGTCAGGGTTTCTATTCCTGTACAAACATCATGACCAAGAAACAAGTTGGGAAGGAAAGGGTTTATTTAGCTTACTTCCACAATGCTGTTAATCTCCAGAGGTAATCAGGCCTGGAACTCAAGCAGGTCAGAAAGCAGGAGCTGATGCAGAGACCATGGAGATGTTCCTTACTGGTTTGCTTCCCCTGGCTTGCTCAGCCTGCTCTCTTATAGAACTCAAGACTTCCAGCCCAGGGATGGCACCACCCACAAGGGGCCCCACTCCCTTGATCACTAATTGAGAAAATGCCCCACAGCTGGATCTCATGGAGGCACTTCCCCAACTGAAGTTCCCTTCTTTGTGATAACTCCAGCCTGTGTCAAGTTGACACACAAAACCAGCCAATACAGCCATCAATTCTACAATCTAAGTAGCTGCATATCCATTCAAGTCAGACAGGAGGTGAGGAAGAAAAAAGCAAGGCATGCTCCATCTTCAAAGTGGAATTGACCAAATAACTTACATGACTACACCCAAGAGGGAATGTAGCCATCTTGGATACTTTGATCAATTTTGGTGGTTACTGGATCAAAAGCTAAAACTGAGATTTGGTAGACAATAGTCACAATTGACTAAATTAGGGAGCTACAGGGATTCCCAAGAGAATACCAATCCCAAAGGGAGTACTCCTAGGATTCAGCACTGTCCCACAACTGGGGCTTGGGGGAACTGTTGGTTTAAAGAAAGAATTGAGTAGTTATAGGTGAGACTTAGCAAATAGTTAATTAATAGAGTGAGCTAACTGGATACATCGCTTCATGAGGAAAGCTGGATGAGATTGCTCAGATATAATTCTGATGCTTCATATAAAAATGAACAGTGTAGCTTCAAAACCTGACTAAGAAGTTCTGAACAGTGTGGGTAACAGTAGCATTTCTTTTGTCTTGGGAAGTTGTCTTTGGCAGAAAATGAAAGATTTAGGAGTACTGGAATGCAGTGTTGCATTGTTTTCTCTAAAAATAAAAAAAAAAAATAAATTGGAGAGGGAAAATGTGCTGACATGGTACAGAGGTTAAAATGATATTGAGAATAAAGATCAGACAATACTGAAATTCTGGAGAATTGGAGAGCAACAGAACAAAGGAAGAGAGAGACTGGGGAAGGGTCTAGAAGAAAATTTCAAGGAACAAATTTGATAAGATCAGTGTGTCTTCAGCTCTATCTATCTATCTATCTATCTATATATCTATCTATCTATCATGTATGTATATATCTATGTATATATTTATGTATCAGTGTATCTATCATGTATGTATGTATCTATCATCTACCTCTCTGTATGAACATCTATCATCTATCTCTCACACACATAGTACATAACTAAGTTCACGTTTGTAGTTTACACAAATACTTAAATGTGAGTAAATGTAAGCTTTTGTTGTATATGTGGTAGTATAGGCACTTTCGTGACATGGAAACTTTGGAGTAAAGTCATGTTAGTGGAACTGTTAAAGAAACTGAAGGGGAAAAGACTGACAATATGAAAATAAGGATATCATAGTTTTTAAAATTCCACACTCTTAATGATAGACATTCCATAAGAGTCTCTTCTAATGCTCAGAAGTCTGTTCAACAGAATCCATATGAAATGCTGGGTGACAGTTTATAACCCCAGCACTTGGTGGATTGATAGAAGAGGATGCGTAGTAGTGTCAACTTTGGACTCCATATGCACAGGCACACACATCTACACACACATATACACTTACATACATAAACATGGTGACAGAAACATACAAAAACAAAAATAAGTGAATGGGTAAAAAGTCTCCTTAAGAGGATACAATAGAAAGAACCAGGATATAAATTAGAAAACCAGGATATAGACATAGTAGACTTTCAGAACTATATAAAATTATTGATTTCATAGCTTCACCAAGCACCTACGAGACCATGACCTGGGACCCAGAAAACAGTAATCACTATTAGTAATGGAAAAGAACCATCTTACTATTATTCATCCTGGAGTCAGTATCCAGGAACCACACATGCATTTCAGACACTCAAGGTTGGGAAGGATTCCATTTTTTCATAGCACACTGCAAACCTACCACAAGAAGTAAGTGCTGCTGGGATCAGATCTTGTTCCTCATTCCCAGTACTTTGCCCTGACTTCCTATGGAGTAGGAACCAGACACTGCAATGCACTGGTATAAAGCAGCCTCCTGGAATGCTGAGGAAGAAACAGGAAACGTGTACATAGGCTTCCTGTCTACTTCCAGTCTTCAGTCTAGGCTTCTGACTTGGCTGCATCCAAAGGAAGCCATAACACTCAGGAGACTGTCTTGTGCCTTATTCAGAGTCAATCTAGGGGTCAGGTTAAAGCCTTCAAGGGACAGGGGAGATTTGGGAGTCATTGGAGGAGCGGAAACTGTCCAAGCCGGCATGAACTCCACTTGTATGCACGTTCTTCATGTCAAACCTGTGACATTTTGTGCCCACAAAACTTTTTTCAGAAGCCCATCTGACATTCACTATGACAGAGATGATCTGACTAAAACAAAGACCAAGATAAGGAAAGTGGAAAGGCTGAGGGGAACAAGTATCTTTTTGTGTCTCTCTGTCTGTCTCTCTCTTTGTGTGTATACACATCTCACTCTCTCTCTCTCTCTGAAACTATTGACTCTACTGATTTTAAACTAACTGTACCCAATTTCGTTTTCTTTTTTCCTTCCTTCCTCCCTCCCTCCCTCCCTCCCTCCCTCCCTCCTTCCTTCCTTCCTTCCTTGCTTTCTTCCTTCTTTTGAGATGATTTTTTTTCACTAAATTACCCAAACTGGTTTTCTATTTCCCTGCCTCAGCTACTCACATGCCTTGGATTACAGGTATAGTGTTTAGCTCTAAATATCCCCATGTTTTACAGTCTAGAGAACTAAAAGAATAGCTTGAGCCAAGAATCAGAGGTCATCTAAGACACAGCCTACCACCTCCCAGAACACTGGCATGCACTATCCTTAAATTTACTAGCTTTCCCTTTATTTGGACTTTTATCACTTCTGGATACATAATAAGAAATCAATACATTCGTTTTGGTTTGTTTGCTTGATTAAAATTTGCCAATGTGTCAACACAATTCTGTGTTAATATTTATTCAACACATGCATTCTGGTTCTTAGTGTGTGACTAGCACTGTGCCCGGTGAAGACACTGGGGGTGAAATAATGAGAAAGACAAACATGATGGTTCTTCCTCTCCAGGGGCTTTGGCTGTAATGGAAGAAGGTGGTGTTGATTAAATAGTCAAGCAAATAAATTCATAATTATAAATTATGACACAAGCCACAAAAGAAAATAACCTGTGAGTGATATGAATCGGAGAATGTAATGTGGTTTAGTGATCAGGAATATCTTCTCTAGAGAGGAATGTTTGAAATGATGTCTGAAGGTGATCAAGAATCAACTCACTGAGAGAATAGCTTTAGAACTTTAAAAAATAATCAGGAAAAGGCATTTCCTAAGGCTTGAGGGAATATGATGTATTTCAAGAGTGCAGTAGGAGGAACACAGGCACTGAAGAAAAGCAGGAGACAATGCCAGAGAGGTTTTGAGTAGCACTCAGAGAGTCTTATGGACCTCACTGAGAATCATTTAAGAGTAAAGGCCCTAAAGATTGGTCACTATGATCTAAACTGGTTTTTAAAATATTAGGTTGAGAACTGGAAAAATGTGTAGTGGGTAAAACATAGGCTATACAAGCATGAAACCCAAACTTATATTCCATCACCCACAGAAAAAGCCAGGTTTTGTGGACAGGCCTGCAATCTCAGCAGTGGGAGGTAGAAACAGGTGGATCCACAGAGTTTGCTGGCCAGCTAGCCCAATCAAATTGGTAAGCTCCAGGTGGTTCAGTGAGAGACCTTGTCACAAAAAGGGGATGGGGGGGGGGTGGATCAAGACTGAGGAAGACATACAATGTTGACCTCTGGCTTTTGTGTGCATTCTTCAGCACATGCACACACACACACACACACACACACACACACACACACACTCAGAGAGAGAGAGAGAGAGAGAGAGAGAGAGAGAGAGAGAGAGAGAGAGAGAGAGAGAATAGAGACTAAGGAAGAAAATTTAAATTCAGGAGAAATCCAGGAGTATGTGTAAAAGCAAAGACTGTTATGAACAAGAGATGGTCAATGGTTTGAGAAGGTTCTATAGCTACCAAAATGTTATCAGGTTTAGCACTGACTAGGAAGTTCCTGAGTGACTGGTGGGGAAAGGCTCAGTGGAATTACTAGACTTGCTAAATGGAAGTAGAGAGATGGGAAAAGCAGACAAGCAACTTGACTGGGAGGTTAGGATGTAAAATAATGGAGTCTCAGAGCTGTGTTGAATGGAGAACTTCTGTTTTGTTTTTAAGTGAGGGACTAAAGAAAGTAAGATGTATGTGACCATGATCAGCCTGAAAAGATGAGTAGATAGTGATTCCATGGGATTCCCTAGAGGGCGTGGCCTTTGAGAATCATAGGACAGGTTTGGGATTAATTTTAAATGTCAAAAACATGCCAATGAAATTCCCTACGTGTAGCCTCCTCCCTTAGGAGAAGGGCACTGTTGATTCCTGAATATGCGGACTACATAATTTATGGCATTAGAATGGGGACACAGATCTGGAGTAGCCACTGTGGATGTCAGTATGGAGAACTCTTAAGGCTAAAAATAATTTGACCCTATGATCCAGCTGTACCACTCCTTGGCTCATACCCAAAGGTTTGACATCCTACTCCAAGGATGCTTGCTCAACCGTGTTCATTGCTGTGCTCTCTTCACAATACCTAGAAAATGGAAGCAACCTAAATGTCCTGCAGTTGAAGAATGGATGATGGAAACATGGTATACCTAAACTATGAAATACTGTAGGTATAAATTTTTGTAACTTATTTTAATAAGTGTTTAATCTTTTTTTTTTTTTGGCTATTACCCATCAGAGGTAGTGCAAGAGAAAAGTTATTAGGATATGGGGTGTACTGGCTGGTTTTGTGTACCAACTTGACACAGGCTGGAGTTATCACAGAGAAGGGAGCTTCAGTTGGGGAAGTGCCTCCATGAGATTTAGTTGTGGAGCATTTTCTCAATTAGTGATCAAAGGGGTAGGGCCCCTTGTGGGTGGTGCCATACCTGGGCTGGAAGTCTTGAGTTCTATAAGAGAGCAGGCTGAGCAAGCCAGGGGAAGCAAGCCAGTAAAGAACATCTCTCCATGGCCTCTGCATCAGCTCCTGCTTCCTGACCTGATTGAGTTCCAGTCCTGACTTCCTCTGGTGATGAACAGCAATGTGGAAGTGTAAGCTGAATAAAGCCTTTCCTCCCCAACTTGCTTCTTGGTCATGATGTCTGTGCAGGAATAGAAATCCTGACTGAGACATGGGGGAACTGGGCCTTTTTAGTAATAGTGTCTTGAGGGTGAGCTTGATCTTTTTTGGCAGTAGTTTAGTCTCATAGTAAATATCAAATATGACTTAGTAGTTGTAGTTTAATCTTAAAACCATAAGGATAGCCAACTGACCTGAGGCAAGGCCTTGGAAGCAACAAGCTGTCAAAAGAACTTGTATGTGTATGTGTAGAATAGAATATATTTAGAGAATAGGAAGGGAAATTGAGAAGAGAGGAGAGAGAGGGAAAGGGAAAGAGATGGGGAAGGAGAGAGGGAGAAAGGGATCAGGGAGAGAAGAAAGTCAGAGAGAGAAAAGGGGCAGAGAGCTGTCATAGGAACTTTATGAGTAGTATTTTGGTAAGTTGTTTATTTTATAATTTAATGTTGGTGTTATCATAAGTTGAGCTCAACTATGCTATGTAACGAGAACCAATACATGTGTATTGTTAGTGAAGAATAGCAGGACAGCGTGAATGAATAAAACTGATGGGATATATATATATATTTGTGTATATATATATATATATACACATATATATATACATATATGTATATATGTATATATATTGGGTTACCTCACTCAGGATATTATATATATATATGTACACATATATATGTATATATACATTATATGTAATATATATATTATGTGTCATTTTACATGTTTCTTACATCAAAACATCTTTTCACCTATGTATACTGTAAAAAAAACCAATTTTTTCACATATCACCCCAACAAAACATTCTTTCACTTAAATGCTCCAATAAAGCATCTTTTAACATGACCGACTTTCCAAAAAAAGCCAAAAGCTTCTTCTACAAAGGAAAATGAAATCATGAAAACTTCAGGTAAATGGATGGAGCTAAAAAGATCTTATTAAGTGAGGTAACCCAGATTTAGAAAGACAAATGTGGTATGTTCTTTCTCACTTGAGAAAGAACAAAGTAACTATTGGAACAGCAACTATAGGACAGTAAGGCAGGACTGTTGCCAGGGAAGGGGATTTAGGGAGCAATGGAAAAAGGCATAGCAGGGTGTAAATGATCTGACCATGGAGATGGGGGTATTAGAAGGAGGGAGAGAGAGGATGCAGAAAGATAATAATGATAACCGAAGAGCCACAGGAATCATATTATTAACTATTTATCTAAAAACCCCTATAATACTCACAATTCTGTGTATATTTATACAAACATATTTTGAATAAACTTTTCTCATATGGGATGATGGTGCTGTCTCCATGAGCCCAAGACCATGTAACATGTAAACCCCAGTGCCAGCTCCTCTTTTGAGTCATTGTTGAGGGACCCAAGAGACTCCCAAAACAGGTAGCCTATTGCTGTTGTCCTTGATTATCTCCAAGAGGTAGAAAGTGAATCCTTATTGCTGAGATACCATGAACTTCAGGAACAGGACTCAGAGCTAGAACTGACTTGAATAGCCCATCTCTGAGGACAAGTCTTGATGATAGCAGGAGGCACCATGCAAACTTCCAAAGGAAGGAGGCCATCAACAGTCCTACCCAGCTAAGACGCTGATGAATGGCAGCAAGGACCAGCAAGGCATGGTAACCCTAAGGGTGCAGTAGTGGTGCACATGTGTTGGTGGTAACCAACAGCTTTCTGATTGGATTTAAGATCCACTTGACAAGGGGAAAACATGTCTGGTACTGGAAACCTAGCTAGCTGCTCAGGGCTAGTAAAGGCAGGGTTGCTAGAGGAGAATCTACAACCACTAATTTACTAAACCAGTATAATCCCTATCAATATATAAACATTTGCTGGTTTTGTGTGCCAACATGACACAAGCTGGAGTTACCACAGAGAAAGGAGCTTCAGGTGAAGAAATGCCTCCATGAGATCCAGCTGTGGGGCATTTCTCCATTAGTGATCAAGGGTGGGAGGGCCCATTGTGGGTGGTGCCATCCCTGGGTTGGTAGTCTTGGGTTCTATAAGAAAGCAGGCTGAGCAAGCCAATAAGTAGCATCCCTCCATGGCCTCTGCACCAGCTCCTGCTTCCTGACCTGCTTGAGTTCCAGTCCTGACTTCCTCTGGTGATAAACAACCATGTGGAAGTGTAAGCTGAATAAACCTTTTCCTACCCAACTTGCTTCTTGGTCATGATGTTTGTGCAGGAATAGAAACCCTAAGACAACATTTGTCCTTTCACAGATAAATGAAGTCTTTTCTCCTCATCAAGGAAACATCTCTTTGTAAGAGGAGACCATAATCAATCAAAATTCAGAGCTGTGCAGCCCAGTGGATATATCCATAAGACACTCCTACACCTGAGCCTCAGAGACCATTTGGGGAAAGGAAGTGGAAGGACTGTAAGAGCTAAAGGGCAGAGCTTGCGTTGTGAAATCATCTCTCCGAGGGATGTCAGAAGGTATACTCATAACATCTCACCAACATGACTGTCTAAATATGGGCTGAACAAGGGTGATAACAATGGACATATCAGAGAGGAGCAGGGAAAGCCCAAAAGGCCTCAAAGCTGGACAGGGAAGAAGTGGTCTTCTTCAGGGAGGAACACAACACTGCTTGTCCAGTGCCAGTCAGCCCCTGAATCATGCATACACGTAATGTATGGCCTTACTTATATGAACTGAACAAGTTATGTTTAGGAATATGTGTGTGTGTGTGTGTGTGTGTGCATACATACATACATACATACATACATAAAATGTATGCATGTAGCAGAAGCTAAAGAAAAAGAGGCCTCAAAAATGACTTTGAAGGAGAGTGGAAAGGGCTATGCAGGAGAGTTTGGAGGAAGGAAATGGAAGGGAGAAATTATACAATTTACATTATAATCTCAAAAATAAAAGTTAGGCAAAGGGATAATCAGGCAGGGCAAGGCAACCAGTCCAGTTCTGCAGCTGACCACAGGGTGACCTCAGTTCACATAGTGCACACAGCACACTGTAGGGCCTAGCACTCAAACTTACTTTGACAGCGTATCCTCTTGTACAGTACAGTAAATGTGATGGCCTAGGACTCAGCCTTTGGTTTTTACCTAGTAAGATTGGTGCTTAAGTTTTATGCATCATCTTGTTTAGAGAATAGTCAAACAACAAACCTGATGTTTCTGTGAAAATACTTTGTGTATGTGCGGTGGAGTATGTTTACATGAATGCATGCCTTTCTGCCCATGAGTGTGGACACACTCATACATGCATATGTAGATGTTCTTGTAGGTGTGTGTACAAGCACATGCATGGGAATGGCCTGACTCAATCAGATAAAAAGTCTTAAGGGTAGAGTGGATGCTTCCCTGGAGGAAGAATTTTTTTTGTGGGTTGCTGCTCCATTTATCAGATGACTCCATGCAACCTACCCTGTAGAATTTGAGTTTGCCTAGTTGGTAATTATTTTTTCTTCTACTTTATGTCTTCCTCCTCCTCTTCCTCTTCCCCTGCTTTTTAGGATTTATTTTTAGCTCATGTTTCAAAGCACCTTGGCCCCATATGGTTGGCAAGAACATTGTAGTGTGGCAGAAGTTGGTCTTCACTTACTGGTGGACAAGAAAGGGTAAGGCAAATAATTTATTTTCTGCTTGTCCTCTGGTTGAATTCTGACTGGCAAATCACAGTGTAGGATCAAACCCTCACTGTCAGAGCAAGCTGGCCTCAAGGATGGGCATGGCTTTCATGGGTAAAAAGCTGAGATGGCTACTAAAAACACGGTAAGTGGCTACCTGCAGTAAGGAAGATCATAGTATAAATAAATACCAGAGATATTAAAACTGCACTTGATTGGCTCCCGTGAGCCATGCTCATTATCTACAAAGACCTGGGGGCCAGATATGGAGATGGGGCCAGCTGAATACTATCCTTCATCAGGCTTCTTGCCCTAAAGATCCTTCCCAGGATAGCCTGAAGTTCTGGTAGCTCTTTTGTTACAACCCTACCCAGGGCGCATCATTAATTCCTTTAATCGGAATTGCCCCTTTGACTCGACTTTTCTGAACTTACAAGGTGAAATTCTTCCTCTTTGTAGATGCCTCTTTCTCTCTACTAACACAGTCTTTCCGGTGGCCCAGAGCCTCCGGAGCCATGGCTCCTCCTATGTCCTTCTTTGTTCTGTCAGCAACTCTGTCTGGATCTTCCTCTCTAATAACGTGTAGAAACCAACACAAGAGGGAAACATTTTCCCCTGTTTCTTGACAGTCCAACAAGCACTTTTGTAAAGTTGGTGCTACAGAGCTAGAAAGAAAGGTTACAGGCACTAGGAAGAACATGAATTCACAACCTAAAAAGGAGTTATCATAATCAGTCTTCCGGATGCTCATTAGACCCCACTATGTACACTATATGTCTTATACTCTTGTTCTCACATAATCTGTACGTGCAATGTGCTTGCTTCCAACATTGTGTGCATCCATTTCTACAGTCCTTACACACACACACACACACACACACACACACACACACACACATACTTTAAAAAGGAATCTTTATCTCCAGATGGTTGATGGGAACACAGACTCAGAACTTAGTGGGTTGCTAAGGACCCATCCTGGTAAGATGTGGTGCCAGATTTGGGCATACTGTGTCTGGAAGGCACCCACTATGTGCCTTCTACCATCTCTCCAAGGACTAGGCATGCCTACAGAATTAAAAAAAAAAGTATTTTAATCTCAAGACAGATTTCCTCCCAGAGTCTCTTCTAACCTGCTATGTTCATGATATTAAACACGTTAAACCATCTTTTTTCCATTTCTGCCTTTTTCCCACCACTGCATAATGTGAAATTTATTGTTTTCCTTTGTTCGCTCCAATCTCTGCTTAGTATTTACTCAGCTCCTCTTTTCTGCCCTGTTCTTTGTTTACCAGGTCATACATTTAAAAGATAGTACATTCTTTGAGTTTCAAACATCCATCAAAATGATAAATGTTTTAATTTAAGAGAAAAAAATCACAGTTTTGTCATTATTTTTCATATTTGATGTTTTACATTAAAATCACATTACCATTGCAAAGCACATTGATTGCAGAACTTTCACATGCTCTGTATACATTTCTCTGTGTGATCCTGCAATATCCTGCAAGCTTGGGAATGTAGCATTTTTTTTATTCCCATTTTGCAGACCAAGAAATTGAAATACAAAAATTTGAATGACTTATCATTTTCTGGAAAAGCATATTCGATGTGCATAGATTTATATGGTAATATGCCCACTGCAGCTTATTTGCTGAATTCATAGAACTGAACACACTGGAGTTTGATGGAGAGATCAGATCATTTAATGCAACCACACAAAAATGGTCACAATTAAAAGCAGTATAAATAATCTCTGAAAGAAACTTATTCTCTCTCCAGTGAGATCAGTCTTAGCTTGGCTTAGCCAAATTATACTTTGTCAGATTTCCCATACTTACATTCTGTCACTGGGACTAGTTTTTCTGATGATTTTGCAGTCTTTTGTGGGAACAATGTAGGAAGACAGCTAGAATTAATATGCATAGTTTTTGTTTTCAAAAAGTAACTAAAAATTATGAGTTATATACATGTTTGAAATTCCCTGCAAGTTTTAGGTTATTCTTTTTTCTTTTCATTTTCTGCCTGACCAAGCCACACACATTCTATCTCTGTCTCTGTCTCTCTGTCACTGTCTCTCTCTCCCTCCTTCCTTCTCTCTCCCTCTCCCTCTCTCTCCCTCTCCCTCTCTCTCTCCCTCTCTCTCTCCTCTCTCTCTCTCTCTCTCTCTCTCTCTCTCTCTCTCTCTCTCTCTCACACACACACACACACACACACATTCCATATAGGATGCAAACACTAACTGATATACAAATAGCTCATGGACCTATCCAGCATTGGATCCTTCCCTTGTCATCCAGTTTCCTTTGCTGACAAAAAGGAAGGGCATTTATTTTTAGCTCAGACTTATTGATTCATCTAAAAACATCACTGAGGACTCCAAGTGTCTGGGAGAATTGTGTATAATCTCTAGTAACAAAGTGCCAGGGCTTTAAGATACCCCTGCAGCACTCTAACTGAGAAACAGGGCTCACAGGGAGCCGTGCAGGCTGGGGTGTGCTTCTGTGCTTCCTGAGGGGTAGAGAGCATTTCTGCACTGGAAAGTCTTTGTGTACCAGTGTGCACCCCATTTTCTTGAGCTACAAATAGATTGCATTATTGAAGTTCACAGAGCTCTTTAGCTTATTGCAATCCACTTTCTGGAAGCTGGTTTTACAATATGTGCATTGTATCTTTTGATTTAGAAAAAAAAAATTTAAAGGAAAGAGAGGAAAATAAGGAGAGGAGAAACGGAGGAAGAAAAGGGTCAAAGAGGGGCGGTCTGTACCACTTCAATCCGGATATCCATCCTTAAAAAAAAAAAAGTTTAAACCTCAAACCCAACAACCAAGAAAACCTCCAACAAAACAATAGACATTTTAAGCCGAAGTGTTCCAGGTCCCCCTGACAAAGAGCCTCCCGAGGATTACAATGCAGTCAATGTTGCTTTAATTAAATTTAATGCTGTGTGAAATGCACTCCAAGAAACTTTGATGAATGACTGGGGCAATTCATGGAGCTCACTAAAGGGCATCCAGCCCTTGCCGGGGTGTCAAGCCACGATGAATTGGTTAGTACAGGCATGTTTATAGACTGCCTCGGGAACCTTGTATCTGTGTGGTAATGTCAGAGATAATGTTATGATTCGCTGGACCTGAGGGGGCTTTGATGACACGGTTAATGAGATGTCCCAGAGAGTGTCCCAGCAGGTTGTGGGCAGACCTCCCACATCAAACAAGGCAGCTTGGCCCCTTCAGAGCCGCTGCCCTCAAATCCCTCAGCTGGCTTTTCTTTCTTTAGGATCTTTACCCCCTCCATCCCCCCTCTTTTTTTCTTTTTTCTCTTTTGCTTCTTAGTCTACACTCACTTTGTCGGTCTGTAGAGATCCAAAAGTTGTTAGTTTTTAATTTGGCTTCTTGTTGACCTGACAGCGAACAAAAGGCTCCCTGGGATTCTGTGTTGTGTGGCAATTGGAAGAAAAAGAAGAAAGAAGGAAAAAAAAAAGATGCCAGGGAGAGAGAGGGAAAAGAATTCATGGCTGAGAGGGGTGACATTAAAACTCAACAACGTTCCATCCCGTGGACTTTGGCATCAACAATTTTTGGGGATCTCTGAATGCGGAACTTAAATTCTGCTTTCTCATATCTAAAGGAAGACATTTCAAGAGTAAATTGATAATTTTTTAAAAAGACCATCCCAAACAAGTGTATGCGCAAATAATTCTCTTCTAACTATAAAAAAGCACAGTTGTGTTTTCAGGAACTTTTCTCCTCATTATAATCCGTGGGCAGAAAGTACCCCCGCTGGGAATTGAAGAAAGGAATGGGAGCTGGTAAATAAATATGCTTGCAATATGTGTGTCTCTGCAAAAAGTCCCCTGACAGGAAGTGACCAGACAGCATTGCCTCATTAAAGAGGATGTGCAAAGAAAGGGTGCCAGGGCCTATCAAGTAACTCTTCCCAAGAAAGAGAATTGTTTTGTTTATTTTAGACTTTAAAGACAGTCTAAAATGCTTGCCTAAGTGTACCCAAATACCTCCTCCTGGAGGAGAAAGCAGTCTCTATTAGTAATACTTTTATTTATTTATTTTTCATGGAGAAAAAGTAGAAAGCTGTGATTACCACCTTAAAATTCCATTTTTTTAAAAAAATCAATTGAAATTCACAGGAAAGACACATACCCAGATGTTTCAATTTTGCATTTTACTTATTTCTAAAATAAATAAATAAATAAATAAATAAAAATAAAATATTCTTCATTCTAATAGAAGGGAGGGAGATTTGAAGGGAGAGAGGAGACCAGTAAGGGGAGAGTGGGGGTATGTATGTGTGACTAAGAACTCAGTTTAATGTCATGTATGCAGGAAAATGCCGTAGTGAGTATGGTAAGTCAAAAACTTAAAAAAAAAAAAAAAATTATTCATTCCTTAACGCTGAGGGGAGAAATGAGCTATCAAGGTAGAGAGTCTTTTTAGTAAATGACATTCATTTAGAAATACACCTTTTTAGGCTAATTGCCCTATAATAAAGTTGAAATTAGGTCGCAGGCACCGAACTGCCACCCATGGCTTGGCTGGGTCTTTCCTAAAGAGAACAGGAGAAGCAAGGGCTAATCTATTTTAAAACAGGTCTAGTTCCATGGTGGCGTGGCTCAATAATCTTTACATCCATTAAGGATCGATTAGGGCTTCTGGTAACTAGACTCTTTCCCATGCTGCAAGCTGAGAGCATCTCACACAGCAGAGGGTGACGTTCACTCACTGGCTATAAGTGGAAAGGAGTAATTTTAGGTTAAGTGACATCATTAATTACACCGAAGTTGGAACATGGTTGATAAAAGAACAAACACAAATAGCTCGTTAGACTTTGCAAGAGTAGACAATCATCTGACAAGTTCAGCCTGTTCCTTTCAAGGGGAGAAATAATTACAGTTATGTGGTAAGAGAGAGGGAAGGTGAATCTGCAGGGAAGTGAGCAGGATGACCTGAGTCCTTTATAAGCAATGTCCCAGAAGACCTCTGTGGAGTGAGATAGCTTTTCATAGTCTCAAAGCACTGATACAGGCAAGCTGGTTGGACTCCACACACAGGATCTGACAGATCTCCTTCTGACTAAATGTCAGAAATCTTGATTTGGTTTAAATAAACATTTGAGGACAAAGGCCATAGCTTTTGTCAGTGGGATGTGTAGTAAGACCATGCCTTGAGTTAGAGCTCAGTTCAGAACCTCTGCTCACCTTTCTCTATTATGGTTCCACTTTACCTCATGGTGGCAAAGGACTGCAGCTGCTCCAACCACACATATTTTTGGGGTCTAAGTTGAATACATAGGGCAGAGCTGAGACTCACTTCATCTTCTTAGGCTGAAGCCCCAGCCCTCACTAAAACAGTGGGTACACAAATTTGCTTAGGAAGGGATCACCTGGGCCATCCTTGGAGCTGAGATAGCATTCCACTTAAGACTACAAAGGCTAGGAGTCAGGAGTCATGCACACCTGTGAGGCATTGCTATCTGCTCCTGGGGTATGAGAAGTGATACTATTTTTAAAAAGCAAGCAAGGGGCTGGAGTGACGGCTCAGTGGTTAAGAGCACTGACTGCTCTTCTGAAAGTCCTGAATTCAATTCCTAGCAACCACATGGAGGCTTACAACCATCTGTAATGGAAACCTGATGCTCCCTTCTGGGGTGTCTGAAGAGAATGACAGTGAACGCACATAAAATAAATGAATCTTTAAAAAAATGCAAGCAAAACTCCCTCACCATGGTGTATCTCACCATTCCTGCCGTAGATGCTCAACACTTTCTTCAGATTGACAGGTGCACCAAAATAGGTTGGGGGTGACGGCAATTCAAAATACAGAGGCTGCTTTCCCTTAAAAGGCATCCACCCCTTAGCATGGACCTAGCAAGAGAGCATGTTGTCTAGCATGTTTAACTTAGCTATCTTGACTCAGCTCCAAAGGGTGGCACCGCCCCAAGAAGGAAAGGGTTTGAGAGGCGTTACCTTCCTAAAAAAAGGCTTCTCGTTGGTTTTCATTTGTTTGTTTTTCATTTTCCTTGGAGTCTTAAGTGCTGAGTGCCACAGGAAATAAAAGCCAGAGAGGGAGCTGGGTCCTTCTAGAGAAGGCATTTGAGATGGGAGAGGAGGAAGGGATCAGAGCACATGATAGACTCAGAACTGCAGGGGACACAGGCAGGACACAGAGCTGCCTAGTTAGAGAACAATCCCAGGGAGGACAGAGTAGGCAGCGACAGCAGGGACTGAAGCCACTGGACCTTCCGTTTTCAGCAGCTGTGTTCTACAGGTGAATCAGATCTTTGCTAGCCAGCCATGTTCCAACATCAGAAAGCTAATACCTGCTTTGGGCAGCATGAAGGAGGATCACTAACTTTAGATTGCATGACAATGACAATGGCCATGATATCACCTCCCCTCCCCTCCCCTTCCCCGACAGCTGCTGCTTATATTTTCACCAAGGCTCCTGAAGTTACACATCTTCTCTCTCAGTCCTTTTCATTTCTTTTTTGGTGAAAATAATTCAAAGTGCTCTCTTCAGGTTACTTCAAAATATGCAATATATTATAACTCTATAACTATGTCATTCAGTAGAACAGGAATACACTTTCCTACTGCAGCTTCCTACACACTTCAGACCATTCCCACCTCTCTCCACCATGCCTTTGTTCTTAAAAAGTGGGAGAGTTTGGTGTCTTCTGTGCCTGGCTTATTTTGCTTAACATTGTGTCCCCGTGACTTATTCACATTGCCCCCTAATCACATGATTTTGTCCTTTTGATGCTTGAATAATATCCTGTGCATATATACCATGCTTTCTTTGCTTGCTTACTGTATCTTGGCTGTTGCAAATGGTAGAATGTGGAGGTAAAGATACTGTATTTGTCAGGGTTTCTATTCCTGCACAAACATCATGACCAAGAAGCAAGTTGGGGAGGAAAGGGTTTATTCAGCTTATACTTCCACACTAATTGAGAAAATGCCCCACAAACTGGATCTCATGGAGGCACTTCCCCGACTGAAGCTCCCTTCTCTATGATAATTCCAGCCTGTGTCAAATTGACACAAAACCAGCCAGTACAATTGACCCCTTGTCAACTTGACACACAAACACATCACTATTAAGCCTCAACCCTTATTTTCTTATTCATCCCCAAGATCTAAAGTCCCACAGTCTTTACATATTAAAAGTTCAATCAATTTAAAACGTCCAATATCTTTTAAAATTCAAAGTCTCTTAACTGTGGAATCCAGTAAAATACTTTCTTCCTTCAAGAGGGAAAAATATCAGGGCACAGTCACAATCAAAAGCAAAACCAATGTCTGGGATCCAACTCACGATCTTCTGGGCTCCTCTAAGGGCTTAACCGGTCACTTCTCCAGCTCTGCCCTTTGCAGCACACACCTTGTCTTCTGGGCTCCAGATGCCTGTACTCCACTGCTGCTGCTGTCCTTGGTGGTCATTGCATGGTACTGGCATTCCCAAAACACTGCCGTAACTAGGCTTTACCAATAGCCTCTCATAGACTGTCTTCACGGTGCCAAGCCTCAACTCCTTTGCATGATACCTTCAGTCCTGGGCCATCAATTGCAAACTGAGGCTGCACCTTCACCAATGGCCTTTCATGGCCTCTCACTGTGCTGAGCCTCAGCTGCTCTCTATGACCTCTCCATGCTGTCAAAACCAGTACCACCTGGGGGACTCTTACACATTACCAAGTCCTGTTGCAGCACAAGGTACAACCTTGGCTATCTCTGGAACACAACCTCTTTGTGCTCACAGAAAACACTTCCCAGAAGATGTCACCTCAATGATGCTTGTCTGTTCTTAATCACCGCTAATTTCTTAGCTCCAACTAACCAGCATCAATAGTCCCAGTAATGCAAAGTTTTCACTTGAGTAGTTCTGGTATCTTGTTAATCACAGCTGATACTTCAGCCCCAGCTAACCAGAACCACAGAATCTTCACAACCAAAACAACATGGCCCTGATAAGAGTCTTTAATCTTTTCTCTGAAATTTCACAAGCCAGGTCTCCATCTTCTGCACTGTTCTCAACATGATCTTCCAAGCTCCCACAGAATATCCCACAGAGTTCTTAACAATCAGTGGCTCTTCTAGCTCAAAGTTCCAAAGTCCTTCCACAGTCCTCCCCAAAACATGGTCAGGTTGTCACAGGTACCACTATGCTGGTACCAATTTTGTATTAGTCAGGGTTTCTATTTCTGCACAAACATCATGGCCAAGAAGCAAGTTGGGGAGGAAAGGGTTTATTCAGCTTACTCCACACTGCTGTTGATCACCAGAGGAAATCAGGACTGGAACTCAAGCAGGTCAGGAAGCAGGAGCTGACACAGAGGCCATGGAGAGATGTTCCAAACTGGCTTGCTTCTCCTAGCTTGCTCAGCCTGCTCTCTTATAAACCCAAGACTACCAGCCCAGGGATCGCACCACCCACAAGGGGCCCTACCCCCTTGATCACTAATTGAGAAAATGCCCACAGCTGTGTCTCATGAAGGCACTTCCCCAACTGAAGCTCCCTTCTCTGTGATAACTCCAGCCTGTGTTAAGTTGGCACACAAAACCAGCCAGTACAGATACCATCTAAAATACTGACCTCATTAAAAACCTAGTTGATGGGCAGTTCTCCTCCATTCCTCCTCTTTCTCCTCTGGTTTGTTGATCTTCCTTCTGCTGTACACGCCAGGAGGTTGGCTGTGTGGACATTGCCCTGGCCTTCCTGCTTCCTCTGGGGAGTTAGTCAGAAAACCAGAAGAAAAGACCATGAGGGTCAGGGAGTCGTTCTGATTCCCACTGCTTGGGACTGCTGCAGGTGGGCCTGATCTCTGGAATCTAGCTCTTTCCCACTCCCTCCCTCCTCCCTGCCCCCTTCACCTTTACTCTCCCCGCACACAACCCTTCGAATCTTTTGGGCCTTGATATATAAGTGCATCTCACATCTTCGTAAATTTGTCTTTTGTTAAACTCATTAAATGACCCCCATCTGAGGGTACCACCTTCTTCCTGGCAGGATATTGCAAACTCTCCTCTTACAGGAAAACTGACCCAATGCATATGCATACCTAAAATGGTAAACAGTCTGATCTGAAAGTGTCTCATATGTATATTTTACTACGGATGCCTAGTTTTTTTGTAGTTAGCAGATAAACACTTCCTAATGATGCATTCCTTTGTACAGTTCCAGAGTGTACATACTTATGTATTGCCACAGCCTGCAGGATTTGACCCTGGAAACCTGTCTGGGGTGATGAGGGAATAAAGAATGGACAGACACACAAACACAGGAAAGCTGAGATCCAGTGGGCCATGAGCTACCAGCAGCCCGGGAACTCAGCACATTGATTTTCTACACCTGAATGAATGAGGCAAGTTTATTGTACACATTTGATGGGAGGTGGGTTTAACCAACCTTCAAGAGGTTTCTGCACTGGAGCCATTTCTCTGTGTAGGAGAAGGAGGATGAAGCTGAGGTGGATTCCTCAGACATACGTCAACATCTGTATGTAGCCCACATTGCCTGCCTCACAGGTCTGAGGACAGGGTGTCTGGACATGGTTCTCCTCATGGCAATAATTGATAAATGCTTACTTAGACCTTGACTTACTCCCTACTATGTATCCTAGAAAAATGATGACTTCCCCAATTTCTTATAAAATATAAATAAATATTTATCTCCAAATTAGTATCACTCATTTCTTTTTTTAATTGTTTATTTTATATGCTATGAGTGTGCCTGTGTACCACATCTATATTGTGCCCACACAGGCCAGAAGAGGGTGTCAGATCCCTCTCCAACTGGGGCTCACAGGCAATTATGAGTGATCAGAAGGGAACCCGTATCCTATGGAAGAGCAGCCAGTGATCTTACCTTTCCAGCCATGGCTCCAACCTCACCATTTCTCTATATGCACTAAGACATCAAGTTAATATCACCACCATACCGAAGACCAGAAGACCCTACCCCAGACCCTGCTCCTTAAAGAGTGTATCGCCTCCCAACAGCATGGGATGAGAACTGATTCTTTCACACATGAGCCTGTGAGAAAGAGATACTTATCTGAGCCATGGAAGCAGTTACGACTCTGTGTGATCCCATTGCTCTTTATCAAGAACAACGACATCCACTTCCTCAGCATCTCGCAGAAAGGACTAATCTCTCTATCTCTGTGTTGTTGTTGTTGCTGTTGCTGCTGTTGTTTGATTGGTTGGCTGCTTTTGCCCAAAACAATTATGTTAAATTCAGCTCGACTTCAGTTTGAGGCATTGAAGCACCAGCTAAGGGTGTGCATGCTGATAGGAAAATTGGATATTACCAATTCTCTACACTTTTCCTTCAAGAAAAGGAGGAAGTGTAAATTATATGTGAAATTTCCCAATATATAAAATTGGATAACTAGTTGATTTTAAAAAAATAAATAAATAACAGTGGTTTGGGAGAAAGACAAGTCATTCCTATAAGTTGTTAAGTAGTTGCTAATTAAATCATTTGTAACTGAGCCTCTAATGTATTAACTAGTAATATTTATCAAGTCTGTATTATTAATTTATCCCTCCTTCATTTCTTTTAGTCTTGTGTCAAGTTATTGGGTTTCCTTTGGGGGACAATAATAGATGTTTTTGGAAGCACTGGGTGGACCTAGAAATATGAGTAGAGAAGGAGTTGGGGTGGTCCTCTAGGAACATTGCTTAAGATCATTCCCATGTGGCTCTGCATCCGATCAGCAAGCTCTGGCCTTTGCAGATCCCAGGTCAGTAGTGGTACTGTGAGCAGTCCACAAGAGGTGAATGAAGAGTCACTGAGTCATATAACATGGGATCTCAGTGAAGTGTCAGTCAGAGTCTAAGAGCAAGTGTGGCTGGCAAGGAAAGGAGACTGGCTAAGAGTCTGGCAAGGTGGCTGATCAGCCATCAGGTCTATGTGAGGTAGGTGGACCTCTAATAAATATTTTAAAATATATGTGTCCATAAACACTGAGCTCACTGTGTTTCAGGAAAGCCGGGGGTGTTGAATCTCCTTTGCTGAGCCTGGAATAAACAGCCTGGACAAGCTTGAGGAAGATTTCTATACCTCCACTCTCCCCACCTGTTATGTCAGGCTAACAGCGTCACAAAGAGTCTGAAAGTTACAGATGCTGTTCAAAGTATGAACGTGAAGCGGTGCAGAAAGCTAAGAGCTATTACTTTCAAATTTGTTATTTTGGGTTTTTCTGAGTGTTAAAAAGAGTTTCTCAGAGAGGTCTTTCTCTTTCATAAATCCAATCAGAAGTGTTCAATTTCTGTGCACACCAACAGGCAGCTACAGCAGGGAAAATGATTCTGTGATTTCACACATATTCTTGACAAGTCACAAATGGGTCCTAGTGACCAGCAGCAGCTTGTGTGTTAAATTCAAATAATTCATTCTTGGTACAGTTATTGTTCACATTCCCTCACATTAGGAAGAAAGAGAGACATACTACCTGCTATTATACATTGTAGAAGCAATGGATTCTATCATACATAAATTTGGACAGGATATTGTCTGCTAAATGCACAAAATGAAAATGTCAATGGATTCAACAATACGTTTCTCCTCCAACCAGTAGGGCAAACTTAGGGTCTTTAGTCAGAAGGTCTGAGTGGAAGCGAGCCTCGGGTTGGGTGTCCATCTGGAATTTGTGTCCCCTCCCAAGGGTCCAGCACCAAGAACAATACACTGAACAGACTGTCATTCTGCTCAGTACACCTTTGGTTTTCAGAAGTGTTGTCTTCAACTCAGAGGATGTTCTCCAACAGTTAAACGCTTGTGCTGGAGAGACCAGTTTACACATTAGAACCTTAAGATTCATTCAACAAAGGAGTACAGTTTTGGTTACTCCTGATGGCTCTGCTTTCTAAAGACAATGGTCATGTGAATGTCTTGCTGAAGTGATCTTTTTTTTTTTTTTTTTTTTTTTTTGGTTTTTTGTTTCTTTGTTTTTCCAAGACAGGGTTTCTCTGTGTAGCCCTGGCTTTCCTGGAACTCACTCTGTAGACCAGGCTGACCTCGAACTCAGAAATTCACCTGCCTCTGTCTCCCAAGTGCTGGGATTAAAGGTGTGCACCACTGCCTGGCTGGCTGAAGTGATCCTATACTGACTAATATTGTCACCCCATTAAACTGGGGAATAGTTTAATGGGACAGCATCATTGCATATTCTGTATTGTGACTAAATCAACAGCATTTCCACTAACCTAAGTAATCTAAAATTAGCCAACACGTTCAATTACCCCCATTACCTCACCAGAAAAGCTGTTTCAGAGTCTGTTTTTCCTTATGGTGAAAAAGGTTCTTTTACTTCAAAAGTGAGTTTTCCTTCTTTCAAGCTCATTTGTTTAGCTATTTCTACCCAAAATAAATATGTTTTCTCACCTACTAGCACTTTAAGGCCAAGTGTGTCTTCCCATACATGTAGGGCTCTCAGTGTAGATATTTGACTTGAGCAGAGAGCTGGTCCCTAGGGGTCTGGCTTGCCCCTGTTTGGGCTCAGCACAGAATTATTTAGGTAATGTTTTCATTTCCTGACCAGCTCAGTATCACTTTTTTTTTTTTTTTTTGGCAAAATATAGTCACATTGCTCATATTTTCCCAGTCCGTTCTATTCCCAAGTCTGCTAGTCAGTTTACTTTCTTTTCATCTTTTCTAGTCTGGATATCATTTTCCAAAGACAACGTATGTGTGTGCACGCACATCAGCCAAAGAATCCGGTGCATCTGCCTTCCTCTAGACAAAGCATGCACATTCCATCCTACACCAGTCGGCTTTGCGTGTGAGGTATGATTTACCTTTCTATCCCCTTTACAGTAATAAGATAGATTGAGCTTTGTGGCTTTGTGGGAAAGAGGCAGTATGGTAAGGGACTTAGCATCTTAGTTTTCCTCATTTTCCTTCTCTGGTTTTCAAGCTGGGGCATGAACTAGAAACAGAGACTTTCCGTTTGTCTTTTGATGGATCCGTTGTGGTTTTCTGTTTACCTCCAAATGTCTGTTTTGAAAGATGCTCCCCCCACCCCATCAACCTCTCAAAAAACATTAGCATTCAAGAAAATGTCAAATGGAGTATGGACTATCAGTAGATCCTTCTGGATTCCAGGTGGGTGTTTGAAGCACAGCAAATGAGAGCACTATTTTAATATATTTGCCTGCTCTTGTTTCCGCACTTGACTTCCCAATCTAATTTCGTTGCTGCCAACCAAGGATTCTCGCTCATATCACCATTTAAAATTTAAAAGCAATATATATTTAAATGCAAAACAATACGCACATGTAGAGACTACCCCGGTGGGGAGATGACAGTGGGCTTCGCAGCAGAAAGTTCTGGATGCTCTCTCTAGTGGTGGAGCCAAAAGGCAGACATGTCGCTCCACTGACTGGAAGTATAACAAATATTATTTCCTGTTCCTATCATGGTCTGCATCTTTCCACATTAGGGAAATATTTTTATTCATTTGCTTGATTTTTTTTGTCACTTTCCATTTGAAGGACTGTGGTTGTAGAGAATAACACAGAGAGCCACTTCCCAATTTATTTTCACAAAAGGAAGCATGAGAAGTCATCTGTCCTCACACTTGGAGGGGATTGAATTCTATTCACAATGTGCGTGCATTTTAGATTTTTCGTAAAACTCTCCCAAATTACTCAAAACACACTTCCAAAATTCTCCTGTTGCCTGGAATGGCAAATATAATTTGTATGGGGATTTTCTACTCAATGTCTCATTATATCAACTCCCTCAGGAGCACAGTTACACAGAGCCAGCTCTTTGCACACCCGGTCTGTCACCAAGACTGACAACAAACCCAAATGCAGCAAGCTCAATAAAAATGGAAACTACTTTATATGACACAGGATGAATATTTACTGGGAATGTTTATATATTTCGTAATGCTTCTTTCTAGAATACACAAGTGAGTTTGCATCTGGAGTCAGCACTCAGAAGTGAACTCTGGGGAGGAAACACAAAATTATTCTGGTTGTGAACTGGAACGGTGGCTTGCAAAAATCTGTAACTTTGAAATTACGTTTTCCAACTGCATTGCTTTAAAATGTGCCTCCAAAAATTGTGGCTCTCCTCTTTCCCATGGAGTAACCCCGACGCTTCATGAAATAAATGATCCGCTATGCAGTTTTCCCTTGCTTAGAAACATCAGAATTGAGGTGGCACAAGATGGTCTGTGTGTGCACATTTGTTTGCCCATAAAATAGGCAAGTGTCAACCCCATCCCTGGAAAGTTACTTATATATGTGAATATAGATTGACTAGAGAACACTAGAAATGTTCCATGGTAAGTTGGTATAGTATCTATAAGAGTTTTATTGATAGTATGATAATATGATCTATAGGAGTCCTTTTATTGATAGTATGACTTTCTTTTTCTGTGCCGGGACCCAATTCTGGGTCTTATGCTTTCTGGGCAAGTACTCTAGACCTGGTCCTCATTTCTTATTAATTCCTACAGATTTCATGAATTTCTTCTTTTTGTTTTTTACATAAAACATCTTAACGCAACTAAAACTTTCTTAATATTTCCACTGAATTACATTCAGCGTGACCTCATAAAAAACACGAGAAATTTTTCATTTTTCTGTTATTTTTTATTCCTGTAAGTTATAAACCACTTGTTATAATTATTCCTTCATCTTTCTTTTGTAAAGGTGGTGACATTTATTTCTTTGTTTTGATGGGGGCTGGGTTTGTCCAGTCTGTTGTTTTTCACATGTTGGCCTGCACAGACGTGGTCTTTGGTGCTTGTCTTCCTACATAGTCTAAAGCTTTGTCTCCTTTCCAGTGAGTCATGCGCAGCAGGCATCATGCGAAGCACCTCTGCTACTGTCTGTCATTCCATAGCATCTAATTTTAAATAACCACATTACCTCTGTTATTAGTGAATATCTGCAACCCACACATTAACTATCTATGTGAGTGCTACAGTTTTCTCCAAACTAGGCTTCAATAAATTATTTAAAAATAATTTTGTGTTGCTGGTACTTAAATTTCAATATGTATAAAAATAGTACACAGGAAAAGAAATAAGAGGTATGGCAATCCCACGGCTGCCTCCGGGTGCGCAACGTGAAGAATCCTCTCAATGATCGGGCAATCCCACGGCTGCCTCCGGGTGCGCAATGTGAAGAATCCTCTCAATAATCGGGCAGTGCTTTTAACAGAGGGTTGCTACATTGCCATAATCTTTCCCACCTATAAAAAACATGATCCTAAAATCTATGCATTTTATATATCCTCTTGGAATGATGATATAATATAAAAGACCAAGAAAACCTTAGTCCCTAGTCAGCTGCTTTTAGCATCACAGAGGCTAATGTATCTTCATTTCCTTGTTATAACCTTGGTTTTTATTTGACATCTCTTCTCTGTTTAGCTTGACTTAATTACAGTTCTTGTGCTCAGAATATCTTTGTGCTGCCCCATCCCTTGTTGGACAGTTGTTAGCAAGAGCTGTGCATCAAACCGCAGAGGATACAGTGCGCATGTTCAGACATGGGCTGCGCCTAACCTGTACAGGACATACAGGAGAGGGGAATGGGAAGGGCTAGCCCTAGAGAGTTGGAAGAATGCATCTAAAATCTAAGAAGGATGGTGGGATGGGAGGGGATCACAAAGTGCTGCTTCAAAATGCTTTGGCAATGATCAGACAGTGGCCGATATGAGTAAGATTTCCAACCTGTTTGCTATTTGAGTTACTCTGCCTATCTTACTGAGTTTTAAGCCTACTGTAGCACATCAGTAAAGAAACCAGCCCACCTTCAAACAGACCCCAGGGGTCCGGGTGTCTGTAGAGAGGCAATGATTAGTATGCAGAGAATCTATGATTCTTGGAGATTGGCGTGAATCTCTAGAAGATAATGTGATGGTTTGTATATGCTTGGCCCAGGGAGTGAGACTATTAGAAGGTATGGCTGGCCTTGTTGGAGTAGGTGTGTAATGTAGGTGTGGGCTTTAAAACCCTCAACTGGAAGCCAGTATTCTGCTAGCAGCCTTCAGATGAAGGTGTAGAACTCTCAGCTCCTCCTGCACCATGCCTGCCTGGACACTGCCATGCTCCTGCCTTGATGATAATAGACTGAACCTCTGACCCTGTAAGCCAGCCCCACCTGCACCATGCCTGCCTGGATGCTGCCATGTTCCCACCTTGATGATAATGGACTGAACCTCTGACCCTGTAAGCCAGCCCCGACCAAATGCTGTCCTTTATCCAACTTGCCTTGACCATGGTGCCCTAACTAAGACAGACAGCAGTAGGAAGGAGAAAATGTCATGTTCCCAGAGACTCTACAGTTTGTGGTTTCATTTGTAGAATAATGTCTGTTACTGCATGTCCTCGGAGTAGAAAATCTCAGGCACAGCAGGGTAGCCAATGTCATGTGATCCAGAGGATGAGCAAGGCTGGAAGCTACCATCATGGGAACTGACACCAAGTGGTTGCATACCAGTGTGTGACGAGCTGGGTCTGCAATCTTAGGAATCACAAAAATCATTATCGCTGAGGGGAATCCAAGCAAACAGAAGAGCTGAGCAAGTGGGAATCAGAAAGGAGACTGGCGCCACGAGGGGACTTAGCTGAGTAATGGACAGACAGCTCTGGCAAGCCTGCAGAAGAGCCTTCCTACTGTTGGTAACTCCCTTCAGGAAGCTACTTCCCTTTGTTGTACTGCTCAGAATAGGACGATTAACATGAGAATTAAAAAAACCTATCATTAAAAGTCAAACTCACCCCCACCCCCAGTGTTCTGCAAAGCCCTGAGTTAGGTGCTGAAGGTGGAAAGGAAGGAGGAAGAGCATAGACCAAGTCCTAACAGATTCTGCCTGTAGCAAATCTCAGTGACCTATGACCTCCCAGCAGCATACCTCAGTGACCTATGACCTCTAAGCAGTACTCCTCAATGACCTATGACCTCCCAGCAGCATACCTCAGTGACCTATGACCTCTAAGCAGTACTCCTCAATGACCTATGACCTCTCAGCAGTACACTTCAGTGATCTATGACCTCCCTGCAGTACACCTCAGTGACCTATGACTCCCAGCAGCACACCTCAGTGACCTATGACCTCCTAACAGTACACCTCAGTGACCTATGACTTCCTAACAGCACACCTCAGTGACCTATGACCTCCTAACAGTACACCTCAGTGACCTATGACCTCCTAACAGTACACCTCAGTGACCTATGACCTCCTAACAGTACACCTCAGTGACCTATGACCTCCTAACAGTACACCTCACTGACCTATGACTTCCTAACAGTACACCTCAGTGACCTATGACTTCCTAACAGTACACCTCAGTGACCTATGACCTCCTAACAGTATACCTCAGTGACCTATGACTTCCTAACAGTACACCTTTTTCCTAATTCAACCACAGGGGTCCCCAACTTCAGTCCATTGGTTGGGTGTAAGTATTTGCATCTGGTGTTAGGCCTCTCAGAGGAGGCCATGCTCCTGTCTATAAGCACACCATAGCATAGTAATAGTGTCAGGCCTTGGAGCCTCCCCTTGTGATGGATCCCAAGTTGGCTGGTCACTGGATCACCTTTCCCCCAGTTTCTTCTCCATTTTTGTCCCTACAGTTCTTTTAGACAGGAACAATTCTGGGTCAGAGTTTTGGACTGTAGGATAGCAATCCCATCCCTCCACTTGATGTCCTGTCTTTCTATTAGAGGTAGACTCTACAAGTTCCCTCTCGTCACTGTTGGGTACTTCATCTAAGGTCCATCCCTTTGAGTCCTGAGAGTCTTTTACCTCCCAGGTCCATGGTACTTTCTAGAGGATGACAGAACTCATCCTTTAGAGCTGATGCACACAGCTCTCTGTCTTCTACTCACATCCTCACCAGTAACATTTGACAATGATGGAGATTTATAGCTTGATTTCTGTGAAATGGAGTCATTCCAAAGCTTTATAAAAGATAAAGGGGCAGGGTAGAAAAAGGTCATTGAGCAAGCCCATCTTTTCTGAGTTGTGATACTAAACATACCTTATAGGAACTACCTTTATGGATATAATATTTACCCCATAGTATTCTGACCTTGATGGTTTCACTGAAAAAGATCTATGTATCTCAGAATAGGTTAGTATTATTGCTTATGAACGTTGTATAAATGGGTTCACATAGTGAGTCTTCTATGGTTGACTGGATTCTTCATGGTGTTGCTTACATATACCATTCTTCATTGTCAGGAATACATGGCTAGAACAAAATCACATGGATGAGAAAGTCACCTCTTCTTGTGCTTGTCATTCTAAGAAGAAATTTAAGTAATATTTGTTTTAGTTTATATATATGAGTGTTTTACTTGTGTTTATATGTGCACTGCCTGCCTGTGTGCATGTTTCATGCCCCAGAGTCCAACAGTCAGCTTTGGATCCTCTAAAATTAGTGTTAGGGAAAGTTGTAAGTTGTCATGGATGCTTGAAACTAAACTGTGGTCCTCTGCAAGGTCAAGCATTCTCAATCACTGATCCATCTCTCCAGCCCAAGCATTCTCAATCGCTGATCCATCTCTCCAGCTCGTTAGAAGACTTTTTCAATAATGATATACCACAAATTATCCATCCAGCTCTTCTTTGACATTTTTTCGATTTGGGGGTTTTGTGAAGTCTGCTAATACATTCTTGTATGTGCCTTGGCTTTCATTAAATTTTATAAACAGAGCAATATTGTCAGTTCACACACTGTAGATATGTTAAGCTTCTGCAGATACTTGCAGGGTTGCCCAAAATGGAGCTTCCAGTAATCAATAATGGCAAATCTGACTTCCATCAACATTCAATGTTGTTAGAAGATTTTATATACACATACACACATATGTATATATATACACATATATATGTGTGTATGTATACATATATGTATATGTATATATAATATATGTGTGTAATAAATATACAATATAGGAATGATATTATATTTCTATCATATTTACATAAATATGTTTATGTGATAAATAGTATATCATTTATATATTGTATATCACATGTATATTATAAAAATATAATAACATATAATAAATATGATATTTATTATAATAAATATATAAAAAATATATCATCTCATTGTTCTCATAGGCCATTAAGTATCTTCTTTGTCAAGTTTCTTTAGAAATTTTGACTTTCCAATTGCTGTGTTCCTGCCATTCACATTGGCATCTTAGAATTCCTAATACATCTTACAAAAGAACCAGCTGTCGAAAGCATGTCACAAACATCTCCTGTCCTACTGTTTGCTGTTTTGCTCTATAATCTTTGTCAGACACCTGAGGGCCTCTCTTCTTCATGTTTTCTCTTGTAAGGGAGCTTACATCTTACATCTTTTGGTCTCTCAGAACAAAAGCTTGCATGTTACCTGCCTGCCCGGGTGAGACAGTATAAGCAAGAACTGTACCTGAAGCATGGCTCTCCAGATATTGTCCTGACCATTAACTGTCACAGAGGCAGAGAAGATTACTTGAGAAAGGAGATTTGTTATTTGATTTAAGGAAGGATTTTAAGCATTTTGATAAAATATGTGGAGAAAGAGCAAAGCTAAGTGAATGAAGGTAATGGAAGGGAGAGATGAAAGAGGCTATAAAGCTAACTGCTTTTCTATCTCTGACTTCTGTCATCTATCCTAACTTAAAAGACCTATAATTCTACACCTGACTAATGTCCTGTATACTATCTGAAAACTATCTTCTCAAATATGTTCTCTCAATGCTAAATAACCTGGGTTGGCTATGAGATTATAACTAGTCTTCAATCCCATCAGAAACCGAGAATGACCAATATTACATGAAATTATAGGAGGCCTAACACAGCTTCCAGAACTGAACTGAGACAAGCTGTAGAGATAGCTGCCTGCCTATACAGCCTCAGAATGTCAGGAAGTTGGAGCATCGGTCTTCAGCCTTCTGGCCCAGGATCATCTGATAGACCTTTGTAACACAGAATTTTGAAGGACTGATTACCCTGACTTGGCAGAGATTATCAACCAACTATCCCACATAGTGTGTCCTTTTTCTGGATAGTATTTTGTCTGTCGATGAATAGGCAATTTCTGCCCAGTGGCTACCTAGCCACAATGTGCTACCTCGCCTCGATGTAGAGATGCTCAATTTCTTCTTTGAATCCACAAAGGGGAAGGAAGGGGGAGCTGCTAGGAGCAGATATGTCTCAATAACAAAAGAAGAAATAACATTTAATTTCCCATTCTGTGGATTTCTTACATCTATGTAAAGTAATCTGGACTTTTGTCCGTTAACTCCTCTCAGCTACTTCTAATAAAATATCTTGCAAGTACCCTAGCAATTAACTCAGAGCCAAGAATTTGCTATCTGGCCCTTAACTCACAGGCTTAATCATCTCAGATTGGTTTGTAATGGCATTTATAGAAGGACTATGTCTAAGCCTTGTACTTTTTAAATTCTTGTATCAATAGAAGAAATTTATACCAATGAAAACATTGATTCTGCATCAAAATAAATTCTGTTCCAAAATAAGAAATTATGACTTCAACTTAGTAACTATTGTAAAGATTTCTACCAAATGAAATTATAGCTACACAATCAATTCTAGCTATTTCCTCCCTGTTCATTTCTAAATTCTCCCAAAAGACAACCTAGAATAACTACCTCCAGACCCCCAAGTCCAGGGAACTGGGATGATGACTCTTCAGAACTTCTTTAAGCTGAATATGGGCTTGAGGGGGGGTGGTAGGGAAAAATGAGAGAGTTGGTTGGCCTTAAGAAGGCCACACCAATGATTGTTACAATCTCTGATGTCTGGTTCCTGACTGGATCTGGCTGAAAGTCCAAGAGATCAGGAGTTCAAGCAGGTCAGTTCAGCATGTCTGATGATGAGACTCACCAAGGCTGTTTAGTCTGTAATATACAAGTCTCAGAAATTTTTTAGTATCATCAAGATAACCTTTTTGCTTGATTCTCTGGAATCTAGTCCTCTGGTGTGTGTGTGGGGGGGTCTTCCTTCATTATATCTGATCCATATAACTCTGGAAGGTGTATAGACACTAAACACCTTTTCTAAACATGCAAAGACAAATCCTTTCTCCCAAAATAGCATATCCTTCAGTTGGCAACCAGGAAAGTTTGTATCCTGCCCTCTCTTCCAAAAGAATAATAAAACAACCAAAAAAGTATTCATTTTGAAAATCTGTATTCTCTCCTAATTATAAAAACAATTTATACCACACTTCTATTAATACCTCTTAATAAGAAGCAGGCAGCTGGTCAAACCAGGATTTTAACCCAAAATTCATATGGAGCCCATGAACACATAAGAGTTTCCTGTAGACTTTAATATACCACCTTTCTATTATGCTCTCTACCTGGAGCCACAGACTTCCATCAATACCTGTTCATTGAAGGCAATTATCACTGCTCTCTACTTGGGGTCAGAGACTAATTTTCCCTATCCTAGTTCCAAACCATGGGGGAAATTTCCCACGTGATTCAGACAAAATCTGTTTATAAATCTACCCTAAAAGCAAATTGATGTAATTATACAAAGATAGAGAGCTGGGTATGTTCTATGTAGGTGTAGTCAGGTATGGGGGAAGGAGGTACCTTGGCAGGCCCAATCTGAGGCATCCCTCTCTCCTGAGGGACCAGCCACATGATGGTATAGTATAGAATAGAATTTATTAAGGGCATGGGGAGGGGAGTTAAGAAGGAAGTAGAGGCAGAGAAAGGCAGAAAGGGGGGGAAGGGAGAGGGAGAGAGAGGAGAGAAGGAGAGAAGGAGAGGAGGCCAGCCATGAGAACATGGAAAGAAGGGGATGGAAGGGAACGGGGAGAAACGGAAGAGCAAGATCAAGAGAAAGCAAAAGAGCAAGAGAGAGAGGAGGGGGCAAGCAGCTCCTTTTATAGTCAGTCAGGCATGCCTGGCTGTTGCCAGGTAACTGTGGGGAGGAGCATACATGGCTGTTGCCAGGTAACTGTGGGGTGGAGCATACATGGCTGTTGCCAGGTAACTGTGGGGAGGAGCATACATGGCTGTTGCCAGGTAACTGTGGGGAGGAGCATACAGTGGGGAGGAGCATACATGGCTGTTGCCAGGTAACTGTGGGGTGGAGCATACATGGCTATTGCCAGGTAACTGGGGAGAAGCTTATACAGAATGCTAACACAAATAATCCAAAACTTATAAATTCACAGTTCAATCAATATCTGCCCCAAGAAGTAGGCAGCTTCCGTTCTCCGACTCTCTGACTCAGAGCAGCCATCTTATCTCTTTCCACAAAAGGGGACCTCAGAGCCCTCTTGCTTTGTCTCAAGTTCCTGTGGTTGAGACATGTGGCTTGACTCCGCTCTGCTCACCAAACCTCCAAATTTCTAATTAAATTTCGAACTCATAGGCTAAGAATCTTAAATTTCTAGTAGATTCTTACCTACCACATTGGACATTAAATGTCATCTGTAGCGAGAAATATAAAAATTCAGTCCATGATAATGCCAGCAAGGCACCTGTGGGCCTTGTTCTTATTCGGGCAAACTCTCTGACCTGGAGCTCTGAAATCTCTCCACCCAGCTTGCTAAGTTCCCATGGTGGATTGTTGCCACGCCAACCCCACACTTCCTAACACACTCCAAACTGGGGTGCCCCACCACTGTACTTCTTCTCCCCGGAACCCAGTTGAGTTGCCCCGTGAAGAAGAACACAATAAAAATTTAGTTCAGAATCAACAGGTGCACAGCAACTAGCATCCTAATGTACAAGCCATTCTAAGTTAAATCCTCCGGTAGAAGATCCCAACGGATTTGACACCTAAACCTGGGGTCTCAGCTACCTATGTCTGGACTCCATTGTCCTTCCTGTCCAAATGCAAATATCTTTCTCCTGTCTCCCCACTTCCTCTCTCTGACCCAGAAATCCCGCATACTCCTTGCCCAGTGATTGGTTCCTAGAAATCTTTATTCATTAGGGGAAAGTTCACAGGAAGTCACCTGAGTAAGTAGTTCATTTCCAGGCAGCCCCTCTTGGGGAAGCGGAATTAGCATCAAAATACAAACAGCACCAGGGTTATCCACAACAGCTCCTCTCCAGGCCTTGCTCTGCCTGCATTGTGTACAACCCAAGACCACCTGCCCAGTGGCACTACCTATAAATGGCTAGACTCTCCTAAATGGATCATTAATCAAGAAAACTCCTCATGAAGGTTCTCATAGGCCACTCTGATGGAGGACATTCCTCAGTCAAGATAGGTGTGGCTAGGTTTGTGTCAAGTACACAAACAGGAAGTAGCATGTGTTTCTTATCAAAATTATGGAATAGAAGTGAACACAATGTGATGCCTTGTTAGGCTGGGATAGTGCATCAGAAAAAATGACCATAGCAGGTGGAAAGGCTTGGCTCAGTCAGCAAGATGTTCACTGTGCAAGCGTAAGAAGCTAAGTTTATCTCTAGTACCATGTAGAAGAAATGAGCATGTGGAGGATATGCCTGCAACCCTAGTGCTGAGAAGGTGGAGACGGGGCACCTATGAGTTTGCTTGTCAGCTAGTCTAGTTGAATCAATGAGCTCCAGGTTTGATGAAAGAGCCTGTGTCAAAAAGGCAAGTGGGCAGAATTCTTTAAGAAATTTTTTAAAGAGGTTGAAATAAGAAGATAGTGGGGAGTACCAGTGAAGAGGACACCTGACGGACTGCTGTCCTCCACATACACCTGCACACACCTGTGGGGGCACTCGCGTGCACACACATGCACACACATGCACACACACAATCTGCACACACGTGCACCTTTATACACACACAGTCTCCACATGCACCTGCACATGCAGGCACCTGTGTGCATACATGGTTTTCTCATACATCTGTTATCCATGTGTACAACTGTACACACACATGGGCTCCACATGAACCTAAACACACACAAACACACATGCACACATGCATAATCTGAACATGTATCTGCACATACATGTGCACCTTTACACAAACACAGCCTCCACATGTACCTGCACACACATGCACCTGTGCACATACATGATCTTCCATTACACTTGTTATCCATGTGTGCACCTGCATGTATACACATGGACTCCACATGAACCTACACACACACACACACGCACACACACACACACATGCATACATACTCATGAACACATACAGATGCTTATAACATGCATACAACTGAAGGCATATTTAACCTCTAGCAATTAAAAACACTAGCCTGAAAAATGCTAGGCTCATCGTGTATTTTCCTGATGAGCCACTGTACCTTGCTGAGCTGGCCCCTGTGCCCACACCCGCATTTCTACTTCTTGCTGATTCCCCTTTCCTAGACAATGTCCACCATCCTTTGTGAATATTACTGAATCCAGATTTGGCCCAGGAGAGAAAATGTGATACTTTTTCCTCTTTGCTCCTTTCCTTTCTCTCTTTAGATCATGTCTTTCTTCATTATACTCTTGAACTTCACACACACACACACACACACACACACACACACACATGCAAATGCACACTCATGTGCACCTCAACACCCCCTTACACTCACACCTAAATCTAGATTACATATGTGAGAAGAGTCATTAAGAATTTGTTTTTCTGAGTCTGGATTATTTCACTTAAAACTATACATTTTGCTTCAAATGACATTAATTTCATTTTTCTTTTGGCTGAATACAGGGAAAGGGCAATAAATAAATAATCAATCACCCACTATTAAAAAATTATAAATAATATTAAATAAATATAAGACAGTAAATATAAACTAAAACAGTTTTTTTTCCTTTTGATTTAAGCAATTCCCCAAACTGCCTCACATTAAGGGAACTCCCAGGCACGCTGCCCCAGCACTGAGTCGGTTCAGCTGAGCTGCACTGCCCACTGTGGAATCTCCAGAAATGTGAGGTACTAAGAAGGTGGGTAATAAAATTTAACATTGACCAGCCACCACCTTTATTACCATGTGTACACTTTTACTTCCTCTTTTTTGTGCCCACTCTCCCACATAATAAAAGGCTGACATCATGTGATCCAGGGCACAGCCCCACAGGTGTAATAATCTTTCCTTTCTCCAACTGAAAAGACTTGGTGACTCAGTTTCCCAGAAATTACCACATCAAGACAAAGTCAAAAGTACTACTAAAGGTATTGTAAAATGAAAGGAAAAACTCAAGAACTGGGAAAAGATAAAAAGGTGAGGGATTGGAACCACTGTTTTGACGTACTTTAAAACTATAGTCTTTCATATGGCTGCGAGGCAGGAAGGTCAGTCAAGCTTTGAGGCTCCCATCTTTTGACAGCCACTCTGATTCTAACGCTGGGCTCACCAGGGCTGGATGTCCACCAGAGCCGTCTTCACTTCTGTACCTTCCTTCTTTACATACCAGGAGCCTGCACATAGCCTGGCAGTCTGGTAATCTGTGGGCAACGCATGTTCTCTCACTCTTTGGAACCACACCTCTCTCATTTATATATTCTGGAGCTATCCAGGGTTTGTCTGACAGTGTGCTGGGAGTTGAGGAAGCAAACATGGAACTGAGATCTATGTATGTAGACCTGCTTCCATAATTGTAAGACTCACTAAGCACTAAACATGCTTCTTGAAGGACAGATAAGACTATGGATGTCAAGTAGTCACTGGGACATCAGATTTGTCAGTCTCTACAGCAATGAACCTCACTGAAGATGGGTAACTCCAGAAACGTATCTACATGTTGACCTCAGGATTGGACTATGAAACAAATATTTTCAGAACATGAGGTGAGATGAATCATCAAAGGCATACATTTTATTGCTTGAACTGAGATTCTTGAGTTTTTTGTCATTGGATTCTAGCCCTTCTCTGTTCAATACTGTCTCCCTGAGGCTGAAGCAGATTAACTTTATGCTCATCAAGCTCTTTTTTCTGTAGATCCAAAGTAGATCAGCTATGGATTCCCTCCATTGTAAAGCTATTTGTTCTAAATAGAAACATTCCCTCCTAGAGGGAGAAGGAGATTAATAGGATTCAGAAAGAAAGTGAAACTCACAAGGCTCAAGAAGTTCCTAAAATTTACAAGACTCACAAGACCTCAAGGTTACAGTAGCAATTAATGGGGAGGGAGACTGGTCACATCAAGCAAGTTGTGGGAGGAGCACTAAGGCTGTAGATTTTGTGTGTCCTTATTCATGTCGGAGTGAACTTTTCAGTGACACAGGTATCTTTGAGTTATCTATGTTCCTATAAGCAACCTTTTATTCCTGCTCCTATATGTAACCCCCCAAATTCACTGATTTACTAAGCTAGACTTGGGTAAAATCTGTCTGCTATTGGTTGTATCTGGTTTGTTCATGCCATCCCAGGAAAAGTCTGGTTCCCTATTGCAGAGATTCAGAATGCACCACCTCCATTGTTAGCACAATAAGCCAGAGGAGTCTCCAGATCACCCTACAACCACTAACTGGAGTTGAGGCCTATAAGATCTGTGGGTTTTTTCTGTCCAGAGGACCACTAATTTCTTTGCCAGGGCTGCCTGGATTCCCTTGAAAGGAGGCATGTGCTTCCCTCCTCCACTGGGGAGCCATGCAGCAGGATCCTCATGCCGCATGCTCTCTGTGTTGGGTTACCTTGCTGTTGCTCTGCACGTCCAGCTGTCTTTCCACCATGTTGTGATTTATGATGCTCTTCCACTGGTCCTCCCTCTGGAATACTCTGTTCTTTTTATTCTAACTCTCCTCATTAGCGTATCACATGGGAGCAGATTCTAGTTCACTGCCCAACTCAGAAGATGCAGTAATCATTGACAGATCTCAAAGCAAAATTCTGATGTACTAGCTTTCTTGGCTTGAACTGTGGTTTGCATTCACACTGGCTTCCTTCTAAGGAAAAGTCATTTACCATGTATTTTTATTAGATTAGAAAAACATAGTGCTGGGGCATATTTGCTTTATGAAGTTTCCCAACACTTTCCTCCCTCATTGCAAACATGTTCAAAGTTGAAATTTTCCATTTTTCTACAAAAGAATACATTTTTAAAATTCAAACTTGATACTATTCTCCTGATGGCCATCTAGCTTATTCCCTAGACACAGAATTAAAACAATGAAAACCTCATTAGTTTTCACATTCATTAGTGAAAACATCTAAAATTTCAGATTTTTCTCAAGGCTGATCCATAAAGAATCTGTAGGGGCAGTAAGTACCTCATTAAGGAAACCATCCCTTGGGATGGCGTGAAGGGGCGTTCTTCCTGTGGCGTTTTTACTAGCTCATGTGGAGTTTCACTTCCATAAACAAGGCAGCTTCATGAGTAACTTATTGACAGCCAATCTCTTGATACCATCATCGATGTCAAGCATCATGCTGAGATGTGTGTTTGATGCAGAGATATACTTGGATATACTGAATGGAACTTAGCATTTAAAACTCGTGTCCTTTTTAGTAGCTGATAAATACTAAGTAACTTGATTCAGAGTCTGTTAAAAATTGAGGTGGAAATATTAGTCATATCCAAATTTCTAAAGCCTATTTTATTGCCTGGTTACTCAGAAAATACGTTACCAGCCTTTGCTAAATGAAAGAATACAATCTCAACAACTCTACTGCACATTTAACCTTCTTTGCCCTCACCAGGAATGCTGAATGGTAAATGCTCATGAGTGCCTATGCCTTGGTTTGCTAGAACATCTCATTATTGAGCTTGACACAGCCAAAGCTTCCTATTATTCCTTGTCACCAAACTGATATAGCTGTTATATTATTAAATGTAATCAATCACACTCTTGAAGGCCAAGCAGAAAGATGCCTTCTTCTGTAGATACAACTTCACTCCTACCATGTTTTTATGCATTGGCATAACTGACGAGATGCCAGAACTACTGGGCCATAGAAGTTCAATGATTTTTTTTAAAGCAATAAAGAAATAAAAATACATTAAATTCACACAAAAAATCATAAAATTGATGAGACACAAAAGTCAGATTATGTTTTAAAAAAACTTTATTCTAGCCACATTAGGAGTTAAAGGCCATAGGAATATTGTTTCCCAGGGCTTATTGTTAAGAGAGAGGATGAATAAACTTGTTTTTGGACATAAGCAGAGAGTACAAAACTTACAAAAACAAATTTACAATCATGCTAAAGATACATAAAACAAGAACACAGAGTTCAAAGGGCATCTAAAACAAGAACGAGCAGTCTGGATGCCAACTCAGCTGCTGGGGGTGGGGGGAGGAAGTGGAGACAAAACCTCTGCCCTCTTGAGTTCATAATCCTGGATTAGAGAATCAAAAACCCTGCAAATGTTAGACTGTTTACCTCCTGACCTTTCCATAGGTCAAGTCCATATTCTTCTTCTGAGACCAAATAAATGAAAAGGCCTTGAGCCTCTGCTCAGTCTCTTAACCGCTTCATTAGTGGAGTCCAGAGCTCTTTAACTTTTGTGAGAAGGTCTAAGAACTCTACAGGATAATGGTGTCATTTGTTTACAATAAGAGCAGTGAAATGACAAATCAAAAATCGCAATTATCACATTGTTTGTATTGTCATGCTACCAAACACAGCAGTCAGCCAGTCAATGGACTAATACCAGGGTAATCCCCACCACCCCACACTACAGCAGGTCACCCTGCAGGAAGAACAAACTCTCAGGTTAGAGGAAGTCACCAGCAGAGCTTCCAGATGACACAAACCTGAGCCTGAACCCAGGTCTCTCTATACCACATTCTTTGTCAGACATCTAAATCGTTTGCATTTCATTTCATTTTTTTTACCTTCTGTGAAGTTAACTAGTGCCTTCTTATAGCACTACCCATGTAAGATTGGACATAATCACAGAGTAGCTGATTAGGTGACCCACAGTGATTTCTGTACCCTTAGTGAGACCTGAATTCTGGAATCTCACACCACAATGCTTTCTAAGAAATACCAAAAATGAATTTTATAAGTCCAGGAAATCCAACAATTTCTGGTTCTCAGTCTTCTTCTGGATCTTTACTCCAAGAAGCCATACACATCCTCAATTTGAACCAATGTCACACCCCTCAGATTCCTGAATTCTTTAAAGATAAACCCTGCAATGATGGCTTAATGCTTCATCTCTTTCCAAATGTTCTCACTTTATTTTTTCCTTCCTTCCTTTCTTTTGTTTTCTTCCTTCCTTCCTTCCTTCCTTCCTCCTTTTCTCTTCTCTCTCTCTCTCTCTCTCTCTCTCTCTCTCTCTCTCTCTCTCTCTCTCTTTCTTTGATACAAGGTTTCTCTGTGTGACCCTGGATGACCTGAAACTCACTCTGTAAACCAGGCTGGCCTTGCACTCAGAAATCTGCCTGCCTCTGCCTCCCAAGAACTCAGATTAAGGGCATGCACCAATCCCATTGGCTAGAAGTTTTCATTCCCAGAATCATGTGTGCCTGCTTTTTCTGTCATGCTGCCATCCAGAGTTTTGTTCCTCTCCTTCCTTTAAAGTCTGAAATTCTTTTGAAGCTGCTAAGTACTGTGCTTTAACCTCTGTTGGAGAAACTATCTCCAGATCTCAGCATAGATATCATTCTCTGCAGATTTTAGTGACTAAACTGTCTCAGGCATTGCTGTTATCAAAGGGTTGGTAATTTTGACTCAAGGAGTATCTTAACTCTAGATCCCTGTAAGATCAAAGAAGCAAATTATATACCTCCAGGGTACAATGGCACAGGATATACACTACCATTCCAAGACAGAAGAAATGGGCATCGTGAGGAAACACTGGACCAAAGTAAGACAAAAACTCAGAAGGGCAAATACCAATACTGTGGTACCACATCCGGTGTCTGGAACTTTAGTTCCAAAGAACTTAGGTGGCTCAGTCCATCCAGCTTTAGTGCCTGCAGCATATATCTGTCTCTCCAAGTAGACAAAATGAAGGAATTGAGGGAGAGGATTTTATACCTCTATAAATATCTATTTCATACCTCCATTTTATATATTCATTTTGTCACTCTTTTTACTTTAGAGAGCACTGACTAATGTAGCCACTTTTAGGTTGCTCCTCCTGACTCATGTAGAAGATGAATGAAGATGAATGAATGAATAAATGAATGAATGGGGTGAAGACGTGATGTCTCAGCCCCTTGATCTGACCATCTGTTGCCTGTCTCCCTGGCTACTATGGAATCCCTTTACAACCACAAGCCCAAATGAACTCTTCTCCTAGAACTCACTTTTTGTCATGGTATTTCTCACAGCAACCCAAAAGTAGACATTACACTTCCCTACTTTGTATCTCCTTGATTTTCTTCTCATGTCTTATTGCTCTGGCTAGGACTTCAAGTAGTGTGTTGAATAGGAAAGCAGAGAATAAACAAACAGCCTTGCCTTGCTCCTGATTTTAGTGGGAGTACTTTGAGTAAAGATGATGCTGGCTATAAGTTTGTCATGTATTACCTTTGAATACCTTTATTATTTTTTAATTCATTACAGTTTCATGTGTGTTAGAGAGAGAAAGAGTGTGTGTGTGTGTATGTGTGTGTGTGTGTGTGTGTGCACATGCTCTTGAATGCTCGGTCTAGTGTGTGTGTGTGTGTATGTGTGTGTGTGTGTGTGCAGCATAGAGAACAACCTACGGATGTTGATTTTCTCCTTCTGCCTTGTACATTCCAAGAGTTGAATTCAGGTTATTGGTCTTGGTAACAGGTACCCTAACCTGCTGAGCCATGTTGCTGTACCTATTTCTTTTATCATTCTTTGGTAGGATCTATCGATAGGTGATATAAAACAGAAGAACAGCACAGGTGGGGTTAGTTTAGGTGGGGTTAGTGTGGGTGGGGTTAGTTGTTTAGGTGGGGTTAGTTTAGGTGGGGTTAGTTGTTTAGGTGGGGTTAGTTTAGGTGGGCTTAGTTTAGGTGGGGTTAGTTTAGGTGGGGTTATAGTTTAAGTAGGGACAGATGTAGGAAGATAAGTGAGGCATGGAGGAGTGGAAGAATGGTTGATCACAACAGGATGAATGAACAGACATATGTCAACCTACCTCCAGATAAGACAGGTAAAAACAATGATAATTTGCATGGATGAATAATGCTACACCTAATAGCCATGGTTATTAGACAAAATCCCACTGTCAGGTATGAGTTACCTCCTAATGAGCTGTTTAGTTGGGAAGGTCCCGGAAGATTCATTGCTCACCAGAAATAGTTGATACTAATTGTAGTATCTTCAGAAGGCCTTACTTCTGAAGATACTACAAATTTAGTCATAAAATTCAGAGAAACCAAACAAGCACAAATGTTGGAATTTCTTCCTATGGGCCATGTGGATTGCCAGGGAGAAATGTCATCATTAGTCTTACCCCTCTGAGGGCCCACTTAATAGAAGCTTTCCAAATAAGACATGCCCACTAGTGCTGTAGTGGTACAAGTGTATGGGTGCAACTCAATGTTCATTGATTGACTTTGAAAATTACTCTAAGAAGAAAATCATGCCTGGCCTATAAATATTGTTAAAATGATGCACAAGCTAAGAAGATCTTATATCTTAGAGAGAACTTCCTACTACTGTTTAGCCCAGCACCAAGTTTCCTTCTAAATACTTGTATTTATACCAGAGGCACGTACCACTCTTGGTCTTAATTCCAAGAAAGCTCTCTTTGCAATGACTGTTGGTAACTCTAGAGATGCATGGCTACTCAGCATACTAGTAAATACATCAGGTAAGCACCTGTCTCTGAATAGAACACTCATGAAGCCCCTCAAAAGCTCAGGGAACAATCTAGAAGAGGTGAGGGAAAGAATGTAAGAGTCAGGATATAGGGAGAAGGCCTGTGAAATGTCATCTTCAGGGTATGAAACACCAGTGCATTGATGGTATCATAGCAACAATGGCTGCCTGAGATGGGTTTGCACAAGAGTGGGTCTGCCGGCTGTCAATCATAGGTCAGGGGAAGGTCCGTGTGGTCCCTCCCCTCACTGCTGTACTATGGGCTACTTATGTACACTAGAGAGGGACAGACATTGTGTTCAGATGGATGCCCACTGATGATCCTCTTGTGCTCCTCTTTGGATGAAGCCATAGTCAGGCAGCTAATCTGAATGGATTACAAAGCAACATAAAAGCCATGAAATTGAGAGAAAGGCTTGTGGGGAGGAGAGGATTCAAGGGGTAAAAGGAAGTTCTCAGAGGGTAGAGGTAATAGGAGTCAGAACTTACCACATGTATGTAAAATAGTCAAAGGACAAATTTAATAAAAGATAAAAAATTAAAACCCAACGCACACATGCACACACGCACACACACTGGTTCAGCCTGTGTGAATCCAAGTAGTCCTCTGAGGGGGCAGTGAGAGTTATAGAAAAGACAGAAAAGAAGAGTCAGAAACAGTCAGTACTGCGGCAGCCCCAGGTTCAATTCCCTTAGGCTCTATATACTTTACAGTATTGTGGGAAACAAAGTCACAAGCCAGCAGAGACAACAGCTGCTGTACATTTGATATCTGTACCCATCTAGAGACCTCCCTATTCTATCTTGTTCCTTCCTCCAAGATTAAGAGAACATCTCCCCTCACCTTGAGCTTCAAGTGTATCCCCTCTTATCCTTCCATGCATAAGCAGGTGAGAAGACTGCCATCAGACCCTGGCTTGACTTGACTCTGCCTGACAGGCAGGCTTTCACAGAAGCAGGCAAAATGGCTCCGGACACACACACACACACATACACACACACACACACACACACACACACACACACACACACACACACACAAATGCACACGCGCGCACACACACACACATGCACACACTGGATATTCGGAAACTGAAGTCAGAAACCTGACCCCCTCTCTCCTGGTGAAGTCATTCAGCCACATCTGAGGATGGACATTTTGCAGATGGCCTAGGGCATCATCTCAGGTCCTGCCCAGAGTTTCTGCTCATAGCTGTGACTGTTGGGCAAGAAAAGACCAGGACTTGCTCATGGTTTCCATGTAAACAAATTTTCCCTCATCCTGTTTTCCTTAAAACTTTGACCTAATTTCTTTCACATGCTGCCTTCATTCTCCTGAAACTAAAGGCAGCTAAAAATATCAATAACCCCGCAAAGGTTCAGGAACGAGGATCATTCATTCAAGCCCTGGGCCCTGAGTCATCATTTCCTTAAATGCACGAAACATATTTTGTCTCTTCTATTGATAATTTTACATTAAGTCATCATTAAAAAGCAGCTTCTGGGATGCCTTTCAAGACACAGTAGATGAAATCATTTCCCCCATTCACTAAAAAGGTGTTTAGTTCACATTATAGATTTCTGATTAGCAATGAACCCAAAGGGCCGTGTGCAGCTGGAACTGGAACAGAGTACAAGCTTTCTACTGGAGGCACACCTGGGTTCTCTCCTCTGATTTGCAGTTGTTATTTTATTCCTTCTGTTTCTGCCAACAGAAAACCACCAAGATGGATGCTTCAGGTAGAAGAGTTCAAGGAATAGGGGCGGATGTAGAAATCTTTATTCACTATCACAGTGCATCAGCCCAAAATGGCCTCCCAGGGCGGCATGGAAGGACTCATCTGAGAAGAGGGTTAGGTTTTGCCAGCTGTAGAGCAGGTGAGTCAATAAGCTCCAGACTTCCTCCTATCCGTGCTCTCTGTGGTCTATTCATGTAGGATCCTTCCTAATTTTAGGCACGGAGCACTTCCAGATTTCACAATCCTCCATTCTCCAACATGATCCACTCACAATTTACTATAAATATCCATCAATCTGCTATCACCTCCAGGAACTGCCCATATTTTAGCCTTTATTGAAGAAAAAGGTTGTTTCCAAAATCCAATGGTTAGCTATTAATGATCCTGAGAGAAACTGGTGGAACCTTCCTCTATCCTCCCTGAACTAAGGTTGGCACACGTGATGAGATCCCAGGAGGCTTTTGTGTTATCTACTTTAATTTTGAGTTAAAGCAATGGAACAAACCATCGTTTTCTTTCTCTGATTATCTGCCATGCTCTTACTAGAGTGGTGGGGTTCCCCAAAGGGCTGAGGAGGAGTGGACAGACCAGCAGTCACTCAGCCCCAGGCAGACATGAGTGGGCAGGCACGGTGGCATTTCATCCTGCCCGGAACACCCCTCAGCCTGCCTGGCCTCCATCACTGAGCTTGTTGGGTTTCTTTGGTTTTCTATCTTCCTTGGCCCTGCTCAGCTGCCTGAGACAGCATCGGGTGTTCTTCTCTTTCTATTTCCCTGGGTCACACATTGCAATTTATGGAAGCTTTTAAGCAGAAAGGGCCTTTTGATAAGGGTAGATGCTGTGGAAATGACAAATGTCAGAGGCAAGCCACACATCTGAGAGGAGGTAACTTCAGTTGTACTGTGTCCTGCTTCCGTTTTAGTTTGCGTCTAAGGAAATACCACAATCGCAGAGAAGTCAGTCAGAAATAGGAGGGAAAAAGCCAATGAGAGGCTGGGCCCTTCCTCATCCCCAGCTGCAGATGGACAGACTTCCAAAAAAGTCTCAAGGGTTCTTGTGACAGAATTAAAATTCTGTCAAATGCCTTCCTGACTGTATCCACCATAGGCTGCTGACTCGGTTAGTTACCTGCCTTTGATAATGAAGAATGCTGGGAAAGGAGACAAGCTAGTCAAAGAAAAAATAGAATACAATCTTATTTAAGAACCGCAGTTTTACTTTAGAGCCATTTGCCCCATGATAAAATGACCATATTGTGGCAAAGCCCAGTGATGATGAGGTGTGGAAGAAGCATATAATATAACCCTGCCTCTCCCACATCCCTACAGCCCCAGAATCCCAACATCACTTGCTTCCTAATCTCCTTCATGATGTCTACTCTTCTTGTTCGTGTTGTTAACTCATAGTCTAGAACCTCACAGACATATACCAGGACCAACCAGAATAGGTTTTCTAACCATTAATCTTTGGATAGAATCTTCTTTTAATCCCCAATGACAAGAAGCAGGAACTTGGCCATCACAAATGTCAGCATGTTTCTCCCAGAGGACTCTCTGCCTTCTGCTTTTCTGGTTTGTTATTCTGGTTTGCCGAAGCCCCTGTCTCTGCTTGTCTTCGCCCACCTAGGGTCTGCTTGCCAAACACACCTTTGGAGGATACGGTGGTAGGGGATAGTCCGTGCTGCAGGAGAATGAGTGCAGGGAAACAGGGGCTCTCACAAACTAAAGCCGCCCCCGTTTTACTTCTGTTTAAATTACTTTCTCTTACAGTCACATTTCCCCAGAGATGAAGGTCAGGCAGTGCCACATCGCTCACCACTGCTTCCATGTGAGACATCTGTCTTGACATTGTCAGCAGAATGAATTACCTGCACTTGCCATGCAAGTAGTAACATGGCTCGCCATGGTGCTGGCTCTGCTATTGGGAGCCTGGCTCCTGTCTGTTCCCAGTTTGTGCTGTGGGGGAATATATCTACTTCTGTGTATATGTGTATATATATATATATATATATATATATATATATATATACTTACATATATATATGTATATATATATACATATATATATGTACATATATTCATATATGTGTGTGTATAAAGACATATATACATACATATATATGTCTTTATTTATATTCATAGCTATATTAAAGCAGCATAAGATATTTTTCCAATTTACTGAACATCATCAATATCTTTGTAAACACTATGTTTGAGACTTTATGAAGTTGACGACATCACAGAAAATGAGGCAAGAAATCCTTAATATTATTCACCTGATATGTCTTTTCCTCTGTAAATCGTGTTTGGATCTCAGAAGCTACCAACCTGCAGTATCCTGTTTCGGGTAGCCCTAAGATACTACTATAAACCATGAGAAAATATGCTTAGCTAGCACACAGACAGTAGAAAAATCCTTCTGTTCGTACACTGTAAATTTCAAGAAAAGCACAATTTTCTGAGGGTCCAAGCAAGTGTGTGAGCTGTTCTGATGCAGACAGAGCACGCAGCTCCGGATCCTAGGAAAGTATTCATTTCTGATTCAATCTTTCAGCAAAGGATGGATTTAAATTTAGTTCCTTCAGATAAAAAGCAAACTTAACTAGAACCAACTGTCACTGTTGACCTCATTAATATAACCACATTCCAGATGATAAAGAATATCTGCAAAAAAGGGAACCATATTGATAAAAGTAAGTTAATAAACAAAAAGGGGGTTGCAAAAAATAAAAAGAAGGAAATAGAAAATTTATTATTTGCTTACCAAAATAAAAACTCTTTGGAATACATAAAGGAAATTATAATTTTTCTTAAATAAATGGTATTTGTTATGCAATGACTATTCCAGGTCACATCCTCCAGGGTCACCTTATGCTTTCCACATCATGGCCTCTTTTATATAAGGTTTTGTATTTCCTGAACTTAATCATTACTGGCTAGTTGGCTGATCTCTTGCATGGACTGCAGTTTTCTTATCTCTTCTCTCCCACTTTCCATCTGGTATTGTTCCTACTTTTTCAGCTTCTAATTTTAACTGCCAATCACCTTACTGACTGTGTTCTGTTGACATTGTCATGTTTTAGCGCCTGTTTTCCGACTCTATGAACTCTGTCTCCTTGCCGTATGGAATGTGTCCTTGAGTCTCTTGGAAAATGATGCTGCTAGTTTTTCTTTTGTGTTTTGTTCTATTTTCCAGGTTGCTTGCAAGCCCTGATTTCTTTTCCTATCTTCTGTTTGTTTCTAGCTTTCATGTTGAGCCTTTGTGACATAACCTGGCATAGTAGTCACCTGTTCACCTGGTTAAAAAAAATAAAAACCTAATTGGACACATCAGAGACATGGTTAAGTCTATCAAATGGTGGTTAATTGGTTAGTGGGTGAGGATCCATTAAAAATTCAAGGAAGGTTTTGGGGACAATCATCAAATGCCCCCCAGATGGAAGTCCTCCAAACACCTGCTGCTTTTCTGGTGTTCTGTCAATCTCGGGGAAAGGTCAGCAAGCCAACCGCAGGGTGCTCACCATGGATGACTTTGGTTCCCTCTCAGGCTGCATGGCCGGGGCCTCTCCAGGGATACATCTTTTGTCTCCTGGTACCTAAAATGGGAAGTTGACGGCTTCTAACAAACTTCTAAGTGCTATTGCAATCAAGTTGTGTGTTTTAAAGCTCTTCATGCACCTTCAGAGCAGGTCAATAGCTCAGCTTCTGAGAAGTCTCCATGTCCTGGGATTGGCCGCCACCCAGCCTTTGGTCTCTTCTGTATGAGACCTCATCTCATTCTGCAAAGTCAACTATGATTCCTCCATCACTCTCAGTGTTTGGAGCTTTGCTGGTACCTCCAACTTGCCTGGTTTTCTTTTTAATCCTATTGTAGCTCTGGCTGGCTTCAAAATTGCAGAGTTTGCCTGCCTTTGGCCCCCAAGTACTGGAATTAAAGGTGTGTACTGCCATGTCCAACTGTTTTTGTAGTTCTTGTCAGTTTGTATCATTTTATTCTTTATTTTATATCAATCACAAAGTTTGATGAGATAAATTCTGACTTTGACAGTTTAAATCAGAAAGCACCATTACTACATAAAAGAATGGTTATTTAAGAAAAAGTAAGACGTGCTCATAGCTGTGAATACCTGAACAGAGTTTAAACACGCTCTACTTTTGAAATCTTGCTAAAAATACAAAGAGATGAGACAGATGCTGACAACATTGGGATATCCTCAAACGCATGCAGGCTGCTCAAAGCAAACTGAGGACTGTCTGTCACAGAATACACCTGGAGCAGAGGATCTGTGGTTGTGTCTTGACAAACTGCCCCCCTTGGAAGTTAACTTTACCTTCTCGCACAGTGTGAAAGATCCTGGCCTTGACATCTTAGCCCCATAAAGCCAAGCCTTGGTCACAGCACCTGGACCAAGACGCTTATCACAACCGATCTGGGGGAAAATTTCTTCCACAGCAATTTGGAAGTCAACTCAGAAAGCCTCCATGATGACAGTTTAAATGAAGGCAGTCAATCGCTTCCTGGATATCACGCAATTATTTTATTACTTTTATACATATTAAATAAGAAAGATAATAAAACTGTGCATGTATGTGTGTGTGTGTGTGTGTGTGTGTGTGTGTGCACAATGTTTGTATAGGCCTGTGTCTGCGTCACTCTCTGTCACATTCATTTATCTTTAATAATGTTTGCCTTCTTCCCTTTTATTTCCTCGGAGGAAATGTTTTCTGATAAACCACTTCAACCTTTCAAAAGGCAGCAAGTCAGACCTTCAGGCAGCAGCAGACTAGTGACAACTGCATTGGAAGAGGCCTCAGCAGCCATGCCAGAAAAGGCGTTACATTGTGTGCTGCCTGCCGTGCCTCTGAGTAATTGTTCAGAAAGACTAAGTCCCACAAAGCTGGTAGCTGGGGCTTGGTGCACAGAGAAAAACATGAGAGAAAAGCAGGGGGGTGGGGTGGCTTGTATGTAGGAATGCATGAGAAAACATGGAGATAGGCCACAAACATGACCGTGGGGTTGTGCTCTGAGGATGATTGATGAGGGTCTGTCAGTGACATGTTCTTTTGAAAGGGAAGGAATAACAGAACATGCTCAGTATGGCTAGCCCCCTGTGGCTTCCCTTTCCCCATCTCTTTCTGGGGTGGATATATGGCTCCGGTGCCTTTCAAGTGTCAGCTGGTAGCCTCTGGGACTTCTCTTTGGCTCTCCAGGCCCCTTTAGCTTCTAGGAGCATTAAAAACTTTCCCAGTGACTGGAGGGAACCACACACATGCACATCCTTTAGGCTCATTGCCATGCTGGTTCCGCAAGTTTTCGGAAGCCTTTTAAAATTTTCCTTGGTGTCTCCTGTAGATGTGGTTGAGAGAAGAGACTATGGCAGTAGTGGTGTAGAGAAGAGGGGCTTGCTAACCCCTGACACGATTCTAGAACCTTCTGCTTTCTCACTCTCTTCTCCCCTGTCCCTGTAGTGAGTGGAGGAGGCCAGAGTCCGCCAATAAATGATCTGGATCACAACATCAATGCTTCAAATGCAAACCAGTGTAAACCAAGTGGGGGTGGGGCGGGGGAGTCTGGAAAGAGGACTCATAAAAATTAAGGAAGAAAAGAAAAGAAGTGTAATGTAGCCACTTCAACCCTTTTTTGTTATCAAAACAAAAATAATGTGTATGACCACACTTAAATCTAACTCCATCTTCTAGTTTCATGTTTTATGAGAGTCACCTTTGTATCTGTGCTCACAGAGAACAGACCAGTCCCTGCTTGGTCTACCTAGTGCATATTGTTTTATCATATAGCCATAGAACGGTATGTTATAGTACTTTGCCTCTATGTGGGTTGCTATTTCTTCCAACAGACTCAGGACTTTCTCAGAAATGTCTTACTGATGTTGAATTTTTAACCCGTTGTGTGGTACTGCCATAATCTATGTACCTAATATCGAAAAGGGAAATGGCTTTGGTTTTCCACATAGAGAAACTTTAGTTTTGTGAAAGTTTTTTTTTTCTTCCTTAATTCCTCTGAATATTCGCAGTCTGTTACATGGGAGATACACTTGTTCCCAATTATTGAAAGGAGCCCGCAGAAAACCAGTCAGTCCTAAGACCTGGTAGAGGTCAGGTAGGAAAGAGGGGTGCCTACCCCTGATTTCTGATCCCACCATTTAAAACAGTGGCCCTGGCAAAGCTACGTGGCTTTCTGAATTTGCTTGTCTGTGGAATGAGGTTGATGTTTTAGAGGGTGACAGAGGCATTAATAGCAATGCTAAACCCTTCTCCTGTCACCTGGCTAGGTGAGAGTTCAGTGAGTCCCAGGCCCTCTCTGAGCAACCTTGCTGCTGAGCTCAGAGATTTCCTAAGAAGGGGAGACCTCCCCCATCAAAACACTGGAAGCCTGTGGTGGCTTAGCCTATTTCCAGGGAAGACTTCCAGGCTAGGGTGTGGATCTGGTCAAAATGCTTGCTAGGCAAGAGTGAAGACCAGAATTAGGATCCCCAGAAAACCGTTTGAACGCTGAGTGAGGGGCTTAGCAGCCTGCTTGTAAATCTAGCCTTGGTAGGGCAGGACTGGGAAGGAAGGGAAGGGAAAACTGGGACAAGACAATCCCAGGCAAGTTACTCTGCAGTGTTTTGAGAAACCTTTCCTCAATGAATGAGTTGGAAGAGTAATTGAGAATAATTCCCAATGTCAACCTGAAGATTTATGTGCATACACACAAATGATTGCACAAAATAATGGTCTTACTATAATAATGCATGTGTATAATGTCCGTTGATTGAACACACACACACACACACACACACACACACACACACACACCTGTAGTCCTCTCTGTCTCTTTCCTCTTCCTGTTGGTTCTCTCCCTCTTCCCAGAGTCCCCTTATATTTCTATGCCTATTTTTAAAATCTAGATTTTTACATTTGGGATAAAAAGATGAAATACTTGCCTTTCTAAATCTGGCTTATTTTGCTTAACATGGTGATTTCCAGCTCTTTCCATTTTTTCTATTGGTATATACATGTCATATCTTATTTACCCATTTATAAATGGTCACTTGCTCTCAGGTTGATTGCATAATTTGGCTATTGTCAGTCATGTAGCAGTAATTGTAGATGTGAAGGAATCCTCGTGGTACCCTGACTTACTTTCAGGCATGTACCCAGGAGTGATATGGCTTGCATTCCTTCAGAGATGGTAACGTATATATATACATATACATAAACACATACATGTATATGTATTAATGTATCTTTTAATTCAAAATTTGATAGGATGACATAGAGTGCTCATCCTTTACTCTAAACTCTGGGAAACAGGCATTCCTCATTCAGCACCCAGAGCCAGAGCCTCGTTCAGCAGCCAGAGCCAGAGCCTCTAGCCCTTTGTGCTTGCAGTAAATTCTGATCCACACTCTGGCTTTGTAGCCCAAGAGCGCTTTCTCTTAGTCTCTCCCTGTTCCCTTCAGGCCATCTCAGTGCCACTCTGTTCCTGTCTCATTCATTTTCTCTCTCTCCTAACACTCTGTTCTTTGAGTAAAACTGCAGCTGCTTCACTATCTCCTTGGTCCCCTGCTTTCAGTGTTCCTGCCCTGAAGGCTTCTCTCTTTGTACATCCGTCTTTTACCACAGCGCTTAGACCATCCTCTGTGTCCTCCTTTCTTTCATGAGGATCCAACAGAGACAAAAATAGACTTGAGGGTACTGGCCACGGCTGGGTAGTGAGTGCAGGATCAGTAATTAGCCCTGAGTGTAACAGGATTCTTGAGAGTTCTTAGGAGCTGACCACTATGAGGGAAAAGGTTGAACTCTCAGCAGGGACTTCCCCCTGCAGACCTGGTGCTAAAGGGGAGACCACCGATGATAAAAACAAATCTTCAAACCACTGAGCAATGAGAAAAGTCTTTAGCTGTTCTGTGAAAGGATGTACAGATGTCTAATTACACAAATATCTCATCCCTGGGGGGCAAATATTACTCGGAAGAGTGCCCCTCGTCTCCAAAATGAATCTGTACCACTAGGAAACTTTTGCTGTCTGGTAGTATTATAGATGAAAAATGCCTATAATTTCTCTTTGAAATTAGAGGAACCATATCCTTCAGTATGTGTGTTCTGGGATTTCATAGTGTTTAAAAATGCCTTCAGGGCTCAATGCCCCAGTGTAGGGGAATGCCAGAACAGGGAATCGAGAATCAGGAGTGGGTGGGTTGGTGTGTAAGGGGAGGAGGGATGGGATAGGGGGTTTTCAGAAGGGAAACCAGGAAAGGAGATAACATTTGAAATGTAAATAAAGAAAATATCTAATAAAAATATAGAAAAAATAAAAATAAAAATGCCTTTAGAACATGTTTTAAAGATTTATTTAAATATATTTTATATTTATGTAATGTATGTATTAAAATATGTTATGTCATTATATATTAAATTTATTTAAATGCATATTTATATGTATACGGGCATTTTGCCTGCATGTATGTCTGTACACCACATGTATTCAGCCACCATGGAGACCAAATGGGGTCATCGGATCCTCTGGAACTGGAGTTACAGATGGTTATTAGCCACCAACTGGGTGCTGTGAACCCAACCCTGGCTTCTGCAAGAGCAACAAGTGCTCCTAAGGCCTGAACCATCTCTCCAGCCCTTAGAACACATCATTTTTATTTTAACTTTACCTGGAAGAGAGTTTCCTGGAACAGTCTCTAACTGCTACCACAACGAAGCAAACACTTCAAAATGGCAGGAGGAAGAAAGTAGACAATGACTGGCTCTTCTCACTAGCTCATAATCCAGAGGGACGGGGAAGGTAAAGTCTTTGCTTATAAAATTATGTTTTCAGGAAGACCAAAGGAGGGATTAGATTCTGATGAGTGTATAGAAATGCCCTCTGCCCAAAGAGAGAACTTTTTTCCTTAAGAAGAATTTCAAAAGAGGCTGGACAGAGTAGAACTATTTTACATATTCACTTGAGAGGCACAGATGCAGTGAGGCTGGAGTGACATCAGTGCTCCTCAGCACAGGGCCAGTGTTACAAGCAGGGAGCAAAGGGGAGTGCGTCCTGTCCTTTAATTAAGAATTCTAAGGTGTAGAAGTCAGCCCACCATGAACTCCACCCAGTGGAGGAGGAGTTGGAGAGACAAGCTCCCTCCCCCAGCCTCCTACCCACTTCCCACTCCCCACCCTTGCCTCTTGCTGCTCACGTTATTCCTGCTCCACCGGCTTCAGCCCGTGAGTAAATATTGAAGCAAGTCTAAGGAGCCAAGAAAGCAAGTGATCTTACTGCATTAATACTAATGAGGGAGATGGGATCCGCGGTGTGTTTGGCTAGTGTGGCCACAGGAGGATGACTTACAAAGCAGGAATCAACAGGATTATTATTGATCAAAAATGAAAAGGACCAAACAAAATCCATGATGTAATAAAAGAAAGGAAAGAAAGAAGGGAAGAGGAAGCAAAAAGAACAGTGTCTTAGGAAATCTCTCCTCCCTTCCTTCTCTCCCCCTCCATTTTTACTGTGTGTTCTCTCTCCCAACCCTCTTTCCTTTCCCCCTCCCCTTTCTCCTCTCTCCATCTCTTTTCTCTCCGAATCTCTCTTTCTCTCCTCTCTTCGGTCTCTTCCCTCTTCCTCTTGGTTCTCTCTTCTCCCCTCCACCCCCCTTCTTTCCCATTTCTTCTCTTTCTTCTCCACTCCCTCTCTCTCCCCCCTTCTGGTATCAAAGGATCTGGGTATTCCTCTGTAAAGAAGAGTTTGGGAAAGGGAAGAAAACAGAAGAGAATATAATGACAGCCATGTGAACTTAGAAGAGCCATTTTTCCTTTGCACCTCATTAAATGTTGTAACACCGCCCTTATCAAACCCATCCGATGCTTGCACAAAAGCTATCTATTTGGGAGCGGACACGGAGCTTATTTATTTTAAAGGGTCTGCCACACGGTCGCTGTTGCAATGGCACTTCACATCCCTCATTCTGGAATGCTTTCACTTCAAAGACATCCAACGTCCTGTGCTGAAGGGAGGTCCAGAGCGAAGCTAGGCTCTTCGTGGTTTTCAAAAACAGAACCAGCATCCTAGCTCTGCTGCCTTGAGGAGCTTTCCAGCAGGCCCTACCGCGAGTGCGCCTTGGTGGCTGCTCGCGCTTCTCGCTGCTAACACTGGGAGGCAGTGCCGGAAAGCTGGCTCCAGGTAGCTGGGAGCGGTAGCAGACCTTGTGACTGACTTTGTCACCAGCAGAGCTCTGAGGTCCCTTGTTGCTTGTTCAGATTTTATACAACTGAAAAATTTTTAAGGAAAAGTGTCAATTTACCTGACCTTGATGATAGTGTGAATGTGTCGCAGGGGACAAAAACACTATAAAAACTATAAAAGTGGCAATTATTTATTTAAAGCACCTTTATACCACATGATGTATCTAACTTCCAACAGCCAACAACCATAGACAACGCATGCTGATTTCATTCTCTGGAAAGTGTTTACAAGGCACAATAAAATACGTTATGCCACCGAATTCTCCCTGTGTTCTTGAGATTACAACAGTTACGTTTCTGTTTCACCGAACAGAGGCTGCAAGCCACCCTACCATATCCGCATCTCCACAGTCTCTATTCAGGGAAGCCCACTCCAACCCTGCGACATTTGCAAACCCTAAAGCCATACTCACAATCAAATGTGAGGCAAGTGGCAGCAGTATGTGAAGGAAGCCTTCCTTCCAAGGCACCCCATCGGGCAGCAGCCAGCAGTCACAGTTGTAGCCGTGACCCACCTTTGCTATGGTGGAAATGCACCAGAGTAGGGTCAAGGTCTGTGCTTCTTTGAGTCCTCCACAGCCTTGGCACAGCTTTCCCAGGCTCCTAGGTAGATGTGCAAATAAATTAATAGAAGAGAGATTTCAACTAAGCCAAAACACAGCATTCCATTTGTCTTCACCAATGCACTAGAATAAAATACATTTGGGTAAAATAAATCCAAGCTTTAATAGTTATTAAAAACAAAATATGCATCCAGTGCCGTATTGTGTCCAGTACAGTAAGTTTAAAAATGTACCCTAAGGTTCTCAGGGAAAGAGACCAAGAGTAATTTATGGCTTTTGTAAAATTCAGTGCTATGTTTCATATCTGAAAAAAAAATGAGTAATTGAGGAGGGGTTGTGAAAGAACTTGACTGAGAAAAGGGTTGAAGGATTGTTCCCCTCCCCACTCCCTCTCCTCTACCCCTAATACCCCCAGGGGAAAAAAATCGTGAAATGAAAGGAGGAAAGGAGCCAGCCATCCAATGGCTAGAGGGAGGCTTGTGGCAGATAGAGGAAACACAGTCTAACCAGGAGTATTAGCTGAATGCAGGGGACATCATGATACTTCTCACACTTGTAGATGGTGAGGAGTGACCTTAGGGGTGTCCAAGCTTGCTGCAGAGGTGGTTGAGAGCCAGGGACTACAGATCTTGTAGACCTTAGTAGAGGAGTACATTTTCTTCAGAGTCTATAGAAAGCCCTTCCAGGGTTTAATCGACATAATGATATGATCAATCCATCTTTGCAGTTCATTCAGGGTGTTCTGAGGACAACAAATTGAAAAATGATTAAAGAAAAGACAGAAACTTGCGTGTGTGGTGAGGGACATTTCAAGGGTCCAAGGAAGAAGCAATGTGACTTAAAAGGGGCTTCAGCGTGCTGAAGTGAGGTGAGAGACAGAGCTGGTGTGGTACTGGGTCCACTCAGTGCCAGGAACAAGGAAAGCATGGTTCCAGGTTGCAGCCCAGAGTTCAGGTTTAGAGTCTTGGTAAGCTCTGTTTCCGTTTCCTAATGCAAGATCAAATAGATTTGAAAGGGAGAAAATCAATCTGCTCACACTCTACGGCCATTTTGAGTTATTATTTAATGATGAGTAGCCAGCATATCTTTTTAAACATCTATTGAATGTTGGGTGCTGTCATTAGATGCTCTAGGAAATAAGGTAAAATTCACACACTTGGGTCTCATGCCAGTATCATTTAACTTAAGACTAGATGGTATCCAAGATCGTGAAAGGGTCCTCATGTTATGCTGTGGAGATTTAACATAATAAAACATCACATATTTTTGCAAGATGTTTCCCACATGCTGTGTTCATAGATGAAATTTAGTTAGCATTTTGCAAATGAGCTTAGGAGTTTGTGGTCATTCAGACGCAAGTAAAATAAATCCCAACCTTAGGACAAGTATCACACTGTCCTTGTGACAGTACAGCTTCTAGTTTTTCCTATCTCAAGCCTAGAACATTTTGGACAGAAAAGCACAGCTGGAGTGTGGCCCCAAGTCACCAGACCACCGCTGCATCTGTCACTGTGCCAGCTCACTGCAAGAGCGCCATGACTCCAGGCACCTGCTTCAAGAAAAAGATGAAGGCTGTGCAGTTACACGGCTGTACCCGGAGCCTAAAACGCAAGGCGAGGCACTATGGGAAATTGTGTTTTAAACCTGCTGTTCAGTCTGGTAGCACTTGGATTCTACAAACGCTCTCCATATACACCATAATTTATGATCAGGCATTCAAGGGAACAACTCATATAAGGCTAAAGGAAAAAGTGTTTCTCGAGGTGTCTCTTTTTACCTTTTACTTGGTCTTCTACAGTAATATAGAACCAGATGATAAATACATTCATTACCTGACCATGCATGGAGAACTCCAACTCCAAACCCAAGTTAATAAAATACCCATAAATTAAAATTTGGTCACAAGATTGACTGACAATTTTTTTATAGCTCTCTTGAAATGCCCTCCCATGCCAGCTGGGAGTGTCATAGGGTTAATGTGATATTTTGCTTTTTACTTTGAACGTTTGTCTACCTCAAGGGTTCTGTTTCACTGTGAGTGGCCCAGAATGAGGCTAATTTGTTTTCTAATGTGACACGGGTCTAGGCTTATTTTCTAACAGGCACTTTCCTAGTGCTCAAAATGTGGCCATTTCTGTAGGTGCTCGTCCTGTCTCTACAGCCCCCACATTCAGTGTGTGCTGAGGTCAGCCTCGAAAGTCTGGCCCTGGGCTGACAGAAATACTGAGCTTCTTCTCTGGTGATGTCGAATGTGTGCTGCAGTCATCTGTCTTCCTTTGATCTTCAGCAGGCGGCGGCGAGAGCCCTTCCTCACTAAGTTGTCTTACACGGTTTGCTTTTGATAGTTAAACAGTTTGGACATCTCTAAAAGTGGAGCGACACTGACACACAGATAAGGTGCCAATCAATTTATTAAGTGATTTTGTACAAAAATGGCAAAGTTAACATGACCCCAGAGAGTGGCTAATTCATCTACTGAGAAGTGTGAAGAAAGCGGCTCGCTTGGCCTCATCTCTCATGGGTGAGGACCTCCGCATGGAGCCCTTGTCTGCTGTGTGCAAGTGGGGCAGTTGACCCACAGGAAAAACAGATTTTTTTTTATGTTTTAAAAGTTTAACTAGTAAACACCAGGAATACTTACTTGTAGATTTCTGTTTTGTGGAATTATGGGTAACGGCAGCTCATGAGGACATGCTAAGTGTCACTTCAAGGAACATTTTGTTCTTCCACGATGAACTTTTAATGTTTTATAAGTCATCAAGGTTGGTAAGTTTATTGAAACTTCAGTAAATAATTTTCAAACAGAGAGAGGTTTATATAAAGGTAAGTTTACACACTCATTTCAATCTAGTGCATCCAAGCATACCTGGTATAAACCCGGTCCATGAATGACTGTAGGATAGTGAATTCTGAAGCAAAATATACAACTTCCATAGAAAGAAGAGCTAAGGGTACATTTATCTCTCATTCCATGTGAATGCCAAATTGCTTCAAAATGAAGTAACAATGAATTAATATGACCCTTAGGTAACCTGCTCAGGGTAAAACATCTGAATCTTAGAATCAATCCACCTGGCTGTCTCACAAGACCAGTGTTACATACAGTAGACTCAATGATCCCTGCACCGTAGAAGCAATGAGTGATGTCATTTAGAGTATTCACCTGTCAGTCAGACAGACCCAACAGTCAATGGCAGTCCATATGGAACACCACTGTGAAGGCTCATTTTACTTGAACTTCACTGAGCTAAGGGGTACTCAGAAAGTATCACTGAGTGTGCGTAGTGAGCAGGAGTATTCCGGAGGGTTATGAAAAGTAAGAGCAACCAACTCATCAAAGAAGTGGGCGTCATTTGACTCATTGGAGGCCCACAGAATAAGAAGTAGGAGACTATCTTTGTTCCTGCTTATGTGGCGATACCCGTCTTCTCCTGCCCGTTTGTGTGCTTCTGATTCTTTAGTTTGACTTTTGGGTCCAAAATGGGACCCATACCATTAGTTCTGTGTACTCTCGAGCCTGCTGGCATGTTCTAGAAAACTGCTACCAGTCTCCCTGAACCTCCAGCTTGCCAACGAACAGATCCGGGCATTTCCCAGACTCTGAAATTGCATGAACCAATCCTGCTGAACAAATGTCTTTGTACATAAGTAACGAATGCCTCTATGTGTGTGTATTAGGGTGGGGGAGCGTTCTTTTTCTCTAGAGAATTCTGACTAATAGCCAAATTTAAGGGATAAATGAGCAAGAAAAATGACTAAACATAAGGAATGACCAGAGAAATAGTTAGAGAATATTATATAATAAGTCAATTGATATGGGAAATACAAGATGGCAGGGCCCAAGAAATGAGAAAAATGATTCAATTATTATTGACTACTATGTCCAGAGAATATGGATTATTCTGTTTCCCAAGAATAAAGGTCTTTCAGGCCTGAAAACACCCTATTACCATTTTTCAGATGGCACATGACTCTCTCTAATGGGTTAAGTTGTGTCCTACCAAAAAGATATGTTATACCCCTGCCTCTTGTAACTCAGAAAAGGACCTTATTTTGAAATAAGGCTTTTAGAGGCAGTCAGGTTAAAGTGAGGTCATTAAGGTGTACCCTAATTGAATATGACTGATGTGTTAAAACATAGGGACACTTGAATGCAGAGACAGACACACACAGAGGTAAGACTGATGGAGACACACAGAGAGAAGTTGGGAAGTGGATGAAGTGATGGTTCAATAAGCCAAGGCATAACTAAGATGGCTGGTTAGCTCCAGACATAGTTAGGATTGGCTGTTGATGTTCTCAGTGATCATAGACCTTCTCTTCTAGTCCTCAGTCCATGGAACTATGAGACTATTTTTCTATCTACCCAGCTTTTAATATTTTGCTTCAACAGCCAGAGGAAGCAAATACACCCTCCTCTAATAAGTTCTGCCAGACTGACCAGCAATGATATCGACCAGCTCTGACCACCAAAATTCTTGAACCAGAAAAAAAGAAATGCTTGGATAAGCCACCAGTGGTCTGTCCCAACAGCCACCTACCCCTTTCTTGCAGAGTGATTGCAGAATGTTCTTTATCCCCTCTTTATCTGACATTCCTCCCTGTCCCTGGCTTGTCCTCCTATTAGTGAATGGTATAGAACCAAGGAGAGGAGAGGGTATGGATACCATGATGAACAAAGGAGGAAGCAGCAAGGACCTGGGGCTCAGATCAGGAAGTCTGAATTGTCAACACTCACCACCCCCCATCATGGCTTCCAGAAATACTTGTTCCTTCCTATTTGTCATCGAGCTAGATGCTGAAGGATGTGGTTGTAAATGGGACAAAGAAACCATCATGCAAAGAAACTATATTGTGTTCTGGCCTGATCTCACACTATCTCATACAAATATATCTTTCCTGAACAAGCCAATTGAGACAGCTTACCCCAGCTTACACTGAAACCCTGAAAGAGTTGGATTTCCTATATGATCTGGAATGATTCAAACAACCTTTTGGCAAATATTTGTCTTCTGAAGACATTTAAATCCAAATAAGTTGATTTCTAGTCTTTCAAAACTTGACCTGAAAAGATAAACCATCACACCTCCTTAAAGTGCATGTGCATGTTTGAGAAAGAGATGAGGGTACCAGGAGGGGAGATGGAAATATTAGTATAAATTATACCGCTGACTCTGATGTGTGCAGCTGGCATTTCCACTGTCTTGTCTCTGTGACAGTGCCCTCCTCTGGAAGCTGTTAGGCTAAGAGCTAATGTCACTGTGCCACACAAAGGTGATGGCAAATTGATGAGCCTGTAAAGAGATTTAGAGGCAAATAAGGAAATGCATTGTTAATGCTATTAAATATTACTTAGCCCGCACAAGCTGCGTGTTCAACAGTTTAAACTTTAATTGCTAGCCGATGCAGAAACAAGCCTGGATGTATGTAAATCCTATTGAAAGCTAATATCATTGTGGCTGTTCAGATGGATTAGCAGCCACTACAATTAGCAGCCTGCACAGCTAATGATATTAGGGTAGAATCTATCATATGGCAGCCTGGGCCTTAAATCTGATGGGAAGTTAAGGCTTTTCTCCCCGCTGAAACTGGGGAATCCTGCCAATTAATACACAAGGGTCCTGGGTGTGAGCCAAGAAGGTTCTAGAAGAAGGGGGCTCAATGCACCATCACCTTGGCTTGTTCCTCTTACCCTTCACTGTAACTCCAACAGAGCAAACTACGGGTGACACTACCTCCTTCCCACTTTATATGGAATGACACCGCAGTCCAGCAGAAAGGCAGAAAGGTCTACCTACAGCTATAGAATGCTGGTCTCACTCTGAATACTGTGGTTGTGGCAGAAGGAGAAAGAATATAGCTTCTGTCCATATGTGGCACCCACAGAGCAGACCACTGCACGGAGGCCACGGCAACATGGAATCTCATTTATGATGTTATTGATTTAAGGCAGTATACAAAAACTGTCGTCCTCAGAGTAAAACAGCTGAGCTGACTATAGAAATAAGCATAATTGATGTCATGGGAGTACAGACTAAATGACCCTAAGGGTCCATGGGCACACTGAAGTGTGACTCTCTGCCTTTGATTAGAAAATGATTGTATGTGGCTAACAGATCTTCAATCTGAGAAACTTGAAGACTAGTCTTTGCCAGTGATGCTTTCTCTGGACAAAAGTCTGTAACTTTGTTAATCTAACTACAGAAGTTGTTATAATTGTAATCATGCAGAATATGTCACAATTAAGCTAAAACGACTTCACAAATAATTTTAGTGAATCTAATTTTAAGATAACTGTTTCATAATCAAGTCTAAATACACCCATGTTTAAAAATACATGTTAATATTAACTTATGAAACTACTTATCTTAAGCAGATGGATGTTTTGTCATTTATATACCAATCCAAAAGTGTGAATTATTATTAGTAATTCCTACATATGCAATAATGAAATAGTTCACTCATTTAGAATAACTTTATTTTATATATATGAATACACTGTAGCTGTCTTCAGACACACCAGAAGATGGCATCAGATCCCATTACAGATGGTTGTGAGCCACTAAGTGGTTGCTGGAAATTGAACTCAGGAACTCTGGAAGAACAGTTAGTGCTCTTAACTGCCCAGCTATCTCTCCATCCCCTAGTTCACTCATTTAGAAGTTAGTGTACATCATATTATTTGGGACGATGTTAGTGTATCAGATATGTATATAATTACAGTGTCGGGAAAATATTTTGTATGCCTTGCTGTGCCCTTGTTGCTGAAATGGTAGTGTGTGAGGCATTACACACTTGTCCCATATAAGGAGCTAACTCGACAGGAACTGATATGTAAATCTTCAGGAAATGATCCAGGGCTGGGAGCTCACAGGCCTCAGGGGTTGACCGATGACTAAGATTCTACTAAAAGGATTCAGGAACAGACTGCCCTGTAAATGCCTATCTCTCTACCTGTAAGTTGGTGCAGCTCTCAGACCTACCTCATAAGGCGCATTTCTTTGTGGAGTAGATGTTACTTAACTAGAACTCATAACTGGTCAAGTGCAGAGAGCACTGATACATGGAGAGTTCGACCATAAATGGGACATATAAGTGACACTCCTTCTCCAAACGGCTGTCATGGAAAGGGTCAGAGAAAACTGTAAGAGCCACAGGAGGACTAGAGTGTAACTGTGCTCTGGGTATCATTGGACCTCTGCAAACATGACCTCATCGCAGCTGTGGCTGCTGCATACCAGGGAGCCAGTCAACACTCCAGCATGGGAAGGGAAGGGGCTCATAAGCACCCACTCCTAACTGTGCAGCCATGGACAGTTGATGGTTTCAGGGGAAGAAGAGTCTATCTCTGTAAAGCTGTGGCTCCTGGGGATGGCTATGCTCCAGTGGACAGCCTCATACTCTGGAGCATATGGACAACACAGATAAAGTTGGTGGATCAAGAAAAAGAAGACAGGAAAACAGAGGTTGGTGTGGAGGGAGTGTACAGGTGGATCTGGAGTTGGGGGTTAATGTGATCAGAGTGCATTGTATGAAGTTCTTAAATAATTGATAAAAGTATGTATTGGTTTGGGTTTCAGAAAATAAAGCTGAGACTGAAGTTTGTGTTTCCCATCAGAAGAGGCTTTGGCAGCATGGCTAAGCCTGTCCTGTCCTGCAGGGATCATGTATCCACACGGACAGCAGACACAGATGAATAACTGTTGGTATGGAGTGGAGACAAGCTGCTGTCATAAGCAATCCTTTCCAGTTATGTTGAGGAAGTTGTGCTCAATAGAAGGTCAAACATGTCCACTCTAATGCAAACCTTATCCTGTTGTAAGTACCTCTCAATTGTTCCTAATGAGATGACTTTGGTGTTTTCTTAAGCTAAAGAAAAATAAATGGCACATTTCCACTAATACAGTCTTTTTCACAATAAATTTAGATCAAAGTTTTCTTCTCAGGAGCCCTTCTTCATTCAGCTTTCAGATCAGAAGCAAGGGGAGTGAGAGCCTAAAGTACTAGAATTAGAGGAACAGTTAGTTGATTGACAACCATCGTTCATATGCAGACTCATGGCAGCAAGCAAATGATGCTGACACCCATTGATCCTTAAATCCGGTATTCACTGGGGGCAAGCTTAGTATAAGATAGCCTAGTGTGTTTCCATGGTGCTGTGTTTCTCCTTAAGAAGGCAATAGCAAGGCTGGGGAGACAATGTGTTCAGTAAAACACTTCCTGCACAAGCGTGAGGACCGACCCAAGTTCTATCCCCAACTCCCACGTGAAAACCAAGTGTTCTGGTGCATGCTTGTAACTACAGCACTGGGGCAGCCAGGACAAAGGACTAATGTTGGCCAGTCAGTCTAACCCAGCACATAAGTTCTAGGGTCAATGAGCACTACTGTCTCAAAAATTAGAAAGCAACTGAGAAGAATTGTCAAGTACATCACTAACTTCCACATACATGATACTTGTGAGCATCTGCATGTATATGTGTGTACACATGTTCATACACATACAAACACAAGTGTATGCACACACATACAAACCCTTAAACATAAACACGTATAAACACACAAACACATTCACAGACACAAGTGAATGCTTAATGAGGAATAAGCAAGATAAGTCTAGTCAACACAAAATTATTCATAGGCTTTGTGGGAACCTGTTGTCTATATTGAAGGGAATTAGAGACTAAAAATTTAGGCTGGACTAAAAGTGGGATTTTCAGTAGTAAGCAGTATAATGAAGCTAAGTTCATTAAAGAGGGCTTGCAATTTTGTGGGGTTCCTTTTCTTGTAAATTTTCAGAATTGCACATAACTTGAAATACATATATTGAGTTTCCTCCACACGTTCAGAGGTGGGTCTGACAACAGCCAGTTAAGGAGCTCTGACCATTGTGGACTGTCCAGCCCAGGAACTGCAGAGAGCCCAGGGGCTGCCTTCCCTGCTTCTCTGTTAGTTTAGTATCAGCAAACACCAGCAGCCTCTTGCCTCTTGAGCATTATATGGCACTCTTGGGATTATATACCTGAGTTTATCTTCATAACTCATGTGCTTCATCCATCAGTTCATTTTTATACCTATAACAATGGCTCAGAAATACTCAGTGTCAAAATAATCAGAAAATAGATCCATTCCCTTTAATCTCATTTCACCACCAAAGACTTAAAATGTGAAATATCATTCACTGTCAAAAACTTAAAAAGTGAAATATCTTGATGACTGTCAACAGAGGGAGAGAAAGGTGCTTATTTTAGCTCACCATGGTGTCCACTTAGCAATTGAGTACACAGATATGGATGGTTGTTTAAAACTAAAAGTGATCACTGTCTACCGAGGTAGGGTCATGTTTATTGTATGTCTGGGCTGTGTTTGGGAAGATTATCCAAGACAAACTTTTCCTGCAATTATGTTTAAGTGGAGCCTCTAACATCTCACTGCTAATGTGTCCAGGACTCTCTGTCTAAGCCTGCTTCTCTTCCTATTGTCTCCAACTTGGCATTGTGTGTCATCTGTCATGTGATCTGAAGACCACACATTTCCCTTTGACTCCTTTTCTTACCTACTATGTTCATGGGGTCAACACAGCCCACCAGCCATGCCTTCATATCCTTCACTGCCAATCCTGAATTCTGTCTCCGACCCTTGCCACATCCGGCTATATCTCTGTCATCATATCTCTCCTGAGCTGTTCAACATCTTCTCTAGGATCTCTAGCTTCCCTTCTGTTCTTATGTCTCATTCACCCCCCCTACTACCTAAAGAATCCCCTTCCCCAAAGGCAGTTGCTTTCAAACTATGATCTGAAAGAAAATGAAAGTGTGATAGTCATAGTTATAACCTTCCAGTTGGGAACCAAAACCCTACTACAACAACAACAACTGCTAGGCTCATGGTTTCCTGTTGTTACTATGAATGGGAGCCTACACTGCAGTTAACCTGGACTGCTCTGATTATATGGAGAATTGCACACTTCCATGTCACTAGTCTTCTGCCACTCTCCACGCTCCCCTTGGTAAATATTGTCTCCTTGTCCAGGTAACTAACGCCACCTCTCAAAGCTTTTTCTAAATACTTAGGCTTTTTGGGCATCCCTAAGAAGAACCTTAGACTCCAAATGTCAAATAAGCTTAGTTTCATAGAATTTTTATTTTATTGGGGAAAACGAACAATTGGTTAAAAAAACAAGTTTATTTCAAAGACATGAACAGAGTGTGAGCAACTAGAAAGATGAAGGGTAATTTTTTTGTGTGCTCTTTGTCAATGGGTAAATATTATCACTCAGAAACTAATATTCAATTAAAATCCTAATTGTAAAACAAAATGTCTGTCATATACCACTCCCCATAAGGGTCTGGGGTCTTTAGGGGAGGGAGAAAGTACAAAAACACTGTAAAAACCAGAGGTAGTAAATATCTTCAAGGAAACATGGTTTTCCGGGTACAACAGAGTAGCTGTACATATAAATTCACAGTGATTACAATATCATGCATCAGACCTGCGTAAGCTCAAGCCAGGCAAAATGCCAGCACAGAGAGGGGAGAGGTGGCCATGAAATTCTATCACTAGCTGATGAGCTTTTGTAGTTTGATAGTTTCTGGAAGATGGAAAGGACATTTTCTTTTATGAAGTAACCCATGGTATGTTGATCAAGCTCCAGGGCATGCCCATTTCCAAGAGTAACTGAGTATGCAAACTGTACTCAATGAGCTTCAGGGGAAAAGAGGAGGAGGAGGAAGAGAAGGAGGAGGGGGAGGAGGAGGAAGAGGAGGAGGAGGGAGAGGAGGAGGAGGAAGAGGAGGAGGAGGCTGGAGAGATGGCTCTACAATTAAGAGAAATAGCTGCTCTTCCAAAAGACCCAAGCACAATTCCCAGCAGCCACACAGTGGCTCATAACAGTTTTTGTAAATAAAATAAATTCTTAAATAAAATAGATCTTTTTATAAAATTAAAGAAGAAAAGTCAAAATTGAGCAAATTCTCCAGCTTTGTTTCATTTTATACTTAAGATTTCTGCTAAAATGTTACTTTCTGAAAAGTATTATTTGCCTATTGCCAATGAATATAAAAGTACCTTGCATTCTTCTGGTCCCTCTGATGTTGCGCTATACTAGGGAAAGGATGCAGAAGGTGAATCTGAAAGTAGTGGGGGAAGAAAGTTAATTGATCAAAAGACTTTGCATGAAATTCTCCAAAAAATGTAATAAAAGAATTAATTTTTAAAATGTCCGTCAAAATAAATTTTGTTTTGTTTTGCAGCTATTAGTGAATACATTTTACAGTAAATAGGTGACCTTCATTATTTAAACTTCTGAGCTTATTTTAGGGACTATTCTGGAAGACTCTACCTCTAAACAAACTGATTGTGTCTATTGCACCAAAATGAACAAACCTATATTTCAGCATCTCAAAACAGGAATTGTTTTGCATCTCATGAAAAAACACAGGAATAAATGACCCAAATTGATCTTATCTGAATACGTTTTTAACTCTGTATTTCTCTTACCCCTTTCTTCCTGTGGCAATGATGGAGATTCAAAAACAAGCAAATAGCATGGTATTAAGAGATTCCATAACTCTTCTTAAAGAGTATCTGCTACTATGTCATTGGCCAGAATACATCACAGGGCTAACCACAGGTGCTCTGGCCACAGTGGAACACAATGTGCGGCAAGCTGATGAATCGGGGTGAGTAGACACTCTTGCTAGAGGAGAGGCAACATCGTTGAATTTGTTACCAGATATGTCACTTAAAGGCATGTTTTGTTCTGTGTGGGTCTTAATGATCTCATGTGGATAATAAACTTACTTATTGGATAATCCTCTAGCTCCTTTTCTTTTTTTCCTAAACTTTAAATGCTCAATGTTTCTTTAATTTTGGAAACCCAGATGATATACAGACCAAATGAGCAAATAAACACTCAGGGTTTTTGTTTTTTGGTTTTTTTTTTTTGTTGTTGTTGTTATGAAAAGAACTAAATCCACAATGGACTCTTATAAATGTTTATCAGTATAAAGAGACTTGTCCATGCTGCTCAGTAAAGAAGTTAAAGTGGATAAAAATCACAGGTGGAACAGACAACATGACCAAGGCTACCTATAAAAGGAAGAATTTAGTTGGGGGTTTGCTTAAATTTCAAAGGGTTAGTCCATGATCAGCAGGAAATGTGAAAGAAGGCAGTCAGGCATGGCAGTGGAGCAGAGACTAAGACCTTACAACTTATCCACATGCATCGGGCAGAGAAAAAGAGAGGGAGAGAGACCAGGCCTGGCATGGGCTTTTGCAACTCAAAGCTTACCCCCAGCCACCCCACCTCCTCCTTACTAAACAGTCCACCAACTGGGAACCAAACATTGCAATAAGAACCTATGGGGGCCATTCACATTCAAGCCACCACAGAGCTGCATCTGGTGCTCACCCTCTTCCTAGTAAAAGCTTTAGGTATCACAGGGCATCACATAGTGAGAGTCCAGGAGTGCCTTCATCTGTACATACATCTCGAGTAGTCTCTCTTCATCTTATCCTGCAAAGCTACCGGGATATTCAGTCATGTAACGCTATTCTGATGAGCTTATTTAATTCCAAATACCTCACTCCCCAAAAAGCCATACCTCTTAGACACCATGGCTGTCTTAATTGTCCAGTGCCCTCATATTTGCTGATGGAGATTCGATTTCAACACTTAAAACCTTGCAGGACACACAGCCATATCCAATTAATAATAGAATGCCTAGAAACTCAGGATCTGGAATGAGTAACCATATGCAGAATGGGAATCAAGCTTGTCCTCTTCAGCAGCAGACTAACTCACCTTTCTGTGCCTCAGTTTTTCCATTTGCAAGAGAATGAAAACAAGAATGTGTACCTCACAATGTTGTTAGGAACATCATACTGCATGTGAAGTTTAGGAAGAGTACCCTAAACACTGTACTCAGTCAATATCAGCCATGTGTGTCACTCTATCAAGCTATCCAGTGGATGCATGTTCATAAAGAATATATGCATCTATTATAAGCTATATGTATATCTATATAGTGTGAATTATAGCATTATATTGTATGTAAAAATACATCATTACATGTAATGACCTACACAAATCCTCATTGCCTTTTGGTCAGACTGCTCACTCTTTGTGGCATGTGTGTGATTTTGCACTTTCAATTTCTTCTTCAAAAATGTTAAGAGGCATCTCCACTCTCTCTCGATGGGCACTGTTCTAGGAGTGAAGCCATTATAGACTGACCGGTCTGTGATCTTGACAGTTCTTCCAAAAGAGAATGAAAACTTAGAAGTATATTGCAATTCATGCCCAGAGAAGGAAGCCATGACTTTCCCCCTCCCCATTACTGTGGGCTTTTAGGCATGGGGCATAAAATATGGCTGCAACATTCTTTTAAATCCTTTTAAGTAGCAGCCACCCTCCTCTGGCCCCTCCTCGGTACTATTAAGCCCTTCACAGGTATCCATCGTCGGGAAGTAGGAAGAACTGCACTTTAAAAGGATTTTAAATAATGTCTCCAAGAAATATAGCAGCAGATTGTTCAATGTAGATTACCAGCCAAGAGTGTGCTCCAGGGGGAGGGTTCTCTTTTAAAAGGTCTTTAAATGATGTGAGTGTGCTTCTTGGCAACACTTCTCAGAAGCATTTACAGAGCAGCTCTCTCTGCCACACCTACCCACCAGCAAGCCATACCTTCCAAATGATGGGAAGAGGCACAGAACAGATGAGAGTCACCACACTTTTGATGTTGCCGTAGTACAAAGATGACCTCTTTGTCCAAAATACTGAGTGCACTACAGATTTTCTTAGTAAACACTGCCTCCCTCATGAGAGTCAAAGTCAAACACCTCTAGAAACACTTCAGAGGTTTCAAGTTTGAAAATCAACAGAGTCTAAACAGCCCGCTTTTATCTTCCCCTGATGACTTCATATCTAACTCCACTCTTTGTGTCCATTCATATGTGTGGGCAGGCAGAGAAGAAGACACAAGTATGGTGGAAGGGCTTTGTCTTTGGAATTCAAAGGTGGGGTTCCCTGATACTGGTGACTTTATGAAAATAAGTGCCCCACTCAGTCTCATGCCTGTTTGAAAAATATCTGTTCCTGATGCAGTCACTAGAGCAAAATGGAATCAAAGTATAGGAAATGCTCAACTCCATGCCTACTGTGTGCTAAATGTTAAACATGTAACCCTTAGAGATCCTGAACCATAGGTGCTGTGACTCTGTGAGCATGCTCTTGAGACGATAGGAGGCATCTGCCTTAGCTTACGTGCTGGTTTACTAAACCCAAGAGTTGGGTCTGACACACAACTGCTACCCATTTTAAGGACAGCTAGCTGCAGTCTGCCTGAAAGCCATGGACCAAGGGAACTTTTCTCTTGAGAAGGAAAATGAACAGCCAACTCAACCTTCAGTCTGAGTTGAATGCTTGCACATGCTCAGAATCCCAGCATTTAGGAAATGGAGACAGAATATATCAAGAATTCAAAGCTAAACTCTGCTGAGTAGGAAGTTTAAAACCAACCTGGGCTGCATGAGTTCCTGTTTCCAAAAACATAAAAAAGTCAGTGTGGATCTTGTGATCACTGCTGAAGACACCTGTGACAGTACATTTATAAGAGGAAAAGGAGCATTATGAATCACAGTTCGAGAAAGTTTGCTCCAGGCTTGGTTTGCTCAGTAACCTTTCAGTAGTTTTACAACTGGTACCAAGGCACCATAGCGTGCCGAGGAACATGCGATAGATCAAACTTTCTCCCCTCGCAAGAGCTAGAGGGTAAAGAGAAGAAAAGTGCCCTCCTTACATGTTTCTCCTTAAGGACATTTTTTACCTAAAACAAGTAAATAAATGGTAAGAAGGTATACAGTGGACATGCTAATAAGCTTGATTTAATCTTTCTGTGGCATATGTATAGATCATAGGTCAAGATATCTATCATATACTTTAAATATACATGTTATAATTTGCTAATTAAATATAAGCACATAAATATATGGTTTTCCTTCATAGTCTAGAAGAGTTCCAGAAGCAAAAAACATCTTTATTTATTGGATTGTGCAAACATTACTTACTTGAGAAATCTTGCAGTGGTAGGGCCAGGACCAGAGAACAACCTTGACAGACCCAGGACTGGCCAGTGATCGCAAACAATGCAGCTCAAGGGACATGAGGGAAAATGATGTTCCTCCAGTGTTCAGACACTGGAGCAGGTCTTGTGTCATTGACCACAATGACAGAAAATCAAAGTGAACCCCATTAAAGGAAAAAAGCCATCTATTTTCGTTAGCTTCGCAGGCACCTGGAAGCTCTCCTCGGTGTGTGAAAAATGGAGGAGCACTTGGGAAGATAGAGGTCTAGGTTCAAAGGACTGTGTTTGTGCCACCTGGAAAGGATGGATCTCTTTTAAACATGAGGGATTGATTTTGAAAACAGTCCTCTCAGCCATGTTAGTTCCTTTCCTGACTTTCCATGACAAGGGGACATGGTTGGGTAAAGACCTTTGCAGCTAGCTGGGCTGAACCAAAACACAGGGGGCATTTTTAACAACAAAGAGCTGGCCTGCCTTATGCGTTCTAATGTTTGAATTCTGATACATTAAACCACCATGCCTTAGTGGTGGAGTCAAGGATGATCTGAGAAACTGAGACAACAGAGAAATGAGAAATGCATTCGAGAACATCTATAAACATGTCATTGTCACCCTGGAAGGAAATACAGGCATAGCACCTGTCACTCTTTGCCCAAGTGGTACCCCAGGATCCTTGGTCTGCAGTTACCTGATGGTCTGCAGTTAACTGACTCATTAAACTTCACCAAACAAGGATTCTGAAGGAGTTCCTGCATAGCCCAGCCTCCCCAAACAAACGAGCTTTGCACATCTACAAAGAATTTCCAAAGCGCATTAATTTCCATCTCATGTCAAATCAGTATCTGGTTTCCCTCAGCCAGGCTGTCAGGAATTTATACTGTTGGGAAGGCATGTTCCAGACATTTTATCTGCCCATTTGGATTTGACTTTGGATCTGAATCCATATGCTATGAGTGTGAAGTCACTGCTACTATGCAGTAATGCAAAGATATACATTTATCTACTTCAATAAGACAAGAGGCAGCCCATGACCATCAGATCTCAAAGCCAGGCTTCACCGAGCACCACATGCAAAGCAGGAGAGGTGTGGTGGCCATGAAGTGAACTGTTACAGACTCTAGGGCACTTAGGTAGGTATTCGGAATGGGGAAATGGGCTGTGGTCTAGAGATTAAATTCAGAGGCTCTGCCCCAACTCAAGATTGGCAAGGGCCAAACCAGCTTGGCAGACCTGCTGTGCTTAGACACAGTAAAATCCAAAGACTAGCTAAGGGGATGAGAGGAGGTGTGAGCCCATGTTAGGGAACAATATTTTTTGAGCTGAAATAGAGTCAAAGCCACTGACTCATTGAAATCCCGGCACATTTCTGCCCTTGGCACTGATGTTCTAAACAGAGATAGAAAATTTGAAGGGCAGCAAGCTACCCTCCCCCACACAACTGGACAGGCTGCAGGGCAAGCCTTATTCAGCCTGGTGGTTGTGTTGATTCCAAATCATGCGAGGTGGGTTGGCCCGCAGCATAAAATGTCCCCTTGGCGTCTGGATGATTAACTCACCAGCTTGAGCTATTCCAAATGTTGTTCTCTTGTCGGAGAAAAAGGATAACTATATTGGGTGTGAGTGATGGCCAGCAAGGGAAAGCTGGAATGTTTGCTCAGCCTCACTTTTCTGCGAGCTGAACAGCTTTCCACGGGCACTTTTTTCTCTTCTCCAGATGTTCCCGAAGAAGATGCAAATGAGCATATTTTTAATGTTGCAAAACTGTCAGATGTTGTCCAAGGAAGCTAACAGAATGCCATCACACCCAAGAGGTCCATCTCTGATGGGGAATGTCCACAGCCATCAGTCCTGCTGCCAGGGAGCTCATGATAAAAGATGCTCAGATATCTCTTAAAAATTTTCACGAGTATCTTCTTAAATTCCTTTATTTCACATAAACACCAGCCCAAACATGTCTTCACATCATATGTATGCAGAGCTTTTGCTTCACAATGTGCCCTCTGAGCTTTACCAAAGGGCAGACCCAAGCAGAAAATCTAAGCTTCCTTGCCAGAAGAGGACCCCATAAAGACCATCGGCACCCTTTCACTCCTTTCTTCCCACTGCAGTCTACCTCCTTTTGGGTCACACGATGTTTAAGATGTTAATTCTATGACAAGGTCTCATTCTAACTACACAGCAGATGAAAGCTGAGGCACTTCACTTGCCAGCCATGATGTCCTGATAGACAGAAGGGCACTCGCCTTGACACATTCTTCCATGAGAGCATCTGTCCAGATTTGGCCTTGCCAAAACTGAACTCTGAGCACATGAGGATTAAACCTGAGAAAACCCTGAGGACTCTTGACTAAGGGGGAAAGGCTGTAAGGAAGAGGGGGAGTAGGGTCATCAAACACATGTAACAGGGAATTGGAAAGGGGAGAACAAGCAGACAGAGGCCCGAAGGATGGGGGAGAGAGGTGGGGGGCCTCATGTGGGATGAAGTGATATTAGGTTTGTATAGAATGCCATCAAGAAATCTGTTATTTTGTACATGAATATAAAATGAATCCATGAATGAACTAAAAGTGGATCTCCTATGTACCACTGTACTAATACTAGGTGCTTATCTAGAGGACCCCACGTCAACATATCCCAGAGACAGTTGCACATCCAAGTACACTGAAGCTGTCTGTATTCACAGTAGCTGAGTTATGAAATCTGTCTAGTGCCCAACAGGGAAATAGATAAAGAGAATATTGTACAAATATGCAATGAAACATATTTTTCATAAAAAGAATGGGCATATGTCATCTACAGGAAAAAATAGATGCAACTGGTAATAATCATATTAAATAAGTTAACTGAGTCATAGACAATGGGCATGCTTTCTTTCATTTGTCTGTAGATTTTGTATAGATGCATAAAGTGTGCATGTATATATCTTGGAAATAAAATGGTCTAGGGAAACGGAAAGGACTCATCAGAGTGGAGGGAGGTAAGAAGAGTGTCTTGTGGGAGAAACACTCTAAGTAAACAATATACATTTCTATGAAGTTTGTGATGATTCATTTTATTTAGTTCTGTATGTGGGGGAGGCATTTGGTTGCTGGAGCCCATGGAGTCTATGCTAGAGGAGTCTGATGTCCCTGGACCTGGCATTACGGTGGTTGTGAGCCACTGGTGTGGGTCCTGGGAACTGAACTCAAGTCCTCTGCAAGAGCAGTGTTGCTGAAAAACCACTGACCTATCTCTTCAGTCCTCTATGAATTTTTTTAAAAAAATTAAATAATTTTTTGAAAGACTGCAGATACAAAAGTGAGGAGAAAAGAGAATATATTTAGCATAGAAGGCATACTTGAAGAGGGGAATTTCCTCAAGTACCTACAACCTGCCATTCTACAATACCAAAGACTAATTAGAACATAAAAACTCATTTATGTAAACCTTTGTGATATCTTCAGCATTACATCATTTGTGAAGTATGTGAAACTTAAGTATACCATCTTTTATCAAAGTTTCTTAGTCTGGTGAAATCATAGCCTAAGACTACCAAGCATATAGCATAGAAGTTGGGCCCACCCACTACCTCACTACATTATAAAACCCCTTGTTACATATAGTTGATGGGCCAATGTTGATAGCTGACCATTAGCTCTCTTACACTCCAGTATAAAGTGCTGGTGCCTGGTACACTGCATCTGGTACCCTGCTTCCCCAGCCTCCTTCTGGGCCAGGTCTCTTTAGTCTTCCTTGCTGATATTTGAGTAATTCTTGTCAGATGTGGAGGACTATGTGCAGTAATTAAAGCCTGTCTGATGTTTTCTCCTCATTGCAGGGCTGGAGTTAGGCTTCAGTGGGAGGAAGACCACAGAGCATGAGTAGACATCATAGCAGGGTTCCTTGCTATTACTAGGCTTGCTGACCGACCAGGACCTTCATCCCCTGGCCCAGGTAAGAGTTAGTGAGTTTTTCCTACATTGATGTTACTCTTCCCTGCTTTTCACGCTGTGCACTTTGGAAGGAGATTGCAAGCATCCTGCGTGTTTCTATTCTTGGATGCTGAAAAGTACAAAATTTATTTAGAATGCTTCTGCGAGTCAGATTTGGGAATTCTTCACCATGTGTTATTTTGTTTGAGCATTTGTTTGTATGAGTATGAACACATGAGTATTTATTTTACCCTTTGGATTGTAATGGTCTCCTTTATTACAGATTCTATTTTCATATTTTTACAATTTCAGACATTTTTTTCAATTGGCTTCTATGTTCCTTTAATACATACCACCAGAACCTCTCTCCTCTCTCTCTCTCTCTCTCTCTCTCTCTCTCTCTCTCTCTCTGTGTGTGTGTGTGTCTCTCTCTCTCTCTCCATATATATATGTATAGATAGATAGATAGATAGATATAGATATAGAGATAGAGATAGAGATAGAGATATATATCCATCTGCCTGTGTGTCTCTATCTTTCTCTGTCTCTCTGTGTGTGCCTGTCTTGTCTCTCTGACTCTGTCTCTGTCTCTGTCTCTGTCTCTGTCTCTCTCTCTCTCTCTCTCTCTCTCTCTCTCTCTCTCTCTCACACACACACACACACACATCTTGCCCCCATCTTTTCCTCCCTCTCTCCAATGTCTTTACTTTCTGGCATTACACAGTGTCCCAAATGCTCCAGACTTACTTGGAATAGTTCTCATCATACTTGGAGATTCAGTCCCCTCTGCAGGGAACATTATGTTTACTGAGAATAGCTAGATGTTTCCCTAGCCCTCAACCCCTCGAGATAGTCCTTGGTAGTAGGGATTAAGAAGGCACAGAAGCAGCACCACAGACTCCAGGTGAGAAGGGGAAGTAGACACGTTTATTACAGAACTGGGGAGTGCCTTTACGCCGTCCACCCTTGCCCCATTGGTCCATGACATCTCACCCCTTATTGCTGGGACCATCTGATTGGCTGGCCAGGTCATGCACTCTGTCATCATTTGTCTCCCTGTGGCAGTCATATCTTACTGTTGTAAAATGCAGATGCAGCTGTTGCGCATGCGTGGGACATTATGGGCTGCCAATCAGGGTATGTTGACTCATTCCTCCAACAGTTAGACACCAAGGCTTGAATGTCGGTTTATCCATTGCTTCCGGAATGACATTTTATTTAGATTGTTTCATGTGCCCAGGCAAATATGGATTTATGCCACTCTAGGTATATGTATATTTATAAGTGTTTTCATACATAATTATATATACTGTGAAGTGTACTCACTTTGTCTGTGCATAGCACTTACATAGCATATAAACAGCATGTCAATCCCTTAAATATGAACACTGAAACTGCCAAAATATAAGCACAGACTTTTAACCATTTTTAATATATTTATTTAATATAATGTTATTTATATTCTATTATAAACAATATTTATATTTATAAACTATGTTTAATTTAATATTTAAACACAATATGCATCAATTACTTGAGGATTACATGTGTGCATTCTGTATATTTTGGTCACATTCAATACCCGTCCTCAAAGATGACCCCTCCTGGCTCCATCACATATTCTCACACCTTTCCAACCTCACATTCTCTGGTTGTTGTTTTTCTTCTTTGTTTTTAAAATAACATACAGAGTCTAATTTGTGCACTCCATATACTCATGTGTGTGGGGTCATCCCCTGGAACATGACCAACTTGCCAGAGGTCACACAATTAAAGAGAAAGAAAAAAAAACCAACTCTGCCTTCCCCAGAGACCATCAACTGTCCACAGCCCCTCAGCTAAGACCCATCCTTGCTCTCCATGTTGGAAAGTTGGCTGACTTGATCATGTATAGGGAAACATAGCAGCTGTGAGTTCACAAGTGTAGCGTTCCTGTCATGTGCAGAAGGCACTGTTTCACTTGAGTCCTCTCTGAACTGGGCTCTTATAATCTCTTCACAACTTTCCTTGATGATCCCTGAGCCTTAGGAGGAGGGAATAGGATTCAGATCTGGAATTTATGGCTGAGCCGTCTGCCGACATGTATTCTCTGAATGCTGACCAGTTGGGAATTTCTGTGTTAACCACCATCCACTGCACAAGGAAACTCTGATGAAACCTGAAAGCTACTAATATCTAGGTAGAGAGATACAGACTTAGAGGGAAGTTTGATATTATACTCATTTAACAAAATAATACTGGTAGGTTCACCCTGGGGGCTGTGAGCTCACCAAGCATGGGTTCTTGCCATCAAGTTCTATTAAGTAATCAAGAGCCATGGTGATAGAATGCGATGTTTTGGCTTCTCCAGGATGCTCTTGACCAAAAACTAGAGGGAAGTACCCACCTCTGGCACTGGGCTTTTAATTTGGCAACCTGAGGCTTCTAGAAAGAGAATTTGCCCTTGTTTAGGGATACATATGAATATATTTGCATGCATTCACAAGCAGCTCATAAAATAGTGGGTTTGCAAAAAGGTTGGGAACTGGAAGTAAAGGAACTTTCAGGTTTGATTTCAGCTAAGGTACTATGTCATTATGAATCAAGCCTTTGCTTTCTTTTCAAAAGAGAAAGCAATTCTCTGCTCAATACATGTATGTTATTTCTTATCTATGAAATGATAATGCCCTATATTTATAGCCTAACTTAAACTTAGAATTGAATACAAGACTTGTAGTTATTAAAGTACTAAATTATAACTGGTGCTCAAAAATGCAATTACATGTGCAACCAGCTTCAAGGAAATCAAGTACACAAATATCCACTGAGTTGTTCTTGAAAATATTTGCTGGATTTTTAGTTTAAATAACACATTATCTTAGCATACTTAAGATTAGCAAAAATTTATTTGACATGTTGGTTTTCAATCAATTTATAGCTACAACAACAACATTGAAAATTATCGAATAAATTTTAATTCCCTATTTTTTTTTCATTCCCAACCAACACAATTCAGGTGCACAATAAAATCCTTGTTTTAAACCACAAAGTCTTGAGGTGATTTATTGTCATGTCTTGCAAAAGCTTTCTTTTTACCCTCATAAAAGTAGACTCTAAGATTAAGATTTGATTGCAAGTAGACAACTTAAGAGCTGATCCTGTGAAACATTTTGAATACTGTGGGAACAGGTTAAGGGGAAAAAGTAAGTTTTTAGGTGTGTTAGTTAATAGGTCACCACTGTAGTCAAATGACACCCTTGCTGTGATTCCTAAAGACAGTGGAGAAAATGGTCCAAGTTATGTGTCTTGTTGGGTACTGCACATACGTGAACAGAGTCCTATGACAGTCACAGGTGTTCATAGAAAGAAACCGTGCAGTTGGAACACTGAGTGAAAGGAGATACTCCAATCCACACAATTTCAATCCAAACTGAAATCCATGGAGATGTACTAAGGGTTCAGTGCTCAACCAATCCCTGGAAACCAGATTTGAAGTTCCACATATGCCATCATATAAATGTTCCTCTAGAGTGGGAGCCCAAGATATTATCAGCTTCTTCAACGTGAACCAGTGAGGATTAAGGCAACAAATAAGAGTAAGAATGGAAATTAATGATACAGGATAAAACAAAACAAACAAACAAAACAAAAAAATCACCACAAAAACCTCAAAAAGCTTTCTCATGAGTGTTTTTGCATAAAACTAAGCAGACCTTTCTTCTGTCAAGCTACTCTCTTCAGAAAAAAAATAAGAAAAGGAGGAGAGGAGGAAGAGAAAGAGGAAGAGGAGGAAGGGGAGGAGGAAAAGGAAGAGAAGAAGGAGGAGGAAGAAAAGGAGGAGGAAGAAGAGGAAGAAGAGAAGAGGAGGAAAAGGAGGAGGAAGAAAAAGAGGAAGAGGAGGAAAAAGGGGGAAGAAGAGAAAGAGGAGGAAGAGGAGGAGGAAAAGGAGGAGGAGGAAGAAAGAAAGACTATCTGGATTACCAAGGTTTGGGTCCATGACAGAATGTGATCATTCTGTCTCTCAGTCCATTGGTATCAAAATGAGGATGGCCACACCTCCACACAACTTCTATAGCCACCCCCAAAGAGTCTATTATACAAAAAATATTTCTTTGTTAGTTATGTTGACTTTGTGATAATTCTTATATTTATAGTTATTTGACTACTCCATCATACTCCTAAATAGTTCTCAAGAACTCTAGGTGAATGTAAAAGGTCATTAAATCAAATGAATTCAAATGACTAGAGCTTACAACCTTAAAAGCAACATGGTGGAACTTCTAACTCTAACACTGTGAATACTAGAACTCAATTTCTTTTGATAGGACAGGTCTGATACTTATATCTGAAAAAGATACTTTCACAGAGTTCTTCACAATCTTTAGAGTGAGAGACGATTTCTCTTCTTCTGTACCTTCTTCCCATACTTCCCTCCACAGAGCAGCAACTCATTCAAATTCTTTGTTAATGTTTTCCTCAGAGTGTCTTTCAAGTAAACTTTATTTCTATGAATGACATTTTAATGACTTTAAATGGCACTATCTATTGTCACATCCAACTAATGTAAGTTTCAGTATATGCTTCCACCTCCTTTTCAAACAGAAAAATCAAAACAGTGTTCTCTTAAAACATCTTCACTAATGTAGTTTATGTTCTTCTAGAAGAGATTGGGTTACAAAATGGTAGTTTCTATAATAACTATGTAATGTGACAGTCTAGTTGGGAGAAAAGAGATTATCATTCTATGTCTATGTGTCTGTCTATAACCCATATATAAAACACACAATTCTAATTTAAACATGTATCCAAAGTATGTTCTCATGCTACTAAGCATAAGAGGCTTAGTGAATATCTTCATAAATCCTCAACTATTTTATCAATCACAATAACTACTGTTTAAGAGAATGGCATTTTTATACTTAAACCATTTGTCCACCTATATAGAATACGCAAGAAAAGTCATGCATCTTTTAATTTTACTGATAATGCCACTGGGCTACCAATATACAAAATGGGGGTTTGCCAAAGATGTACATCCATGCTCTGAATACAAGATCAAAGATAAAATGAAGAAACCTGATATCTATTTCCACAATTAGAATGTTAGGAGTAAATGAGAACATTTTATTTTAAAGATAAGACCAGCAATTCTTTTTTTTTTTTTCAGGATGCTGAATGATGACTTACTTAAATGTTCATCTTAAAAGCTTGAGAACCTGAGTTGGGTGTCCAGTGTCCTGACACACACACAATCCTAGTACTGGACACATAGAAGCTTCCTGGCCATCTGAAGACCAGCATTTCTATGAACACAGATACAAGTAAGAGTATTGACTTGAGAATCTTCCAGTAAATCCTGAAACTTTTTTAATTCAAAATCTGTCTGAGCACATCTGCAACTAATGGGTCTTCATCAATGATACATGTGAAGGAAACCATGAGAAGGTCTGCAACTGATCTGTAGCTAGCATCTTCTAAATAAAATAATAAAATGTTCTATTCATATGAAAAATTATGGTAGACTTCAGACATAAAAAGTAAATAAAAATCAAGTTGTAACAAAATGTCTCATCTATTACAGCATTGCTATAGACTTCTACCTTCTTTGTATCTGGATATTCCACACTCATTCTTTAGAATTAAGGCTGAGTCACTTGCTTGGTAAACACACACACACACATATACCCCCACACACATATATGCACATACACACACACACACACACCTCTTTCTATGGTTTCAGTATTCCCTCTGTAATTTGTGTGAAAGTTTCATTACTATCATTATGGTAGTAAAAAATGTGACCTTGAAGAGGTGATGAAGTCACAGAGCTTTGCCTATGGATCAATACTGTTTGTCTGTGAGTAGATAATGGAGCAGAGTCATTATTATAGTAGATTTCCAGATTAATAAACAAATAAGGTCATGGCAGAGGAACACAGAGAGCAAGGTTGTCCAACATCATAACAAAGATGTGATAGAGCAGGGTTTCTTACCTCAGGCAGTCAGGAACCAGAGAGAACATGCCAGTATTCACTGGCTGGTTCCTTCTGCTTTTGTACTATTTGGGTCAGTGCTTCCAAACTTTCCCAAATGCTGTGGCCCTTTAATACAGTTTTCAGGTTGTGGTGACTCACAACAATAAAAATATTTTTGTTACTACTTCATAACTGTAATTTTGCTACTGTTATGCATCTTAAGGCAAATGTCTGTGTTCTCCAATGGTTTTAGGTGACCCCTGTGAGTGGCTCAGACCCATAGGTTGAAAACTGGTGATCTAATAAGCCCTTAGGCTACATGAAGTATAGCCCATATTCAGGGTGAGTCTCCCATGCTTAGTTAATAATTTCTGGAGAAACCCAGAAACACTCAGTCCTGAGCTTTACTGAATTCCTGTGCATTCCTCAATCCAGCCACATTGACAATCAAGATTAAGCATCAAGTCTGATAAAGTGAGGTGGTAAACTATTTGCACGGGGATTGAGCTGAAGTTTACATTTGCATTGTCTATATAAAATTATGGATATTGTTAGTAAATGAACATCTCCAGGGGGAATACTTAAACAAATGGAGAGAGGAATTGACTGGCATTCATCTCCCTTGCCTCTCTGTCCTTGGAGAACATCATAAGATTTCCATATAGTTAGAGACAGAAAAGAGATTATTTGACACAAAAGGTGACAGAATACAATTCTAAACAAAGAATTCAGACATAGCTTTTTTTCACTATTAAATAGCCTTTCAAGTAGTAAGACAAGAAAGATGAAGGCTTTGTCATTTGTCCTGGGTGATATATTAACAGATAGCAAGCTTTGGGTAGCACAGTAGAGAATGAAGTTTTTATACGCCTGCTATTGCGTATAATACAATAATATAGTTGACAGGAGACAACAACTTGTACAAGTGCTGTGGTAATGCCATTGTACCCAAAAGCAGCTAGTAATGGCAATGACAAAAATTGGGCAAACATGGTAAAATTAATTAGATCAAAGAGTACTGAATAATGCCGATGGGGAAAAGCTATGGATCTGAGATTCTTAGAGAGACTAATACTTTAGATGTGGAACACAGGGGCTATGTGTCTTTTCTGTATTCCCCATTCTCCATTATTTTATTCATCCCAAATGAATTTAAATTTTTCAGAGCTTAATTTGGTAAAGATATATCCTTTGAAAGGCAGTAAAGAATGTTTCAAAAAATCACTACAGTACTTAAACATTAGATATAGATAATAAATTCGGGCTTACTAAACAATCCGCCATAATATCAATATCATACATGTATTATTTTGCTTATTGACTCTCACTGTGGGTCTCACTATGTAATGCTAGCTGGTCTATAATTCACTATATAGGCCAGAATGGCCTTGAACGGAGATCCACCAGCCTCTGCCTCTGAGTGTTAGGATTAAAAGCATGCATCACCATGGTTAGCTGTACATTTATTTTTTGTACTTACTATAAACCAGGCCCTTAACTTAATCTAGAAATAAACAATGTATACAAAGTCATTGTTTCCTCAAAGTTCACACTCAAATGACGGAGAAAAGGAGTTGCATGTGTACATAAAGGTATGTATTTATGGGTAAATATGTAATAATATTTGTAATTTTTAATAATATTTGTAATAAAATATATGTGTAAATAAATGAATACAAATGTATAGCAATTCCCTTGCTATACATAAACAAGGTAATAAATAAACAAGGAAATGAATAAGGGGAGTGAATGGATGAGATTGTCCTAGATGGATGGTGGGGACACCATAAGAACTGGTAGCACTGGAGCTGAAAACAGGGAGACTAGATAAAGAATAGAATGATCGGAGGTAAGAAATTAGTGGTGATTAAGAAGAGACCAACATTACCGAGATGAATCTTCTGGGAAGTGTTTTCTGAGAGCAAAAAGAGGCTGTGTTCCAGAGATAGCCAAGGTTGTACCTCATGCTGCAGCTGTACTTGGTAATGTCTAAGAGTCACCCAGGTGGTACTGGTTTTGAAGCATGAAGGGGTCATGGAGAGCAACTGAGGCTCGGCCCTGTGAGAAGCCATTAGAAGGCCATTGGTGAGGTGCAACCTCAGTTGCAGTTGACAGCCCAGGACCGAAGGGGTCATGAAAGGGAGCTGAGGCTTAGGACTATAAAGAGAACCTATGAGAGGCTATTGGTGAAGCCTAATTGCAGCCAAGGACCTCAGTGAATTGGAGATGCCAGTACCATGGGATGATCACCAAGTAGCAGTGAAGTGGATCAATCTGAGCTCAGAGTGCTACAGAGGGCAGAGCTGGAGAAGTGATGCCAGCCCTTTGGAGGAGCCCAGAAGATCATGTGTGGATCCCAGACATTGGAATAAGAAGCTGTAATGTTGAAGTTGCCTTGGGAGACCCTAAGATTTTCGAGATGCCAGATCCATGGACTATCTGCTGAAGAAAGCTGCTAACAGGGAGTGAGACCAACACTGGGAAAGAAGTTTGTTGTAGTCAACAAAGATGAAGAAGGAGTTGGAGATATGAAGATTGCTTTGACATCAGACATGGAGATGCAGAGTTTAGAGTTGGCCCACCTATTTTCCTGTCTTGATTTGGCAATTACAGTTAAATGATTGGATAGATCTCAGAAAAGACTTTGGAATTTGGATTTTTAACATTGTGTGAGATTATGGGGACTTTGGAAGTTCATCTAAATGTAATTTTTTTATTATGCTATGGCTATATATGGCCCCCAAAGACATGTGTTTGAACAAGCTTATGGGGGCCAGGGCGTGAAATGTGATTGTTTGTATATGCTTGGCCGAGGGAATGGCACTATTAGAAGAATGTGGCCCTGTTGGAGTAGGTTTGTCACTGTGGGTGTGGGCTTTAAGACCCTCATCCTAGCTGCCTGGAAGTGAGTGTTCTCCACACAGCCTCCAGATGAAGATGTAGAACTCTCAGCTCCTCCTGCACCATGCCTGCCTAGACACTGCCATGCTCTGGCCTTGATGATAATGGACTGAACCTCTGAACTTGTAAGCCAGCCCAAATTAAATATTGTCCTTATAAGAAAAAAGAAGCATGAGAATAATCTAGAAGCTAAAGATTGTGAAGGGTATGTGGAGAAGGTAGGAGTGGAGAATATTCTGGAGAGAGAAAAGAGACCAAAGCCAAGAGACAGAGATGTAGGAGATCCAAAGTAAGACCAAAATGAGCAAAGTGATGAGGAGGATGTGTTCACAGTGGTAACTGACTACAGTGCAGGCTAGACCTAACATGTCTGTAGCCAAAGAAGACACTAAACTTGTGATCCTCCTGCCTCTGCCTCCAAAGTCCTGGGATCATGGGTGGGTGATGCCTCACCACATTTATGAAATGCTATTATCAAACCCAAGGCCTCATGCCCACACGGTTAAACCTAAACAACTGAGCTATACCTCCAACTCTTTATGCTTTGGGAGGATAATCTTCTATGTGGAGAATGTATTATAGGAAGAGTTTAAGAAAGACATCTTGCTAGAATAAATATGTTTTTAACCTTGATAAGAGCTCAAAGCATTTTGAGTAGATATGAAGTATATGTCATTGGTATATAATTTGGGGATGAGATAAATAGGACTTGCATATGGAATGATGTTGAGATAAGGTGAATGGAAGAATGAAGAACGTCGCTTGGATCTGAGCCACCCTGAGTTACTGAGATGGGAGATGTTACATGAAGATCACACAGCAATGTACTTAAAAGAGGACACTGTGGCAATCTGGTCCATCATTTGCCACAGGCCTGGGAATACATCTGTAGCTTGATTCATTCTCATTACTCTAGAAGATAACCGCTCAACTTTAATACAGTTTCAATTACTAACAAGTTCTTCATATGGTTTAATATCCGTTTCTACTACAAGCATTACCTATGGATTTTCAGCCACTTAGCAATTCCCCCATAGTTTACCTATTGTTTCTAATATCAAAGTTTGAGCTTTAGTTCTAACTTAGCCTATATCTACTCAATGCCTACATTAAAAATAATTAACATAGTAGATTTAGAGTGGTCTGATTTCTATAATTACACAATTCCAAATCTCTTTTTTAATGTTTTCTTTGTGACCAATATGATAAATTATTTGGTTTCTAGGAAATAATGTAATTGCAATCATTTTCTAGTTTTGATCTGTAGTTAAGCTGTGCAAAAGAATTAAGCTAAATATTTCTATTTATTCTTGTATATTACTTGACCATTTCTCAAACATTTATTTTCTGTTCTTATTTTCTCAACTCAGTTCTTAATTCATTTTATTTACATGAAGAATGGGAAACAAGTTGTCTGGAGTCATGTTAAATAAGAAATCTGACAATGAAAATTTACACCTTTTTTCTCTAAAATTATTTATTTTAAAAACCTGATTATGGTTCATTCTTAAATTTAAGGATTTAAACCTAAACTCAACCAGAACCAAACATTTTGGTTATTTTGGTTAGTATATTTGCTTAGTGAATTTGTTCAGTGTGTTGTATTGTAACAGTAGAGATACTTAAAGGAATGTAAAACTAGAAGACTGCCAAGCTGATGTCATTTAGCATATTCGAGATCATTGAGTCTTCAAATAAGTATTCAGAGATAGAAAATATTTGTTAATACAAAAGAAATGTTTTTATGGAATATTTATTGTGGTTATATACCAAATATTTCTTGGACTCTGAAAAAGATGTATTATGGTCACACAAAGACCACCAGGCCCTCCGGAGTATGTGGAAATTTCAAACTAAGCTCTCTGTGATGGAGGGATTCCAGACAATTTTGACTGATGGAAAACCAAAGCCTCCTCTTTAAGCAGTAGATAAAGCAGGGGGAGCGCCTTGAAGTTTCTCTGAGCATAGACTACATACTCTCCTTTCAGTGTGAAAGACTGATCATTACCATTCTGCTCCCTCAAAAGATTATTGTGTATCCATCACTTATGGCTCTCGTAATCTTCCTGTCTGCTCTTCTGTGTAGTTCTGTGAGACTTAGGGGAGGGGTTGGTACAGTCATCCCATTTAGGGCTGAGTGCTCCAAAGTCTCTCACTTTCTGCACATCGTCCATTGTGAATCTCTGTGTTTATTCCCATCTACAGCAAGAAGTAGCTTCTCTGATGTGGGCCAAGGGAGGCACTGATCTGTGGGTATAGTGGTATGTCATTAGCCGACATTTTATGCTATGTTCTTTTAGCAAAATAGTGGTATCAGCTTTTTCCCTATGCCCATGTCCTATCTAGCATTGGCAACATTAAATAATGGGTTCTATGTCATGAAGTGAGCATTAAAGCCAATCAAAAAGCAGATGGTTACTGTTAACTCTTCAGTGCAAGGAGAGAGACCACTGACCGAAATGATCATGGCTCAATTAATTAAACTAAGCCTTTTTTATTTGTGTACATGGCTATCCCTCCTTAAATGTGGGGTTCAAGAGATCACTATGGGTAAGACAACGGTTTTATAGTTCAAGAGCAGGGGGTTTCAAGTGAGGGATTTGGCAGGCAAATAGGCGGGGTTACAGAGGCAGAACATAAGCATAACAAGGTGGTCATAACTTCCTAAAACAAACTCATGGTTGTAAGATGGTCATAGCAGAGTGGCCATAACAACTTTTTGAAACAAAGGTTTATTTGTCTTTACCTGAAACAGGCAACACAGAACAATTTGTAGTTATGGTGACCTGTGGGGAATAGCTCAGTCCTTGAAAAACAGATCTAATTATAAACAGGAATGGTCTCATTTGTTCTTATTATAGGACTGTCAAGCATAGGCTGTAGGCAGGCTGGTCTATCAGCAGCTACCATAACATTTGTGCCACTAGTACCCCAGCACAGAGTGTGGACAAGTCACTGTTGCAGGGTTCATAGCTGGGTGACTGTGATGATTTCCTTTCTTCTCCAGTAGTGCGCAGAGCATCTTCCAGAACTATGAATAGTAGTCAGTAAGAGTGAAGCTTCTAGTTCAGCCCTGGCTTGACTTCTGCTTGTTAGAAGGCGTAAACAAGTCTTATCTTCAGCAATAGGGCTTTACCATCAACTAGTGGAGTGTAACCAATAGCCTGGGCAATAGTCTGGGTTGTTTGGCCTTGTTGCCAACAACTCAATTAGATTTAGCCCCTTCCTAGCAATGGAGGTTTTACTTTGACTGTAGGAGATGTGTAGTTGGAGCAATATCTCTCCTATTATCTGGTTACCCTGTTTAGATTCCTTACACACAGTGTGTGTGTGTGTGTGTGTGTGTGTGTGTGTATACATCTGGGTGGGTAGGGAGGTGAGGAAGATCTGGGAGGAATTGGGGGGGAATATCAAATATCAAAACATATTGTAATTTTTTTTCAATTAAAAAGAGTTTTTGTGACTATCACTCCTCTGGGACAGAGCATGGCAAGAGAGCAGGGATCAGAGAGAAGAGTATCAAGATTAACATATGAAAGAGGGCAGATAGCAAAAGAAGACTAGATACCTTACATGGCCCAAGCTGCAGGTGACAAATAGAACAGGGGCCAGAAAAGCCAGCAATATATTAGTGGAGGGAGGCAGGTGCTGTGCAAACAACCTAAGAAGCTCATGAGCCTGGTGGTCCTGCTTGCTTGAATACATATCTACCCGTCCCATTCTCAGGGGTGTTCTCCCTTCCTTAAAGATCTCTATTGTACATCTGAGAGAAAGGGAGAGGAAGACTGGAGTTCAAATTTCTTCTAAGCAAACATACACGTATGTTGGCAGGTGAGGGTTTCTGGTGGTGCGTGGTTCAGTGTATTCAGAAGTCAGCTGGAGCATATCTGTGGTGTCAATATTAAAGTTCTACCAGGACACTTTTCTACCACTGTGCACACTTATCTTTCCATGAAAACAACATGCTCTACAACTGCCTGCCATAACATAGTCACCATCTTAAGAGACATCGCATTATGGGAGATCCAGCCGCCTTTCAAGGATAAATTCTCCTTGACTTATAGTTTTTTTAGGAAAATAGAATAAGAGGAAAAGATAAGTAAGTAATATGGATTTGAGGGTCCCAGGTCATTAACTTAGATGCAAATCTGATGTCCATTAAGCAAATGTTACATGCTCTAAGTACTGAACGATAATTCATGTCAGAGCAGGGGGGCTGCAGGCAGCCAGCCTACTTACATTTCACGGTGCTCATTCTGGCTACATAAATACTACCAAGTAGATTATGAACCACCTTACAAAAATAGTCACAGGGACGGGTGAGAAAGGGTGTAAAATCGGGATGGTTATTACTGGACACAGACAGTTACTCAGCAATGTTGCTCCAAGGAAATTCTTGAAAAGATTTCAACCCCTCCTAGATCAGCACGGGGCCGGCTTGCCTTTTCTCTTCTTCCTCCACATTGTTGCCAAGCTGGATCACTCTGCAGTCTGTTGGGAAACATTCCACATGGTGATTCTGTGCTCTGCATTCTAGAAGGGTCACATTCACCAGCCTCTTCTTTTTACCTATAAATGTCTACTTCAGGACTCAGCCAAGTTATACATTATAACAGGAAGTCAGTCTCATCTTTTGTCTTTGTAGTTGTGCAATAGTCTCCAGTCTCCCTCGGAGACAGTGACCTCTCACTCTCTATTCCTCTTGCTTGCTTCTCTGCTGCTAGGCTTGCTGTCAGTGTTGGCTATGCATGTGTGTAATTATGCATATAGCCATGGTTACTTGCATACACTTCTCTTGAGGGACGGAGTTTCTTTCTTCACCCCTTAAATAGAGGCTGACCTCCTGATTTGTTCTGGCCAATAGGAGGTAGCAGAAGCATCATTTGGGGAGTTTATCCTAGGATCCAAAATATTTTGTTTGGTTCTCTTCTTGATGTTTTTGAATCCTGCTATGAAGAACAAGTTTAAGCTAGTATGCTTGAGGATTAAAGACCATGAATAAAAATCTGAAATCATCTATCTATCCCAGCTAAGGTGGCCATAAAGCCTGTGGTACCCACCAGGTAGCTACAGGTGAATGAGCAAGATCAACTAAAATCAGTTTAATTCCATTTAGAGAGGGAAACCTGCCTTAAATGGCTGATAGCTAGAGTTGTGAGCTAATGTTTTTGACGGCTTAGAAATACTGATTCCCCAAACCAGCAAGCACACTTTTAAGGAAGACATGGATAGCTGCACAGCCCTTAACAAGACCACTCACATGACTTCTAACACTACTACCTCCCATTGCCTACACCAGCCACCCAGCCCCCTACACTGTGAAGAATAAGCAAATTAACCAACAAAACTGCAAGTGAGATGAAAACTTAGCAGGGCAGATGTAAAATTCAGTAGCACCATATGTGGTATTTGGGGCACACAGTATCATTTCTAGTTTCATGTCTAACATCCAGGTTGCACAGTAGTATCATCTAAGATCGAAAAAAATGTAGACATCCCTACCCCTACCACTCCCCCATCTCCGCTACGCATGGTCTCTCCTTCGGCCAAGTCACAGTTGGTGGTGCCTGCAGCTGTCCTCGGGTAGCTGCTGCCCCAAGCTCCTATCATCTCCTGGGGTTTCCGTTGCAGCTTCAGCTGTTGAGATTCACAGACCAGCCTCCTACAGTTCCTGGAGGACTCTTCATTCTGCTGTACACTGTATAGTCTCACGGGGTTCTCTCTAAAGCTTTCATCCACGCCTCCATAGCCCCATAACTCTTTCAAACACCACAAATATCATGCCAGGCTCTGCTGTAAACTCAAGAGGTTGCCAGACTCTTCTGGACTTGGGTGGCATAACCTGGGGCAGCACCTGATGAGGCAGGTGTATCTGAGAAGGACACCCATGTCACTTTTTTTAAATGAAAGGTTTTCAGCAGAAGTTGTTTGCCTGGGCACTTCAATGGATGAAGTCCAGTCCTCAAGGACCATTCATTCCTTATCATTGCAGTGAAAACCATACAGTCCCTTTTTAAACACACCCACCTTTTAAACAATGACCTCTGTGTCAAACACACTTTTTTCTGACCACACTGCTTGCTTTTCCACTTTCTGTCTACCTTTTGTTCCTAATCGTCATTACAAAGCTGGTTAAGAAGAAGCCAGCCATAACCATCGCATGGCCTAAATGCTAGGTTGTCTTAACATTTCTCCCACCAAATAAATGAATCTATTACTTTTAAGTTCATCCTCACTCAAATTTTCATGGTGTGGACAGAATTCAGAGAAAGAATTTTCAGAACGTAGCCCAAATCTCTCTTCTGATTCTCAGAGCCTTTGTTCCTCCCACCTGGGTCCTGAGGAACTCAGGCGTTACTGTCCACGTTTCAGTCTGAGTTCAGATCTTCTAAATCCCAGCAGAAACGTCCTTTGTGTTCTGTTTATAGCCTTCTAGGGAATTTCTATCCCATATCTCAAAACTCTTACAAATTCCGCCAACAAACTAGTCCCAACAACCTGAGAGGACTGTTGGTCAAGTCTCTCACTGCCTCAAGGACACTTGCCTGGCTTTCAGTATTAGTCAGTTTTGCATTGCTATGACTAAGCTCTCTGACAGAAAAGATTTACATGAAAGATGTATTTAGTGATGATGAGTCGGTCCACTGTGGCATAGTAGCAGATCTCTCCTTGAAAATGGGAGCGAGTGGTAGCAACTGTCCACATGCTAGCCAATCAGGAAACAGAGAGCAGCCAGGACTAGGTCTGGTTTATTAACCTTTAAAAGTGAGTCGTCAGTTACCCAGTTCTCTCAGAAAAATCCTTAAAAAATTCCCACGGTGCTCCTAAAGATTACCAACAGCCAGGGAACCCCCAAAGAACACCAACAGACCAAGTGATCAGCTGCTTGATGCTACCCCTTGAGTTAATCCCACTACCCTTAGTAGCCATACACACGCAGTCCAGTGTGTCTTGCAGGTTCCACTTTCAGTGGAGAAACCTACTGTGCCCCTCACTGTCTACTTCCTCTCTGCTCTAGCCCTACTAAGCCCCCTTGAGCTACCCTCAGTGCCCCATTTCCACCACTGAGCCCTACTGTATGTTCTACCGGATGTCCCACCCTTCTCCTCAGTGCTGATTCACTCCCCTGTAGGCTTTAGCCCATGGTGTATCTTGTTCCCCAGGGAGGGTCTTCCCTGGACACAGTTCTAGCAGAGCCCCCACACATACTCCTTTCCCACTCCACACTTTTCCGTTGACTCACAGATATATCTCTCTGTAGAATGCTGTCCAACTGTCCTGTTTGCTATAACTCTGGTTGACTTGGTTCTCTCTCTCTCTCTCTCTCTCTCTGTCTCTCTCTCTATCTCTATCTATCTATCTATCTATCTATCTATCTATCTATCTATCTATCTATCTATCTATCTCTTTCTCTCTCTCTGTAAACACAATGGCCCCAGCCCAGTCAGCACACAATCAATACTTCAGGGATCAATAGGATAGACGAAGATGTATCAAAAACTTGTAGTTTGGATGGATGATGTCATCGTTGCTGCTGATGAAAACAGTGTGAGACCCTGACCAGTCCCTTCTATGTAAGGAGAGAGAGAAAGGGCTCAGCCCCACACACACTGACTGCCACCTCCCCAGCACTGGACTTCAGATGGCCAAAGAAAGCATGTTGGTAGTCAGTGATGTTCACAAAGAACTTGTTTTCCACGATGTCCTTACTGGCTACAGAGAAAGCATGATGAAGGTGATGACAGCAGTCGGGGTGGGGGACAGGGAGGAGTGACAGATCACCTGTCACAACAATTTGGAACCCAGGAGTTTTTCTGACAACTGTATTCATCCTCCTTAGGACAGGCTTGAGTTAACCTGTATAAAAAAGGAAAATTGAAAGTATGTTCTTATCAGAGAAAGATGTAAATGTGGGGTCTGGCAAGAGAGAAGGAGAAAGAAGGAAGCCTGATAAACAGTCACAAAAACATTCTTGACAGCCAAAAAAGGTGCTGTATATTAGCTGCTATGGCGTCAAATGGCCCAGCAGAGATCGGCGCGACATCTGCCCTCGTCGTTTCTTGTGTGTCTACATATTCATGCTCAGCGTTGGAATTCTCTGGAGGCACTTGAGCATATAGGACGATGACTTCCAAGGAGCGACAGCCTCCTGCTTTTCCTGCTTTGCTGAAGGGGAGGGGGAGCTGCCTCCCTGACTCAGCCTCGGGCTCAAGCATTTTTGGTCCTTTATGAATCAGTGAAGGCTTTAGATGCAAAAAGAAAACAAAAAAGGGAAAAGGAAGACAGGTGTGTAAATGTGATGAATGTACGTGGATAAGGGTGTAAATGTGATGAATATACATGGCTTGTGTTAGGACCACATGCTGGAGAAAATGGTGAAGCCCCGGGCTCAGAAGGGATTGATTTGCACCCTGGCTTACCCATTGTATGGGAAGTCCCTTACCTACCTGGGCTTTAGTGTCTGGATCTAAGAAATGAGCATCTGTCTGGTACTGAAACCAAGAACTGACATCTGTATTATACTAAATACAGAATACATGCTCAGTGACTATGTGTTGACCATTCAGAACAGTGCAAGCATACATCCACCTCTCTTTTTACTTACTAAAGTGAATTTTATAAAGCTCTCAGACTTAGGACTTTTGATACAAAGGCTGATGTAGATAAAGAATCAAGATTTGATCTCAAAATGCCTTTCCTTCTCTTGATACATTGTAGGAAAGTGCAGGTTTCTTGGTCAAGATTAATGAGAAGAGGAAATGAAGAAACCTTCATGCTTACCAAGACAGAAGCAAAAGCAAACAAAACAAAAGAGGAACCATATAAACCCTACACATTAGTGACAGTTCTCATCACTGTTATAAAATATTTGACTGAATCAGAGTACTGAAACATTGGAATCACATACTGAAACAATGTCACAGTCAACAGTTTAAGAGAATCACGGGTCACGATGTGGTAAAAAGGTAAAAAGGTAAAGAGGATGTGGTAAAGCACTTCCATCCATGTGGAAGCACAAGGCTGCTGCGACTCACATCATCATCAACCAGGAGGCAGCCATAAACCTTTTCTTCACATTGAGTTGCGTCAACACTTGCCTGAGTTTAGAGAGCTGCATCAGTGCTGCAGCACTGCGCATGCGCACAGCACTGACTACAAAGTCCGGGAAGCACCTTACATGTAGCTAGCTGCCAGCTTTTCTATCTGTCCCTTCTGCTTGGCCTCAAGATTTTTCTTCTGTCAGAATCCCCTTGATCTCCCAAGGTCTAGCTCAAAAGGCAATGTTTTCCTCAAGCTTTACTGGATTCTTCAGGTCATATTAGGTCTTCTTTTCCTTTGCTCCCATTTCTACACTTACTTGGGCATTTTATGAACAAGTATTGAAAATCTGTGAAAATCCAGGATACTTGCCTAAGATATAAAGATAAATAAGACAGTCCCATTGTCACAGCCCATAGAAAAACCAAGTATTGGACAGATGATTGTTTGAGCATGGCCCTTGCAGTAAATATATCTGCCTGGCACTTGAGAGCCATGGAAGAGGCTCTTGTCCCTCTTGTCATGTGGGGTTGCTTGTTCCTGCATCACAGTTTACTGCACACATAGCCATCTTCCTGGTTACACTGTGGACTCCTGGAAGACATGTACTATCTCATTTGCCATATATCCTTTTATTTTATTTTATTATAAGATATTTTCTTTATTTACATTTTAAATGTCCTCCCCTTTCCTAGTTTCCCCTCCAGAAGAAAACAAAAAAACAAAAAAACAAAAAAACAAAAAACAAAAAACCTATTCCTTTCCCCCTCCCCCTGCTCACCAACCCATCTTCTCCCACTTCCTGGCCCTGGCATTTCCCTACACTGGGGTATAGAGCCTTCACAGGACCAAGGGCAATTAATTAATTAATGACAGTTAATTAGTTAATGATCAGATTATGCATATAATAAACTATTAGTTTCTTAGGACCTAGGTGGGACACACAGGGAGAAAATCAGAGGTGACTACTAAAGAATACGGGGCTTCTTAGAGAGGAGTGAAATGGCCTAGATTTATCAAGTGGTTGCATAATTTTGTGAGTATATTTAAAGTTACTTAATTGTACCTTTGAAAATTTGTATAACTTCCTTAAAGATAAGGTCTCACTGTGTATTTAATTCTGGCCTTGAACTTGTGTGGCGACTTTCCTGCCTTGGCCTCCTGAGTGTTAGTATTATAGGCATGAGCCACATCTGGCAACTACACTCCCTTTAAAGAATAAAGTACAAAATACGCAGAGTCTCCGTAACATTGTTATGAAGACACATTAAGAAAGGAAGACAGTCTCCAAAGAGAAGAAAACAAGATGGGCAGAGCTTCTGTAAGGTTAAGGATGCTGTCCTTAGGATAAGAAGGCAACCAACAGATTGGGGAAAGATCTTTACCAATCCTACATCCAATAGATGGCTAATAGCCAATATATACAAAGAACACAAGAAGTTAGACTCCAGAGAACCAAATAACCCTAATAAAATGGGGTACACCACAAAAGAACACACATGGTATGCACTCACTGATAAGTGGGTATTAGCCCAGAAGCTCAGAATACCCAAGATACAATCCACAAACCATAAGAAACTCAAGAAGAAGGAAGACCAAAATGTGGATACTTTAATCCTTCTTAGAAGCGGGAACAAAATACCCATGGAAGGGGTTGCAGAGACAAACTATGGAGCAGAGACTGAAAGAAGGACAATCCAGAAACTACTCCACCTGGGAATCCTTCCCATATTCAGTCATCAAACCCAGACACTATTGTGGATGCCAGCAAGTGCTGGCTGACAGAAGCCTGATAAAGCTGTCTCCTGAGAGGCTCTGACAGTACCTGACTAATACAGAAGTAGAGGCTCATAGCCATCCATTGAACTGAGTACAGGGTCCCCAATGGAGGAGCTAGAGAAAGGACCCAAGAAGCTGAAGGATTTGCAGCCCTTTTGGAAGAACAAAAATATGAACTAACCAGTACCCTCAGTGCTCCCAGAGACTAAACCATCAACCAAAGAGTACACATGGTGGGACTCATGGCTCCAGCTGCATATGTAGCAGAGGATGGTCTAGTCGGTCATCAATAGGAGGAGAGGCCCTTGGACTTGTGAAGGCTCTATGCCCCAGTGTAGGGGAATGCCAGGGCCAGGAAGTGGGAGAAGGTGGGTTGGTGA
>NW_022196905.1:93720574-93720734 GCF_008632895.1 Mastomys coucha
AGGGGGTTTTTTTTTGGGCGGGGAGAGGAAACTGGGAAAGGAGATGTCATCATTTGCAATGTAAACAAAGAAAATAGCTAATAAAAAACAAATAGAGATTTTCTCTCGGGTGAGTTTCTGAGACCTGAACAGCCAGCCGGGAGCCACAGGCCCCACGACT
>NW_022196905.1:93728193-93743562 GCF_008632895.1 Mastomys coucha
AAAAAAAAAAAATAAAAGGAAAAAAAAAACAAATAGAAATCAAAAAATAATAAAATAAAATTATCTTCATGGTAAAAACTAAACAAAATAAATTTAAAAATGGGGTACAGGGCTAAACAAAGGATTCTCAACTGAGGAATACCTAATGGCTGAGAAGCACCTAAAGAAATGTTCAACATCCTTAGTCATCAGGGAAATGCAAATCAAAACAACCCTGAGATTCCACCTCACACCAGTCAGAATGGCTAAGATAAAACACTCAGGTGACAGCAGATGCTAGTGAGGTTGTGGAGAAAGAGGAACACTCCTCCACTGCTGGTGGGAATGCAAGCTGGTACAACCACCCTGGATATCAGTTTGGTGGTTCCTCTGGAAACTGAACATAGTACTACCTGAGGACCCAGCTATACCACTCCTGGGCATATACCCAGAAGATGCTCCAACATGTAATAAAGACACATGCTCCACTATGTTCATAGCAGCCTTATTTATAATAGCCAGAAGCTGGAAACAACCCAGATGTCCCTTAACAGAGAAATGGATACAGAAATTGTGGTACATCTACACAATGGAGTACTACTCAGCTATTAAAAACAATGAATTTATGAAATTCTTAGGGAAATGGATGAATCTGGAGAATATCATCCTGAGTGAGGTAACCCAATCACAAAAATGCACTCTCTGATCAGTGGATATTAGCCCATATATCCTTTTAAAGTCTTGTACAATACATTGGAGACAGTAGGTGCCCCATGGATACATTCTTGAGTTGTATGACTTTTCCTGGGGGAAATGTACAGAGCATCTGGTCACATCAAATAGTCCCCAACAACAGACTGAAGAAACAATTACACCCAAGCCTAGCTTGTGAACCCCTGAGTTTATCGGGGTTACTTACAAGAGTGTGGGTGACTCAAAGACAGCTGTATCCCCACCTCCACCTAACAGCCCGGGAGAGGGGAAAGAAAGCTGGTAAAATCAGTATCCCTGGATTTCTCTGCACAAACAGAGAGATTGGTTGGTTGGAGACCTCTGCTCAGCACTTTTTACTGCTTGTATAGGGATGGGTGTCAGGTGGGAGGTGTTATCCTTGTGAATCTTGTAAGTGTCTTGTGAATCTTTGTAAAATCTTTAAGTTCTACCTGAACTTTGAAAAGTTGTATTTGCTTCCTGAACCTTAGAAGTTCTGTTTACTTCTTGAATCTCCAGAACCCTTCCTATAGGCAGAGTGTTTCAATGGGGAGGAAATAGTTATGTGGTAGTTTCGAACTGTTAATGTGTAGACATGCAGAGGCTGTCAGCAGTGCTCACTTGCAAATGCCTTGGTCTATCTGGGAAAAAGCAATGTGTATGGCCTAGTGACTGTAAGAGCTAGGGTAGTAAAGCAGATGGCCTGAGTTCTAACTCCCCTAACAGTCCCGAATAACTGGGGACATTAAGCAAAGCACATTTTCTTGATTTCTTCTGCTAAATGAAAATAATAATGTATACTATGCACTGTAAAGATGAAATGGTTTAGTCTGTTCATTTAAAGTACTTTACAAAAATGTGTTATTGGTCATTTCTAATAAACATTAATTACTACCTCCTTCCCAACAGAATTGAACCTCCATTCCTACAGGACGTGAATGACCACAAACAGAATCCAAATCCTCAGATGACTCAGGCAGTTTCCACACTCTGAACTTCCTGCTAAGCCTAGCTGAAGTCCACTAAAAATCTAAAAACTTGCAGAACCCTCATGTTTTACAGGTCAGATTTTACCTTCTCTTACCACATTATATACAGTGACATCATCTCGGGAAAGTTTGGTTTGAAATAATTCTTTTTAATAGATATCAATGTAAAAAGCCCCAGTAAGATAACTTGAAAAGGGCCCTTTGTTGTTTTCCTATTATGTACAATGCACTTACATGTGCTACTTTCAATCTTTAGAAGAGTATTCTAGGTAGACGTTTTTTGTACCCACCATGCTCAGGAAGATCAAGTCATTCCTGCAGGGGTCACACCAGGGCCACTCTCTGTCTTACTTCAGTGCCATCCCTCTACCTTTGTCTCTCCCAAGCTTTAGTTTGTTCATTATCCATGATCTAATTCTTTTAACCAAGAAGCATTAATGTCAAGCAAGAAGCAAAAATGCTAACACTTAAATAAAATCATTGAAAATGCCCGAGTATACAGCTTCCATTATTTAATACAATTCGAGGTAGAAATAGGGTTGGAAGCAGCCTTCTGACCCCATTCTGAACTTCCAGATGGTTCTGCTACAAGGATGACTGACATATGGCTGCCAATCTCATTGTCTAAGATCGCTGGACAGGCACACGCCGGACCTTTTGTTTGCTGGTTCTGATATTTAATAGCCAGTAACCTAGTTTATTCTTTGTTGTGTAATGGAGCTACTTTTGCATGCTAGACCCATTAGCTTTCAGTCTGTCCATTACAGATTCAGAGAACATCTGGTCATTGCCATCTTTATAATTATCCTTCATAGGGCCAGTGGCAGTTCTGTCCAAGAGAAGTATATTGTGAGCCACATGGATCATTCTAAAGGAACTAGGAGTCCCTTTTTAAGAAGTAAATGCAACAGGAGGAGTTCATTTCAATAACATAGTTTCAATAATCAATCACCACAAGCTTGGTGATCAAACATGATACATTTATTCTCCATGAAGTCTGGAAGCTCCAAGTCTGACATCAGTGCCACTGGGCCACACCCACTGTCTGTGGTGCTGTTCTTTGTAGGAGCCCTGGGAGAAGTGTCCTCTACCCTTTCTAGCTTCCGGTGGTGGCTGAGTTTTCTTGGCTTGTGCCATGACACTCTATTCTTGTCTGTATCTTTCCAGGTTCAAATCAAGTCATCCAGGCTGGTCTCACCATCTTAAGATCTTGGCTTTCATCACATCTGTGAAGATTCTTCTTCCAAAGAAGGTAACAGTTGCAGAGAGTGAGGATTAAGTATGTTATTCTCCCCATTGTGAATAGTGGTCTTACCTGTCCAATATATCCACGAGATTCTCATTCCAGTATGTAATTTCTATATTCCATGCTACAACTTCTAAGTATATATATTTAACTTAAGTATGTATGTATATATATACATACATACTTAAGTTAAATAAATATATATATGTATGTGTGTGTATATACATATACATATACATATACATATACATATACATATACATATACATATACATATATATATATATATATATATATATATATATATATATATATATATATATATATACTTAAAGCTGACATCAGTTATAGCCATACTTCAAGTGCTTGGTGGCTACCTGTGGGACTGTTTGGAACAGTATAGAAAGAAATGCTTTAGTGATTTGAGGGAATGATTTTCATTCTTTACTCAGAAGCAGAGCAGACTCTGTTTCTTCTTTTGGCCTCTTTGTTTTGTCAGCATCTTTGTCACAGTTTGTCACAGAATAGCTGTGAGGATTAATTTAGGAAGGCTCTTGAAAAACATAAATGTTATTATGGTCCCTTGGGGGGGCACCAAATCAGCTGGCAGAATTCTGCAACAAAGTAGCAAGAAGAAGGTGTGTGGCCGCTCTGCACTCTGAATGTTCCTACCCAATCAGCTCTCAGAATGCTGCCACAAAATAACAAAGGAGGAGTGTAGTGGCTCAGCAACTCTGAGCGTTCCTGCCAAGGAGCAAAGCCTGGTTGTTACAGAGGGGAAGACTCACCTCAAAGAACCGGAGATTTCCTTGAAGAGTAGCAGTGATGCCATGAAGTGTAAGTAAGAACCAGCTTGGTGAGGGAAACAGACAGGGACACTGGAGGAGAGAGAAAATCGTGTATGCACAGCATGGCAGACAAAGCCCAAGAGGCCTGGAAAGTAGAGAACAACAGAGCAGTTCAGGTTCGAGAAAGGGCCACAGAGGGAAGGCATTCAGTTGCATAGACAGGGAAGTTTTATCATTTTTCCTAATGTAAGCAGTAAGCTGTGGGTTTTATGTCTTGGAAAGATCCGGATGAAATGGAGACTGGGTTGGTAAAAGGTATAAGGAGACACAAGTAGATAATGAGAAGGTATCACAGACGTCTGGGTGGTGTGAAGGCACACATGTCTGGGTGGTGTGAAGGTACAGACATGTGGGTGATGTGAAGGTACACACATGTGGGTGGTGTGAAGGTACACACGTCTGGGTGATGTGATGGTACACATGTCTGGGTGGTGTGAAGGTACAAGTTGAGGAGAAACAAGTAGATGACAATAGGTTTTCCAGACATCTAGGGCGATGTGACAGTTACAGGCTGATATGCAATAAGCCTCACAAATCCTTTGTAGCACATCTACAGCTAATGCCTATAGAATCTACACATCTACAGCTAATCCCTATGGAATCTATACATCTACAGCTAATCCCTATAGAATCTAGACATCTACAGATAATCCTTATGGAATCTACACATCTACAGATAATCCCTATGGAATCTACTCAACTACAGCTAATCCCTACACAATCTATACATCTACAGATAATCCGTATGGAATCTACACAACTACAGCTAATCCCTATAGAATCTACTCAACTACAGCTAATCCCTATAGAATCTACAATCTACAGCTAATCCCTATAGAATCTATACAACTACAGTTAATCCCTATAGAATCTACACATCTACAGCTAATCCCTATATAATCTACACAACTACAGCTAATGCCTATAGAATCTTGTGGGATGAGTCCAAGTGACCCCATTTACAATCTCTAATGCTAGACTGTAAACCAAGTTACCATAGTGTCTCCTGTGGGTTGCATCATCTGTCTTTTCTAGAGTCCTCTACTTATTCTATACATGGAAGTCAAAGAGATCTTCCTAAAACATGAGTCAACCCTGAGGCTTCCCCAGCTCTCCTCAGTGGCTTTCTGTCTCACTCAGAACTAAAGTACTTGTATTAGTCAGGGTTTCTATTCCTGCACAAACATCATGACCAAGAAGCAGGTTGAGGAGGAAAGGGTTTATTCAACTTACACTTCCACATTGTTGTTGATCACCAGAGGAAGTCAGGACTGGAACTCAAGCAGGTCAGGAAGCAGGAGCTGACGCAGAGGCCATGGAGAGATGTTTCTTACTGGCTTGCTTCCCCTGGCTTGCTCAGCCTGTTCTCTTATAGAACCCAGGACTTTCAGCCCAGGGATGGCACCACCCACAAGGGGCCCTACCCCCTTGATCACTAATTGAGAAAATGCCCCACAGCTGGATCTCATGGAGGCACTTCCCCAACTGAAGCTCCCTTCTCTGTGATAACTCCAGCCTGTGTCAAGTTGGCACACAAAACCAGCCAGTACAGTACTCAAGGTATTGCAAGATCTGGACACCACCTAGCCTCCCCTCCCCTCCTACCATCTCATCTAGGAAGCCAATCCCCATCCAGACTCAGACATGGCCTTGACATTTGCTCTGTCGCTGCACAGAATAGCCCCATGGTAGAAAATAGCTGTCCCCATCTCCCCTGGCCCTTTTTCATTTGGTTTTCTTATTTAAAATTATACTCCCATGTTTTAGGCACCAAAAGGTAAGGGGGCAAACCCATGAATATTTCTGAGAGAAAGTGTTGTAGGTTGTAGGAACAGGACAATCAAAATCCTGTGGGAGGAATGAAGGCATATCAAGGAATGAAGAGCAGAACAGTTATATTCTCTGCAAGAGCATCACTTCAAGGTTAGTCATCGCATTTACTGATGGGAAACCACTGGAGGGTTTCCAACAGAAGCGAGGTAGAACAGGCTAATGTTTTCACTGACTTAATCTACATGTTGTGTTGAAACTCAGTTTCAGTTGGGTAAGGTCAGAAGCAAGTGTTGTAGTCAGAAAGCAAGGACAAAAGACTGGTGGCCTTGCTGGTACGCATAACAATGGCATGGTATAAAAGATTCAGACTTGGCATAGGCTCTGCAGATAAATGTGCCAGAATTTGATGACACACCAAATACATGGAGAGAGAGAGAGAGAGAGAGAGAGAGAGAGAGAGAGAGAGAGAGAGAGAGACAGACAGACACAGAGACACAGAGACACAGAGAGATTGGGAAAATCCAGCAGTCATTGCTGAGATGGAAAGCCTACAGATTAGAGAAATCACAAGAGCTTAGTTTGGGATATCAGCTGAGACTGATTCTCTCATGTTTGTTTAGTTGATTCAGGATACTAATACAAAATGCCATAGTCTGAGTTCTTAGGGAATGAATAACCCTTCAAGAATCAATGGAGGCAATGAATAACCCTTCAAGAATCAATGGAGGCAATGAATAACCCTTCAAGAATCAGGATTCTAAGCCGGGCAGTGGTGGCACATGCCTTTAATCCCAGCACTTGGGAGGCAGAGGCAGGAGGATTTCTGAGTTCGAGGCCAGCCTGATCTACAGAGTGAGTTCCAGGACAGCCAGGGCAACACAGAGAAACCCTGTCTCGAAAAACCAAAGGGGGGGGGGAAGAATCAGGGTTCTAGCATGTTGTTGGGCTCTGGTGAAGAGTTACCTCTGAGTTGAAAATTACCATTCTTTTGTATCCTCAGATAGCAGGAAGAGGGTAAGAGAGCTTCCTGGGTAGGTTTGCTTTTCTGTTTATTTATTTTTAATTCATTTATTACTTTACATTCCAATCTCAGCTTCCCCTCACCCCTCTCAACCCACCTCAAAGAAGGGGAGGCTGCCCATAGATACCAACATGCCTTTACCTATCATGTTGCAGTAGGACTAGGAGCATCTTCTCCTATTGAGCTCAGGCAAGGCAGTTAGGGAGAAGGAGGTCAACGCAGGCAGCAGAGTAAAGGAGAGCCCCTGCCCCAGCTGCTAGAGGACCCACATGAAGACATAGCTACCCACTGGTTACATATGAGTAGATGGCCTAGGTGTGTCCCCTGAATGCTCTCTGGTTGGTAGATCAGTCCCTGTGAGCCCTATGGACCCAGGTCAGTTGGTTCTATGAGGTTTCTTGTGGTGCTCTTAACCCCTCTGACTCCTTCAATCCTTCCTTCCCCTCTATTTTTGAGATTATAATTTAGTTACATGGTTTCCCCTTCCCTTTCCTCCCTCCAAACCCTCCGGTTATCTCTCCCTGCCCTCTTTAAAATCTATGGCCTTTATACCAACAATTATTATTACAATGCACAACATTTATATATGCATATATATATTCTTAGATATAATGCATTGAGTCTATATAATGTTATTTGCATGTATGCTTTCAATGTTTTAATGTTACTTGTATGTGTGTATTATGTATCACTATTTGATACTGGACAATGGATATTTGTACTTTCACCTGGAGAGGCCCACCTCTCCAGTTCCCAGCTTTAGGGCCTTGTGGGCCTTCCCCTGTGCTGTTTCGCATGCTCATTGGTGTCCTCCTTTTTCAGCTTCCAGTTGGACAGTAATATCAGTAAGACCTTATAGGTATAGCTTCTGATGTTGCTAGGAGACACATTCTCACAGCCAAGTCCTCTGGTCCTTACAGTCTTTCCTCCCCCTCTTCCACAATGTCCCATAAGCTGTAGGTGCTAGACTGTTTTGTAGATGTGTCCACTGGGTCTCGGCTCCACAATCCTACATGTTTATTGGTTGTATCTCTCTGTAATTGTTTTCCATTTGTTGCTAAGAGACATTTGCTTGATAAGGGAGGAGATGCTGGGCTTACCTGTGGGAATAAGAAGAAATATTTAGATTGTTGTTAGGAATTATGCTGGTTTGGTAAATTAGTGGCTATAGGTTCTCCTCCTTGACTTCACTAACAATAAGTAGTTAGCTAAGGTTTCATGTATCAGGCATGGTTTCCCTCTTGTTGAATGAGTCCTAAGTCTAATTAGAGGTCAATTGGTACTGCCAAGGCATGCGTGCCACTACTGGACCAGTATGGTTGTTGACATGGTTCACAGGCATCCTGATCACAGATGGCCTCCCTCCTTCGGAAGCTTGCATGGAGCTTTCTGGTACCTTGGCAGCTATTCCTCAGGGAGGGAATCTCTAGGCATTTATTATAAGGACACTAATTTCATTGATGGGAGCTCCATCTACTGTTATCTAGTTATCTTCCAAAACTCCATTTCCATGTACCACCATGCTGATAGCAGAATTTCAATCTGTGAATTTTGTAAGGAGATAAACTTCTAATGCACTGTAACATCCAAGCAGAGATTCCAGGAAGGCCACCCCAAGTGTAAGTATGTATTTGGGAGGGAAGGTCAGGCTAAGTCTATATGTCTGGGCATCACCAAGGTATGCATGGTATTTAAAGGCATAAGCTTGAAAGAGACTATGAGAAATGCTGCTACTAGCAACAAAGGCAATATACTGCTGCTGGTTGATCATTCTGAGCCAGAACCTATACAGAGAGAAGAGGGGGAAATACCATCAGGGAGCTAAGTAAAAGGCTAACTTCACAGATGTGTGACCAAATTAACTCCCTGGCTCAACTGTCTGTTCTAAATGACTCAATTATCTGCTGGGACCAAAACCTTTACATGAGTTAAAATGCTCAGATCACCCCTGAGCTGATTTATTGTCTTGAGGATAATTTTATATGCATTTGTCATCCAGCCATGTCCATTTTTACATTTAAATTCAGCTTTTGTGATTCATCAAAGCTCCAAGAACACAGTAATTACAGTGAAGACCATGATGGTCCCATAGTCTGATCATCAGCAAAGGAAGAGAGGAGTTTTCCTCGGAAGTCTATGGGCAGGGGAGACGGCAAGCCATTCCACGGGCATTTGCTCCTCAACTCAACGTTATCAGTCACCTTAAGTTCTCTATGATAGTCTAATCTGTGACACAAATATTGAAGTCATAGTATTCCATTTATGAGTGTGGAAGATGATAAAATGTACAAGATGTGGCGGTTGAGAGAAGAGTTTCACATCTACTCATAACCAGGCAGAGTGCCTGTAATATGTCTAGGGGTCAAGCCATGACTTGCTGTACCCTTTTCCATCACCCAGCCTACTGTCATGTTTGGATGGTTCCCAGTCTAAAAGAGCAGCCAGGGTCATGCCTTAGGCAGTCAAAGTCAAGGACTGCCACAGTTTCTGTCTGTCATCTCCTTACCATCCTACCTTATCAATTGCCTGCCTATTTACTAAGTGGCTACTCATTATTAACCTACGAGCTAGCCTATAGTAGAAATTTCCTTTTAGACTAAGTTGACTAAAACTATGATGATCCTGCACCCATCAAGGAGACTGTAAGAGGTATCTTCCCAGAAAGCAGAGCTGGTTTTGGCACTAGGAAGACATGCCAGAATTTCAATATGGATAAAACTCTTCACTCAATTATCCATTTAAAAATATGGGAAGCTCACCAAACATGCTTCCAAGGATAAAGCTAATGTATGAATTAATTGGAGGCTGATAATTGAGTAAATAAAAATATTGCAGTGATCAAAATAGTCTCCTTGCATTCATGGAATATAAAACTATGATAGAGAGAAAAAGAAATCGTATTAGAGTTCTCTAGAGCAGTGGTTGTCAACCTGTGCATCACAACCCCTTTCGCAACCCTCTATCTCCAAAAATATTTACATGACAATTCATAACTAGAAAAATTAAAGTTATGAAGTGGTGGCAAAAATTTTGTGTTTGGGGTCCCCACAACATGAGAAACTATATTAAAGGGTCACAGCATTAGGAAGGTTGCGAAGCATTGCTGTAGAGAAAAAAATAATAGACCACATATATAATAGAACATATATTAAAAGAGTATTTGTTAGCTTGGTTTATGGTCTGGGTAGTCCCACAAAGACTGTCTGACACAGGAGAGATGCACAGCCAGTGACTGCTTAGACCATGAGGCCCATGGCTAGCTCAGCAGTTCCAACCAGGCAATAAGACCTGGGGAGTTCATAGAGATCCTCTAGTATTCAATCCACACTGGAAAGCAGGGTAGGCTGGGTGTGATGTCAGTGAAGGACAACAGCATCAGCAACAGCTGCAGTGATGGGGCAGCAGCAGGGTAGATGAACTCACCAGCAGACAGAAAGTATCTTAGTCAGGGTTTCCATGCCTGCACAAACATCATGACCAAGAAGCAAGTTGGGGAGGAAAGGGTTTATTCAGCTTACACTCCCACACTGCTGTTCAGCACCAAAAGAAGTCAGGACTGGAACTCAAGTAGGTCAGGAAGCAGGAGCTGATGCAGAGGCCATGGAGGGATGTTACTTACTGGCTTGCTTCCCTTAGCTTGTTCAGCTTGCTTTCTTATAGAACCCAGGACTTCCAGCCCAGGGATGGCACCACCCACAATGGGCCCTCCCACGATTGATCACTAATTGAGAAAATGTCCCACAGCTGAATCTTATGGAGGCATTTCCTCAAGGGAGACTTCTTTCTCTGTGATAACTCCAGCCTGTGTCAAGCTGACACACAAAACCAGCCAGTACAGAAAGTGAAAGCTTCCCTTCGTACCTCCTTACACGTGAGCCACCACTGTGACATTTAGCCTCTTCATTTAAACTAATCAAGAAAATCCTTAGTCTCTCAGTTGATTCCAGATCCCATTAGACAAACAAATAAATCATTATTAATCACACATGTCTCTCCATACTAAACACATTGTGCTGGGTACCATGAAGAGGGAGAAACGGTTGCTGCAAGTCAGATGCTTCAGGAACTTGTTAACTTAGACATAGTGGGAAGAGAAAATGAAGGCTGCTCTGGGTAGCATTTTGGCTGATGTTTGTTTGAATGTGAATAGATGTTGTCTAGGAAAGATAAATGTAAAGTGGGAAGCTGGGTCTCCTTGACAGAGGCTGAGGCATGCGCAAGGTCCTGAGGGAGAAGTGAAACTGAAGGGTTTAGTGAAACTAAAGCTGTAGAACATAAAGTAGTAACTTCAGGGTCACGGAAGGGCATCAGCAGAAGAGGTCAGGTGTGGACACTTTAGAGGGATCAAGTGACTCTGGACCTCTATCAAAGGGATGCTTACACTGATGCAGCCAATTGTCACATTCACTACACCAGACATTCCCATTCAGTTTCACTGTATGTTCCTTATTTTTCAATAAAGCACAATAGAAGAAAGCAATGAAATTTTAAGTAGGGGGCTTCGTTTTCTTACTAAGAACAAGAACAACAGGTATAAAGTGATACAAAGGTCTTTAGTAAGCCCTCATTTCAGATTCACACTAACCTGACTTTACCTAACATACATACAAAGCAGATACAGAACCATAACATTAAATGTATTTATTACTAATTCATCTGTTTGTTCATTTGTTCATAACTCATTTGTTTTAATATGTGATTTAAGGTAAGGAAGCTGTGCTTACAGGGTCCCCAATGGAGGAGCTAGAGAAAGTACCCAAGGAGCTGAAGGGTTTGCAGCCCCTTAGGATGAACAACAATATGAACTAACTAGTCCCCTCAGAGCTCCCAGGGACTAAACCACCAACCAAAGAGTACACATGGTGGGACTAATGGCTCCAGCTGCATATGTGTAGCAAAGGATGGCCAAGTCAGTCGTCAGTTGGAGGAGAGGCCCTAGGCCCTGTGAAGGCTCTATGCCCCAGTGTAGGGGAATTCCAGGGCCAGTAAGTGGGAGAAGGTGGGGTGGTGAGCAGGAGGAGGGGGGAGGGAACAGGGTTTATTTATTTATTTATTTATTTATTTATTTATTTATTTTTGGAGGGGAAACTGGCAAAGGAGATATCATTTGAAATGTAAAGAAAATATCTAATAAAGAAAATATCCAATTTATAAAAAAAAAGAGTTTCACACTGAAAAAAAGAAGAAGCTGTGCTTAGAATAGCATGGGAAACTTGATGTTTGTGATTATACAACTAGTAATGAGGCAGGGGAACTTACAACCCTCAGTACCCTCATCTAGATTATCCTAATTAATATTATGTAATTATGTCTAGATAGATAGACAATGGATAGATGGGCAGATAGATGATAGATAGATAGATAGATACTCAGATAGATAGATAGATAGATAGATAGATAGATAGATAGTAGGTTGACAGGTAGATGATAGATGACTCGCTGAGAGAAGATAAATAGATAAGAGATGATTGTACACATATGTAAATAGATGACAGATAAAGATAGTAAATAGTAGAAGATAAAGAGATGATAGATAGATGACAGATAAATAGGCAGATGATTGATAAATAGATAATAAAAGATTGATAGATGAGAGATGGATAGATAGATAATACATGATTGATTGGTGATTGATGAACAAATAACAGTGATCCTTTTCACTATCGTTCCCTTTAGACTCTAAAAGTCAATCACATTGCCAAATTAGCTGATAAGATCAGCTTCCATAAGAGGATACATGACTGTGTGTGCTTTTCAAGATACAAAGTTGTTCTGTGTCAGAACCCTAAGAAGAAACTCCCAAAACAGTTGGGAGAGGCATTGCTTGGTTGGGGATGGCTCTCTCGATCCTGACTGTCACCTGCCCCATGCCAAGATGGTAGAGATATTGTTACTCAGACCTTCAGAACACTCCTGCACATGCAGAGCAAGCCTGGATCACACCCATGTGCAGTCCCAGCCCTGTGAAAGGTGCTCAGATCTCCCCAGAGTAAACAAAGATCCTTAGGGGTAAACTCAGCCTGGGTGCAAAAGAACACCGGAGCCTCCGGGCTTTAGAGCCCCCTTACTCATTTCATCCTCCCTCTCCTCTTAGTTTGCTTTCCTTGGCTTTCTGATGTCCTCCTGGTGAAATCTGCCTGTTTCCAAAGATGCAAATATTTGGAACTCATTGTTAAAGTCTACAGCATTTCTTTCTGACTCATTTTAGCTGAAGAAACTCTAGCATTCAATGGATAAAGGCCATCCTTTCAACCAATCTGATACATCTCTGGAGCCAGGAATTGTGTGACTGTCACCATCAAAATGCACAGGCAGAAGGCAGACAGGCCGATAGCTTTGGGGGTGGGGGGGCTGGAGAACAAAGGGGGTGTTATGTGTAGTACAACCATTCACTGCAAAGGGATTGTTTAAGTGGCCTGACTGGTCGACCCTCACACAAGAGGGAGCCTTCATACGTAAATAAAGGCTGGCTGCCACGGAAACCCTTCCATCTGTTGCTGCGCATTGCCAGGCTTCCAAGGAGCTGGCTGCACTAATTGAAACCATGGGTGGATTTGTGCCCCACATAATCACATTTAGGAAATCCCCAAGAGTTGGTTTTCAAGCAGCCCAGCACCAGGCTGGCTCCTGGGGCCTCTGAGCCGCTGCTGTCTTGTCTTTGATTCCTGGTACTTCGCTCATTCATACCCTCTCCATGTTGGGATGCCTCTGACCATCAAAACAGGGAGCGATTTATTAAGCTATTAGCTTTCTTCACTTTGAGGTCCAACTCCAGGCAGAACTCTCCTCTGCAGAGAGGAGAGACTGTAACAGCTTGTGTGGATCTGGGGTGTGAGGAGGGCGTGGTTCAGACATTTGCAGGTGATGCGAGTGCTAGCCTCAGAAGAGGATGGAGTGTCACAGAATGTCACAGGATGTGACACAGTAGCCTCTGTGATGGCAAGACAGCTCCATGCATCCCTACTGGCCCCACCTCTGTCCCACGAGTGCTGAGTTCCAATCAGAGGCAGACCCTAGGTACTGTCATCTTCCAGGTGCCCGCAGGGGGAGATCTTGAACTGGAACTTCTGACAAGTTTTGGGCTTTACCCAGAGAGAAAGTAACTACAGGTGCCAGGCCTGTTCTACACTCAATATGTGAAATAGTGCACAGCCTCATGAAAATGAATAAGAGACCTTCCTGACTAATAATGTGGAACCTGCTTTCTGTTGGATCACACAAGCTTGAATACAGCCACCTGACTCAATGCTCTCATGGAACAATGGGGATGTGGGGGTGGGGAGGGATCTGAATTATTTACTTGATGGACAGCATGTCACAGAGTTGCATGAGGCTGGACTCCAAAGCCCATTTCCAAAGGTAGCCATACAGACTTCTGATTGGTCCACTTGAGTACATTGTTTCTTAGATGAGACATAAAGAGCAAACTGTCATCTTCACAGAGAGCTTTAGAAACTACTGAGGGCCTGGGGTGGATGTTCTTATGCTGCTTCTTTTGTAAGATGAAAAACAGACGTCAGTTCTCAGTGTCCACACAGAAAAGTCCAGGCATGGTGATATGGGCATGTAATCTTGGTGCTAGAGAGACAGAAACACATGGATCCTTGCATAGATGACAGCCTAGCACACTGGACAGCTTATAGGAAAGTAGCAAGCCCTCCACATGCCTATGTATATCCAGGTGATTCATGTACACACACGCATACACACACACACACACACACACACACACACACACACACACACATTAGTGATGAGGTGCAGTGGTGCTGGATACAGGAAGGCTCATTTTTCTCCAAGGACAAGCTCCCTGGTAGGTCATCTAATCCTAAGGATCAGCCTTAAATACATGTACATCTGTGGCACTAAATGAAGTCAGTGGGTTGCATATGCACACATATGGACATAGATGAGCAACAGTCATTAAAGAAGAGCTTGTGGACTTGAGAGGGAACTGGGGAGCACAGTTGAGGAGATGGATGAGGGAGAAGGAGATGGGGAGAAATAGTATAAATGCAGTACTCATGTATGAAATTCTAAAATAATTTAATTTACATTAGATAAAACGATTGGTCTACCAGACAAAAATAACTGGTTGAAGTGGTACAGAGCCTGTCCCTCAGCATTTGTTCCTTTGCAGGCTGCCTGCTGGACAGGCTGGACAGTAAATTGAGAGCGTATTCTTCCCTGGATATGGTCTAGAGCTGGTTTTGTTGTGCAGACAGTTAGCTCATGGCCAACTTTCTTCTAAAACCTTCTAAGTGGGAGCCAAAAGAGGATGAACAGAAACCAACCAAACTGAAGAAAGCCTGTTACCTTGTTCCAGCTGGAAATATATCAGGGAGACATGACTATGCTTTACAAAATATCAGTTTCTTTTCATTTTTATTGCAGCAGTATCTACTCATATTGGAATTAAAAATGGGAAACATCTTAAGTTCACTCTACAAACATGCACATAGACCTTGGCGAAACAGAAATTCAATAAACGTTTTGGTTGTTTGACTCCTCCATTGCCCTGTCCATTAGCAAGGATGCTTGTTTAATTCCCTGGTGACACCAATATTATAAACTATTTCGAGTATTTGTATTGTTGATCACTTCATAGATAATTTAATGTTCAATGTACAGTATACAGATGTTTTAAAAAGAATTTTAGGCTCCCACAGGTACTTATAACAAAGAATCCAAATGAATATGTAACAGATTCATAACTGTTGTTAAAATGTCATACATTTTGCCGGGCGGTGGTGGCGCACACCTTTAATCCCAGCACTTGGGAGGCAGAGGCAGGCGGATTTC
>NW_022196905.1:93743651-93757186 GCF_008632895.1 Mastomys coucha
AAAAAAAAAAAAAAAATTCATACATTTTTCCTTTAATTCAAGTCATGAAAGCTAAGAAATTGGGGAACCCAATATAAGAATGTGAACAAGGGGGTTGGGCATCTGTTTTGATAAGGGCCCTGGGTTACTATGGCAACACCGCTGCAGATGTCAGCAGTCTACCTTAGAGGTATACAGGGTCTAGCTGCTCCCACTGGATTTGATGACACTTTTGAGTTTTTCTTCTTGTTAATGATCTTTTTTTTTTTTCACTGAAAAAAAAGTTTTAAGTTCCATGACCTGAGGCCAAGACAGATCTTTTCTTCTCTCTGCCTTTACCCTTTAACAAAAGGGGACAAATCCTTCTTTTTGCATTTTTCTTAGTGTTTTACATTTTTTTCTTTTGTTTAGATTTTATTGTGAATTTCTCCCTCCTGCTTTTTATTTATTTATTTATTTTTTTGAGGAAACTGACTCCCTTGATGTTTATTTTAGACTTTTCTCTTGAAACATTTAAATGAGCTCATTGCTGTGAAAGGTACCTGATTCTTGGGTTTGACATTGGGGATTGAGCACAGCGTTGCATCTGTGTCTCTGTGGACATTTAAAATGTGTCCTATAGGCATTTAAAATGTATCATTTTTGATTATTTGTTTATTTGTTTGAATTTAAGTTAGATAAAATGATTAGTCTTCCAGACAAAAATAACTGGTTGAAGTGGTACAGAGCCTGTCCTTCAGCGTTTGTTCCTTCGTAGGGTGTCTGCTGGACAGGCTGGACAGTAAGTTGAGAGCATATTCTTCCCTGGATATGGTCCAGAGCTGGATTTGATGTGCAGAGTTGTTTGTTTGTTTGTTCGTTTGGATAGGTTTACTTCAGCACTGCCTGCTTGCTCATCAATAAGAGTGAAATAAATCCAGTCATTTTCCTCTGGAGGAATAACCTTATTAACCTCTTTCAGGAAGATGTAGACCGTGTCTTTGTGGTAAAAGTTGGATCTGAGTTCACAAAGCCCTTCTTGGATTTCCCTCTTCCAGCAGTTTGCTTACTAAAGGAGAAAGACAAGAGCCAGAGGATGGGGCGAGAAAAGCCAAAAAGACAAACTCTGAAGGAGCCAGAACCAAAACCTGAGTTTCCAGGGAAACAGAACTCATGTTGTCTAGGAGATGGGAGACCGAAGGAGTAGCGTAAGACAGCTGCCTGTTCTAGCCCCCCTGCATGGTGTGCATTTGGCTCCTGTCTGATACCCCCTCTCCTTTCAGCATGGCCTCTTCACTTGAGCTTTTCCACAGGGGCCTTTGTTTCCTGTGCACCATGTGCTCTGACTAAAACAGGTGGCATTATTAACTTTTAGCAAAATCTCCAGCACTTCTTTTTTGCAAGGAAGAGATATTTTAAGGACAAAAATTATTAAATTTGGAAAGAAAGGGAACTTTGTGCCTCCCTCTCATCTTGGCACCTTCCCTCGGCTCCTTCCACTGAAAGTGGGTGAATGATTTGGAGTGGGGTCAGGTACCATTTCCCTGGGGTTCAACACAGGAGGAAATGAGGCTAACTAGCGACTAACCCAGCTCAGGAATTCTATTTCAGTGGGAATGTGTCTCCTCTAGCACCGACAGATTCTGCTTTTATTTAAATCCTTCTTAGAACCAAATCCCTTCAAAATAAAGCCAAAAAAGAGAGCCCAGACATTAAGAGTGTACCGGAAGCAGGTGTCCACCTGGATGACCCAAAGCAAGGAGACTGCTAAGTGCTGTGGGGAGCAAAATGTGGGGCCAGGAGAAGCTGTGGCTAGGTTGGGACAGGTGGAACCTCTGTCATATTTGTTGTTCTTTCTGTAAATATCTTTTCTCTGGTCAGCAGTCAGCGTCCTCGCATCTCAAAGCAGACCTTATGAAGAACGTCCTTCCCCCATCAACTTTATTAATTTTGAGCCATCACAAACAAAATGTTCCTCTAGGCTAAATAACCAATAGGCACTGGGGTTAGGTTTACAGCCCCTGGTAAGTCATAATAAGCAGTAAGCAAGTACACTTGCCCGCCCAGTGTCAGCGCCTCCCCGGTTCCAGCCAATGGTTTTTCCTGGCTCCCCACTTGGGAGGTTTTTAATATTCTCATTAAATTATGTGTCACCTGAATGAGGTTCGGGCATGTATCCTAAATTCAATCACATCTAGGTATAAGGAGTTGGCATGAAAACACTCCCAGAAATACAGTTTTGCATAAGAGCAAACCTGCCAGATGAGCCTACCATGATGAGAATTCAGGCATCACTGGGCTGCAGTAGATTTGCAGAAGCCCGGGAACTCTCCTGAGGTTCATGTGAAAGGCTGAGCTGCATCTCATAGGGCTACATCTGGGCAAACATCTGGCTACACTGGAGCCCAGAATCCTACACTGAGCCAAGGACTCTTGTTCCTTCCCACCAGGAAATGAGGCACAGCCCCCAGACTGCCCAGCACAGTGTGTAAGCTTCAGGGACTCCCAAGGGAAGATTTAAACTCTATGAAGATACTTAGTATCAGACAGACTCTAGAAAGCCACAGTGTAAGTTCAGCCTGCTGGACGAATCCAGAGAGTACTATTTAAATATTTATATTCCTCGGCTAGAAAAACAAATGGCAAAGGGGACAGGCGGTGAGTGGTGGGTGTCACCAGCACACAGGATCTCCCTGACCTTGTTACCAAGAACTCCTTACCTAAGACGTTCCCTCTCTACACTGCATACACCTTTGCTTCCCGCCCATAGCCTGGACCATACACATCCATGTTTTGGACCAAAGTCAAAGTAACCATGTGGCTATGAAGTCAAGATGAGACAGGAGGCCAAAGAAGAAAAACAAAACAGAAGGGTGAGCTAAAGTAAAGATAAACAATGTCCAGGCTGATCCACCGAGCTCCAACTGCACTTGCCAGGGTCTTTATTTCCTTCTTTCTTTTTATTTACTCATGGAAGAATCCACTCCAAAGCAGAATAGCAATATCTCTATGATAAGTGTATCCTCAATATGAAGAGGGCACAAAAGCCAGCCCTGTGGTTGCTTAAAAGCCTGTTACTGTAGTTTTTGTTCCCAGTAAGAGAGGAAATGTAATTGCCCGGAGGCAGATTCCTCTACATGATTCCTCCAGGACAGATCTGCTGCAATAGATCCTAGTCCGGGAGGTTCACTCCATGCTCTTTGAAGACCAGGAGAATTTTCAGTGTGAGGGACACAGAGAGTTTCCAATGACTGAAGTTACAAGTTTCAGAAAGGAATGAACATCTTGGGGGAGGTGTCATGCCAAGGGCAGAACTGTTGTGTCGTTAATTCCAACCAGATGTGTAGTGTCTGTCCTCAGTCTCCTCAGAACTTTTTTGATAACAAACTGGATTGCCCCTACCTTCTCCATTCACAGGTTAAAAGCAAAGGGAGACCACTGTGGCTCCAACATCCACAATCTCTTCCCCCTGCTCCCTCTGTTTCAGGATGGGCATGGACCACATGCAGGACACATGCAGTCAGTCCCTTTCTACATAGATATGTGTTCTGTGTTCTGGCTCTCATGATCACTAGTGGGTCTCCTCCTCATTTCCATATTTCTCATGGTTCAGATTGTTCTTAAAGGGAAGCCTACGCGGCAGAAAGGGAGCATCTGATACCATCACATTTGGCGCTGCAACCAGGAGCCACTTTGGAAAGCATTTGTAGCCAGGCCATTATTCTCCTCCAGATCTGCTTTCCTGGTTGCTTTAACCAACTCAAGGAGTGGATTCACTGAGGTAGAAAGGCTTCTGACCCATCTGTTGAGTGTATAATTTCCTTTTCATTGGCTAGCACAGTCCAATAAAAAATATATTATTAGGTGCACTAACTCAATCAGCAAACAAATGACAGGCAGATGGTCCTCAAAAACAATCGCCGCCATGAATGCCACAGAGCCTCGGTGTGGGCCCCAGCTTCTGGGCAGCCTTTGTCTAAGAACACTCCACTGGGTTAAGTGATGCAAAATCAGACAGAAAGACAGAGACGCTGTGTGTAAATGAGGGAGAAGTTAACGGCCTCTGAAGCGCTCCATGAAAGGCTATGATAATTTTATTGGGAACAGGATTAAAAAAAAAAAAAGTCATCTACTGAGATGACAGGGTGCTGCAAGTGACACATTCACTTCAGCTGGATACGGTTTGCATTTTTTCTTTAAAAGGGTTTTTTTACAATTTTCTCAAGTTTTATTTTAGCTGAGTTATGCAACTCAGTAAGAAATAGTTTTTGTACATGAGGGGATCTCACAGGAGAGGGGGAGAAAGGAAGGAGCGGGGAAGAGGGGACAGGAAGGAAGGAATTGTGCCGATTTTGAGGAAGCCGCGAGATTGGAAGCCAGCATGGGGAATTTCAAAGTTGAGAGTATGTGTGCCACCAATGTAATAACCCTCAGTGTTTGCTGCGGGTGAGCACTTAGCAGATGAATTCTGTACAGGGCTTGATTCTGCTCCTTTCTGGGTAGTGGCAGGTATGGCTTTGTGACACACTGAGATTTGCTGTAGGACCTAGGGCAAATTTAAATAAGTTCTTGACCTAAAAAAAGCTTCTATTTGGTCAACTCAATTATGTAGTTGTGTATGCATTTTATAACCTCTTCTGTTAAGTGAGGGAGAAAGGAGGAAAGGGGAGGAAAGAAGCAGAGAAGAGGAGGGAGGAACCATGGGTATCTATCTATGACTGTTAGAAGATGGGAGAAAAAAAAAAAAACAGAACCATCTCTTCTTGGACATTGGTTTTTCTTCCTCAAAACTCTTGTGGGTTGAGGCCTAAAGAGGTGACTCAGTGATGCAGGGTTTTCACTAGCTCTTGTAAAAGATCAAGTTTGGTTCCCAGCACCCACATCTGGTGACTCCCAAAAGTGTGTAACTCCAGCTCCAAGGGATCTGATGCGCTTTTTTTTTTTTTTCTGGGCGCCTGCACTCACTAGCACAGACACACAGACACAGGCACACAGATACACAGACACAAGCGCACACACATATACAAACGCACATACACAAGCATATGCATAGACACCACAGACTCACACAATTCCAAAGAAAATAAAATACTAAAAGTAATTCAAGCTAATGATTTTAAAAAATCTGAAAAGATTGGAAAATCATCAGAGATGAAAAATGATCACTCCCTGCCCACCATAGAACAACTCTGATAGTAATGTGGGATTAATTCTTGTAATGTCTTCCAATATTTTCTCTTTATTTCATTGTTCTATCTTTCTTTCTGTATGTTCGTGTGTGTGTGTGTGTGTGTGTGTGTGTGTGTGTGTGTGTAAGAGGGCAGAGTTTACTGAGTTTGGTCCCAGGGAATGCGCACACAAGGCCAATATTCTACCATGGAGTTACAACTCCAGTCTTCCTGATAACTTTGCCTTATGTTTGTTTCCCATTTAATACTGCATTATTATTATTGGGCATTGTCTACTTAAAATATCAAAAAGCTCTTTATAAACATCATCTTAAGGGACTGCACAGTACTTTGATATTTGTGTAGAACAGTCTCAACATCCCAAAGAGACCTGAAGTCAGCCACATGTCTTCTTACTTGGTAGTTCTGTAAACTTAGAAGGCTATAACCATCAGAGCCTCAGAGCATGAAAGCTGAATCAGTCGCTGTGCAGTCTAGCATTGCTCAGTACAGAGTAAGCACTTAATAAGCCATCTATGGTGAGAATTTGTGGATTAGCCTCCATGATCATGATCCAGATAATTCCCATAGTTCAGATTCCCAGAAAGAAGAAAGCACTTGAGCACAGTTAGTACATACTGTGGAGTAGTCCCTGTATTTGGTAACAGTCGATGCTAAGTTTATTTTCGACACTGACATGTGTTTTGGGAAAACTTTGCTTATTTGATAGTATGATATCTCATCTCTCCCTAAATTTGAAGCTTTAAGAAAAAGTATTTCTTTTATCTCTATGTGTATGTCTGTGTGCATGTGTGCGTACATGTGTGCAAGTGCACATACGTGGGGAGTTTATCGAGAGGGCAAGAGAGGGTGTCAGGAGTTAGAGGAGTTAGCAGAACATAGATCTGTCATGTGCTTCTGGATCTGAACGATGGTGCGGCCAGTAACTCTCAACCACTGAGCCATCATCCCCCCAGCCATCCCTCTGCCCCATGGAGTGTCCTTTAGCTTTGCTGAGTGTATCTTAAACACTTGCACTGCTTAAACTTCCACCTCTTTCCACTTGCTGAGTCGTTGTAACTTCATGGTCCAAAAACTTCTGTAGTATGCCCCTGACGTCATCTCATACCTCACATTGTGAATCAGCTGAACAACTCTCTCCCTTACCCATCAAACTAAACCCTCTAAGGCAATGCTTTCTGGGCTTGGGTAATCTAGAAGACCTTGTTGAAATGTGAATTGTGCAGTTTTAATAAACCCCTGGGATGACATAGATGCTCCTAGTTCTTCTGGCCCCTCTGTAGAGGTCACCTGGAATATCTTGAATTTGATCCAATCATGAAAAGCCCAAGCAAAGTACCTCCCTTTATAATTTCTCTTTTCAAAGGGAAAGCTTGTGAATGGTGATGGGGTGGCTTTAAGGGAAAGGCAAGCAGCTGGAAGCAGGCCTCCTCGGGTGCCAACACCATGCTCGAAGACAAGGCCTATGATTTTCCATTGAGTGGCTTGGCTGGCATCAGGGGCTTGGTGCCAATTACCCATCAGTGTGGGACACGCGAGTACACTGTAGTCATCCTCTTGCTTACGAATTTATCTGACATGATCTATTTCCACCATCATAGATCTCTGCTCTGGTATCCCCTCTGGCCTTATCTCCTGTTAGGATAATCAACCATGCCTAAGACAATAAACTGTACCACCTGGCCTCTGTCACTCTAGAAACTGGCTTCAAAGATCTATACTTCATGATAATGGCTTCTATTGTCACCTCATCCTATAAACAGGGATGCCACAGAGTGTCCCCCAGGTGTTAGAGATCCTCCATCAGTGAATCCACTCTACCTCAGTGGAATCTGTATTCACTACTCCCTCCTCTCTAGGCCCTCTGGCCTCTCCCACACTCTCTATAAGGGCAGTTTAACCTTCCCAGCATGTCTCATGGCAAGGAGCTAGCAAGCACACCCACTCTTACAGGCTTTTGATCTCCATTACATACTCTTACCCTCTGTTCTAACCAGGAACCAAGTGCCACAACCATCCTTCGGTGTTCTGCCTGTGACTTAAGACTTCACTACCCACTACTTTAGGATCAGGATCTTGGCTCCATCACGCAATAGTCAAGGCTTTGCTTTTGGTGTCCTCTGTAGGTCAGCTGCCCTTCCGCTCATAGCCTAGGCATGATGCTCAATAGCTGAAGAACATAAAGGCTCTTTAAATGTTGCCACAGAAGGCCTCTGATTGCTTTGTTGTCTGTTTTCTTCTGTTGTTTTCTTTTATCATGCCTGGTGTTTTCTCTTCTCAAGGATTTTCAAGAAGTTAAGAAGTGCAAGCACAGTGCCCAGTGTTGATATATCATATAACAAGCTCATAAGCTCTCTCTAGCCATTCGCTTACCACTGTTCCTATACACTGTAGTCCGCTAAAATGCCACAGCCTTGATAAACCTATACCACATCACTGTGCATGCAAGCACCATAGAAGCTGTATGCTACAACCATAGTAGAGACTGTGTTGTCACCACTGACTGACAGTCAGCCCTGGGGTATCACTACAAACTGATTGACAGGGGATTCTCATCTGAATCCCATCCTAAGAGCCAGATTTCTGGGAAGTTCTCTAAACCAAGATGCCTTGGTCTTGATGCTTCTTCTGCAACCAGAACCTAAGACAAGTGTCAAAATATGATTCTAGGAAGTAGATGTGTTAGTGTGGATGAACAGGGAAGGAAGAAGAGGCCACAGAAAGAGCGATCGCATAGTAGCTACTACCACAGGTTCTACTGTGGAGATGTTTTGAGAATGTTCTCAAACATGTCAGGCCAGGGGATGGAAGAAGAAAGTGTGCCCCTTGATTCCCATATCCTGACAGTCAAGGATGACCCTGTGTGTATTAACTTCATCACATCTCCAGGTTGGGATTTGACAAGTCCTGAATGCCTCCCTTTCTAGGACAAATCCCTCAAGCACTTGGCTAACTGCACTGGGCGAATGGCACCATGCACTGTACATATAATTTTCTGGCAGTCATTAAGGTGAAAAAGCTGATAGAAGGTGCTAGATTTTATTTTTATTTTAAATTGCAAGCTGAGTCAACCTAAATCTATAATCTAGTTATCTTTTGGCCAATGTTTATTCCCACAGGCACATGCTTTTATCATTTGAAAAGCTCAGCTCCAGCATGGTGATAGGAACTGCACCCGAGGCTCTTTTCTAGAGATATTTGGTTCATGGTCAAGGAGATTCTCCTCTTAAAAAGAGATTTTGCTTTTTGCAGGTCTCCATTCCACTGAATGTCTCCGAGTTGAGTGAGAGAGGATCCTTCCTCTTGCCTTTATTCTTTACTTTTCTTGATCTCCTGCTTCTCACAAAACCAGTCTGGGTACTCTGGCCAACATATCTTCTCATCCAGGCTGAAATGAGGCAGTTGGCTAAGAAGAGAACCTAAGGCATCTCTACTCATGCCTAGACAGCTAGCACTCAAAGGTGCCCGTGGGAATACTCACCTTTAACCCCAAAACTTTCTAAGAGTAAATGTGGGGAACCATCCTAATATTCGTTAGGAGAAAGAGAAACTAAAATGTGCCTAGGAGACTAATCTGTGAAGTGTGGACGTGAGGAGCCAGAGCATGAGCCTGTCGCCCGTGAGTGTTAACACATGGTCCCTCCATCAAAGGTCTGTATATGCAACTCAGCTGCCCGGCTGACAGAAGATTTGGGACTGCTAACACACACTTCATTAAAATACCAGCAAAACTCCGAGTTTGAAATCCCACAGTTTGTGTTAGTTGATAAAACTCAATTGCTTCTAATTACTGTTAGTGCAGCTTTAAAATAATATTTTGTTGTAATAAAGGACTCAAAATGACAAGTGCGAGTCAGCTGGCTGGACTGGGAAAGCCAGGCCAGAGAGTTGTGCGCTGTTCTGCCTGACTTGTTTTTATTAAAAAAAAAAAAAAAAAAAAAGTTTTTTAAAGCATCCAACAAAGGGGTGGGGGGAGACAGGACTTTAAATGAGTTAGCAAGGGAGGGGAGGGGTCTCTCAAACACTGATGTCACTTGCATCTCGGATTAGACACTTGTTTTAGTTAGAGATGCCGACTTAAAATGAAACAGGCCAAGGTGTGCGATTTCCTAGTACTCTTGTGAAGTATGCACCAAAATTATGCAGCATTCTTTCACTGTTGTGCCATCCCTAGAGACTGTTAAGATTGGTCATTGGATGAGATGGAGCATCTTCAGATTTTGAAAGTTGTTTGAGAGAGAAAGGGAAGTGTCCATCACATGACTTCTAATCCAGCACCTTCTAATGCAGGTCTTAACGGTTTCCAGTAGACTGAACTGATCCCCACCTCCATGCCTTGGTACTTGCTCTACCCCAAACCCCTACATCTCTCGATCAACTCTACTCAAAGCTTTGTGTCCCAGCTTAACTCTGGTCCTGAGAAAAGCATCTTTGACCTTCATGTTTAGGTCAATGCTTCATCATATATACAGTGCCATTGAGGTCCTTCGATCGATCGAAACTGATTATTTGCATAGCCACATGTTTACTATCCTTTCCCTAGTAAGCTTCAAAATTCCAGTGGCACTCTGAAACAGTACTAGAATACAAACAAACAAAACTCCTGAATACTCGAAGTAATCCTGGGCAAGCGGAGCCACAACTCCACGTGTGAATAGTGGTACCACTGCATCTGAGGTCCAAAGACACTGCAGAAGCACCTACCAAGACACTCGGATGTTGGCACTAATGGGATCAAACAGAGGACATGTACCACACCAGACATACACACACACAGTTCTGAATAGCTGTGCCTCCCAGACTGCAGCTCCAAGGAGTAAGCCTGTGCTGCGCCAGGCAATGAATTGTTAGGGGAACCTTCCTAGAACATAAAAGTTCTCCTGGCATCTGGCTGCAGCTTGTGTTAGCACCCTGGAAGCAGCTCATTCCTGTGGGACTGTGTGCTCTGCTGGAGGACAGCAGAGTTATTGCTGAGATATTCCTCCTGGAGAGCTCTAATCCTGTGGCTGAACTGTATTCAAAACAATTCTGCTGCGATAGTAAAAAATATATATCCATGCCATGAATTCCCAGAAAGCAGTTTGGCCTCCTTACCTACAGGAGCTAAGAGCTGCAAATGAGCTGAGTGGTGACTGGTAAATCGTGACCACGGAGACTGTATTCTGAATCTTTGTGGCAGAAACTCCCGCAATCCCAAAGGGTTAGAAACATTCCATGTTTTATGGGGCATGTGTCCAAATAAATAATTCATAGAAAAAAATGCTTCTAACTCTATTCAGGTGAGATTATATGGTAAAGTAAGCAGAAATACCAGATACAATACTGTTTCCTGTGTGGTCCTTGTGCGGAGCCCCTGAGTTAATCCTCGGTGCACGCCCCTCCCTGTAGAGTACCAACCAAAGGGAGGGAGAGATAGAGCAGCGGTTCTGGAGATAACTGTTCACGGAAGACAGCGTAGTGCACAAAGAGTGATTTAGCTGTTAGATTTTAAAATAAATTCTGAAACACCGTCTGTATTAGTCATCCTTGGGTTACTAAAATGAGGTTTCTGAGTCTACCAACTTTATAAAAAGAGAAAGGTTCTTAATCTATGCTATTAGATACTCAGGTTCAGGATTGAGTGACGTCTGGTGAGGGTGGTGGACATAAGAGAATCATATGTCCCGGAAGGGGGAGGAGATAGAGGAACCCACTGTTCCCTTTAGCCATTTCCTAGTCATCTAGGGCGTCCCAGTAAGCTGAGCCTCCTGACATTTGCAGGGTAAATCCCAAGAGGGTCACCCTTAAGCCAAGCTTTTAATCACAATGGTCCCCTCAGGGGATCACACTCATGACATGGCACAACCCTTGGTTTGGGAAAGTGTAGTCAAGGAGATATCTCAAGAATAAACAAATTGATTACAAAAAGTCCAGCACTATGGTTCCTACAAGATAGAATGGGGGCGGGGATGGGATGGGATAGGGTGGAGTGGGCAGTGAGCCTTCCTGCACTTCCTGCTTCCAGCCCTGTGCCTCTCTCTCCTGCACAGCTTGGTGGTCTTCCCCGTAACCTCTCAGGTCCTGTGTCCTCACTGCTGCCCATCTGGTCACTCAGGCTTCCAGTCACTTCCTCCTGTTTCCTTAGCTTTGAGACTTTGTCTAGGAAGGCAACTGAAGTCAGCCACATCTCTGCCCATGGATGCTCTTGACCCATCGTCTAGGTCTTGGCTGTGGTGTCGTCTCCATGAGCCCTCTTCATTATTGTCTCAAGACTCATTGACAATTCCTAATAGCTTCCTTACTAGCTGAGAGACTTCCACACACATTAACAGATGCTACACCTGCCTTAGGCACAGGCACACACCCAGAACTTTGCATAGTGAGTGCATAACAGTTACATGGGAAGACACCAGTTTTCCCAAGTACAGTAACTGCTTGATCAACTGTATCGACTGAATGAATTGAACCCAGGCTGAGCAATGCTGAGGTCAGCCCAGCTTCCTAGAAATTGACTTGGAAACTTGGTTACAGATTCTCATTCCCTGTGAACTCAGCACTATGGTGGTGGGTTCCAGAGACAGGAGAGTCAATTGTTTGTTAGAGTAGCGTCACTTGTGTTGACTGTGGTGGGCATTGGAGGCTGAATATTGCTGTGCTGTAGTGGCTTTGGCCATGTCCCTAGGGGCTCCCCTGTGCCTTAGTCTTTCCCTCAGCCCACACTATGTCTTAGGAGATTGAGTCAAAAATAGAGTGCTTCAGCTATTAGCAGTTAAGTGACCAAGTGACCACTCTGTTTCCACCCTCTTCCTCCAAGCTTAGTGGGATCCCACCATTCAAATGCTAAGAACATGGAGACCTCAGACTGGGGTGCAGAAAAAGGGCAGTGAATGAAGGAGCATCTCAGCCATCCTGAGCCTAGGTTCCACCCAAGCTAAGGAGCCACTAACCCATGCACTGGGATCTGGTTCACTAGAAGACTGTCCATTGTTTAAGAGTTTGAGGCAAATGTGAGTGACTGCCAGGCCTGTCTGCACTGTCCTCAGGACTGTAATATGGCTTGATGGGAGTTCTGCAGTTTGGGCTCAGGGCTCTGGAACCTGGGGAAAACAGGCCTTAAACAGCCACCATGACATAATGTATTTACTCAGAGAGAGATATTTTGGTAATTAAATAGAAGACTTAAATTTGATGAGGTTACAGCCAAACAGAAAGATAGTCTCTCACAAGCCAGGGACCTGACCTGAGAGAGAAAGAGGAAGAGACAGAGAGAGAGAGGGAGAGAGAGAGAGAGAAAGAGAGAGAAAAAGAGAGAGAGAGAGAGGGAAGGAGGGAGATGGAGACAGAGAGACAGAGACAGACAGAGATAGAGACAGAGACAGGCAGAGACAGAGAGACAGAGACAGAAAGACAAACACAGAGACAAAGAGAGACAGAGACAAAGACAGAGAGAAACAGAGAGGAAGAGAGAGGAAGAGACAGAGACAATCACAGAGAGATACAGAGACAAAGATAGAGAGAGAGAGAGAATGAACACCCCATATTACAAAATAGAGTGGAGGGAGGACCTTGTAGTGGCTTTTAAACTTCAGTTAACTTAGAAACACTGAACATTCCTGAACACAAGCTTTCTACCCCCAGTTTCCAACTCTTTCACTATGGTTGCTGCTTGGTTCTCTATGGTTTCTCTATGGTTCAAGTGGCTTCTGTGGAGGTTTGATGCAGCCTCTGGGCCGCAGCATGGAGTGACTGGCCTATGGGATTGCATCCTTGTCTCCAGCACATGACACGTGCCCCATTCATGAGATTCTCACATCTGCCTCCTACTGGTGGTGTATGGCTATATGTGTGTGGCTTTCTGGCCAATGGGAATGAAAGTATGCAACATCCACTGTGTCTTCAGCTCTGGGGCACAAGGCTACCATCTTAAAATATAGCCCAACACTCCAAGAAATATCTTTTTTATTATCATTATTGATTTAAGTTTTATTGCATTATGATGACAAAAGATACATGATTTCAATTTATATGAATTTGTTAACATTTAAAAGCATAATTTATGTAAATAGTTACATCACATTCTTGTTTTCCTTTTATACCCCAACTCTTCCCAGAGTCCCCCCTTCAATACCTGTAATACCTTTCATTTTTTATTTTGTCATATTCTTTAAAATTTATAAAATGTTATAATAATAAAAATAAGTATTCTGAAATTTATTTGACATAAAACAACAATCAATTGAACAGTCTTATGTAGATGCTTGTCTACAGCAATACTGAACATACATATGTTTTTCTCAATATAAATTTTAAATAACTCCAATCATATTAACTGTATACTTCACTGTAGGAAGCCATTTCATAAGCACATCACCATTACAAGATGGCATTTGGCTTGCCGTTAGTATCAGA
>NW_022196905.1:93760306-93781382 GCF_008632895.1 Mastomys coucha
TCTATTTGGAGTTCTGTAGGCTTCTTGTATGTTCATGGGCATCTCTTTCTTTAGGTTAGGGAAGTTCTTTCTATTATTTAGTTGAAGATATTTACTGGCCCTTTAAGTTGGGAGTCTTCACTCTCTTCTATACCTATTATCCTTAGGTTCAGTCTTCTCATTGCATCCTGGATTTCCTGGATGTTCTGGGTTAGGAGCTTTTTGCTTTTTGCATTTTCTTTGACTGTTGTGTCAATGTTTTTTATGATATTTTCTGCCCCTGAGATTCTCTCTTCTATCTCTTGTATTCTGTTGGTGATGCTTGCACCTATGACACCTGATTTCTTCCCTAGGTTTTCTGTCTCCAAGGTTGTCTCCCTTTCTGATTTCTTTATTGTTTCTATTTCCATTTTTAGATCCTGGATGGTTTTGTTCATTTCTGTCACCTATTTGATTGTGTTTTCCTGTAGTTCCTTTAGGGATTTTTTGTGTTTCCTCTTTTAGGGCTTCTAGCTGTTTACCTGTGTTCTCCTGTATTTCTTTGAGTGAGTTATTTATGTCTTTCTTAAAGTCCTGTATCATCATCATGAGAAGTGATTTTAGATCTGAATTGTGTTTTTCCAGTGTGATGGAGTATCCAGGGCTTGCTATGGTGGGAGAATTGGGTTCTGATGATGCCAAGTAACCTTGGATTCTGTTTCTTATGTTTTACTCTTGCCGCCTACCATCTGGTTATCTGTGGTGCTACCTGCCCTGGCTAAATCTAATTAGGGCCTGTCCTTCCTGTGATCCTGGTTGTGTCAGAACTCCTTTGAGTCAAGCTGTCTCTGTGATCCTGTGATTCTGAGATCCTGTGATCCTGGGCCTGTTAGAGTGCCTTGGAATGGAACTTCCTCTGGTTGTTGTAGAACTGGCTGCAAAATTTGTGCCCAAGGTCTGCTTAGGGCACCAGTCCAGACAAACTGGAAGGAACCCATGCCACTGGGCTGGTGGAGTACCTGCATGCCTAGGTCCCATTGGTCCCAGTTACTCCTGGTTTGGGGACAGATGTTGTGTCCTCCTCACCTCTGGTCATATGATTCTGGGTGTGTTAGAGTGCCTGGGAGTGGAGCTTCCTCTGGGTGTTGTGGGACTGGCTGTCAAATTTGTATCCAAGGTTTGCTTAGGGCACAGGCTCAGACTGGAAGGAATCCATGCCATGGGGCTGGCAGAGTTCCTGCATGCCTGGGTCCCACTGGTCCCAGTTACTCCCAGTGTTGGGACAGATGTTGTGTCCTCCTCACCTCTGATCCTCTGATCCTGGGAGCATTAGAGGACCTGGGAGTGGAGCTTCCTCTGGATGTTGTGGGACTGGCTGTGGAGTTTGTGCCCAAGGTCTGCTTAGAGCACTGGTCCAGACAAACCAGAAGCAACCCGTGCCACTGCGCTGGCAGAGTTCCTGTGTGCCTGGGTCCTACTGGACCCAGTTGCTCCTAGGGTTGGGACAGATGTGACCTTCTCACCTCTGATATTGGGCATGTTAGCAAGCCTGGGATTTCCAAGAAACGTCTTAAAACTATTTGTAGTTTAACAGTTTTGCATATGTATATATATATATATGAATATGGATATGGATATATGTGTGTGTATGTGTGTAAATATTTATATATGTATATATATATGTATGTGTATGCATAAGTATTAAATGTATAGTAGCTTTATATGTAATAGCAAGAAACTAGAAGCAACCCAGATGTCCCTCAATAGAAGAATAGATACAGAAAATGTGGCTCATTTACACAATGGAATACTATTCAGCTATTAAACATGAGGACATTATGAATTTTTCAGGCAAATGGGTGGAACTAGAAAATATCATCCTGAGAAGTAACCCAGACCCAAAAGGACATACATGGTATGTACTCACTGATAAGTGAATATTAGCCAAAAAGTACAGAATACCCATGATACACTCCATACACGATAAGAAGTTTAACAAGAAGGAAGGCCCAAGTAAGGATGCTTCAATCCCACTTATAAGGGGGAAGGAATTAATCATGGGAGGCAAAGTGGGGGAGGAACCTGGGTGGGAAAGGGGAGAGGGAAGGGAAAAGGGGAACAGGATCAGATATTGGGGGAACAGGAGAGAAACCCAGAGAACCAGGAAAATGAATGAAAATATGCAGCTTCTGGGGTGGGAGGTGGGGGGACCCTCTAGAAAGTCCCAGAGACCTGGGATGTGAGAGATTCCCAGGATTCAATGGAGGTGACCTTAGCCAAAATGCCCAACAGTGGGGAGAGGGAACTTGAAGAGTTCAACTATAGATAGACAGTGGAGGGACAGGGTCACCAACCCACAGTCAAAATGTCTGACCCAGAATTATTCCTGTCTAAAAGAGCTGCAGGGACAAAAATGGAGAAGAGACTGAAGAAAAGGTGGTCCAGTGACTGGCCCACTTGGGATTCATACTATTGGGGGTGGGTGTTTCACCAAGGCCTGACACTATTGCTGATGCTGTGATGTGCTTACAGACAAGAGCTTAGCATGACTGTCCTCTGAGAGGCCCTACCAGCAGCTGACTGAGACAGATGCAGATACTTACACCCAACCAGTGGACTGAAGTCAGGGCCCCCTATGGTTGAATTAGGGGAAGGCTGGAAGAAGCTGAAAGGGAGGGTGGCCCCATAGGAAGACCAGCAGTCTCAACTAACCTGGACCCCTAGGAGCTCCCAGAGACTGAGCCAGCAACCAGGCAGCATACAGGAGCTGGCCCAAGGCCCCAGACGCATACATAGCAGAGAACTGCTTAGGCTGGCCTCAGTGGGAGAAGATGTGCCTAATCCTGGAGAGACATGAGGTCCCAGGGAAGGGGACTGCTGGGGGGTGGGAGGAGTACCCTCTAGGTAAGGGGGATGGGGGAATGGGATGAGGAACTGTGGGAGGGAAGACCAGGACTGGGGACAATGGATGTAATATAAATAAAATAAATAAAAAATAGCCCAACAGTCCAAGAGACATCTTAAAGCTACTTATAGTTTAGCAGTAATATATATTTTTTAAATATATAACCAAGTGCAATCACAAGCAATAGTAAGCACAGCATTAAGATAAGATGGCACAGGTGCTGTTCAAAGTGTGGTTTCCTAGTACCTATCTATTCTATGTATGAATATATCTCCATAGTAATTGAAAGTGAGAATTGGGGTAGATATTTAACCCAGCTGTGTTCACAACAGCACTATTTATAGTCGCAGGGTGGAAGCAGTCTGAGTCCTCCTCAGAGGAAGCAAACAGTGGTGCACTACACGGCACAGCAACTATGAGTCACCCTTCAAACAAAAACTTCCACACATGCTGCAGTAGGGATGTGCCCCAGGGAATGATGGAGAGGCGAGCAAGTCACAAGACAAGCTATCTCAACCAGTCAGGTTCACGGAAATGGAAACAGCCTGGGGGCGTGGCCAGGCCTGGGAGGGGCAGAAACGAAGAGCAATTGCTCCAAAGGCACAGAACTCCAGCTGTATAGGATGAAAGTTCTTAGTCTGTGTACCTCATAATTCCACTGAACTTATATCTAAGAATGTCTAAAATAGCAAGTTTTAGGCCATACGTGTTTGTCAATACTAACATCTTTCAACCTATCAGTGCGAGAACCTGAGCTCTTGTTATTTTAGTTTGTCTCGGCGTGAGGCCTCCACACGTCAGATATGCAGATACTATTATGTGGCACCAGAAATCTTCTTCAGAAGGCCCCAGCAACTATTCCCTGAGTTCTCATTTCGATCTGTCCTCTCAAGCACAGGTTGGAGGGCAATCCTCAGGGGTTATTGTTGGTGTCTTCCCCCAGACAGCCTGGAAGAGAAAATTAGATGGATCAGCATTTTAAAACATTGAATGTCCTTCAAGGACAGCGCCTTGGCCACAGAGGCCACCGTGGGAAAGGTAGGTACATTAATCATCTTCCTTGCTGAAGACGAAAGAGAAGAAATAAATAAACAGCCCATCATCATGATCAGGTATCAAAGGGTTGCTTTAGGTCATACCCCCATTAAAAAGAATTTCCATGTTGTCAGGAGCAATGTCATGAATTCTCTGGTCTCCTTTATGGGTAATTTATGCAAGGAAGAAGCATCCTGCCTATGAGCACAGTATTGCATGCCCCTGTCAGTCTCTCCATCTCCACTGTGGGTGATCTCAAGGCAGCAGAGGGGAGCACTGCACATGGGCTTTTCCTGTGCTCTGGGTGTCTCTGCTTAGAGAAGCACTAAAGAAGTGCCAGAGACTGGAAAGAAAGACGACCACTTAGGAAAAGTTGTAATCCTACAATGTTCCAACCCATGTGCTTTTCCACCTGTGGTTATTATCTGGATATTATTCCTTCAAGCTTGCCAGTGTAGCCAACTGTTCAACATTCCAACCCATGTGCTTTTCCACCTGGAGCTATCATCTGGATGTTATTCCTTCAATGCAGCCAACTGTTTAAGTCACTCACACAGCAATTGTAGAAAGACACATAAACTAAACAGATGAAAATGGAAAAGTGATGTCCACCGGCTAGTGATAACAGTTACTAGCACTGTGGAAGAAGACCTTACGAAGACATTTTCAAGGGTCTATGAGAAACAAGCTGGAACATGTGAAGGGGGCATGGTTGAAGATGGTGGTTGTGTGCTTTGGCAGGCAAAAATCTTAGATAGCACCTAAACTTTTCTGCCAGATGTCAGGAATATCCTAAATTATGATGCTGGTCACTAGGGTCACTGGGAACCTGTGTAGCGGGCTAAGTACAAAAGCTTGCGAAGTGCAAGTTTCCTGAAGAGCCTGCACCAGTGGCACAGACCGAAGCACCATCACCCAGAGGCAAGGGCAGAAAATGGCTCTGACGCTGTGAGTGTCTACGTCATAGGGAAAGTGAGGCGAAGAAGGCTTGCCGCCATCCTAGGCCAGAAGGAACCTTTTTTTTTTTTTTAAGAGAGAAATATCTAGCTAAGGAATTGTGACAAAGGGACTGCTTATAGCTTCAGATTTAGGATACGTTCTTCTGAGTTTGGAATTCTTTACATAGGCTCCATCATTTTTCACTCATGTGTTTTTAAAGTGTGGTAGCTCCGTTCCCTTCCTCCCCAGTCTCGAAGCTGGATCCACGGGCAAAGAGCATTAAAATAAAATCCAAGTCAATAAACAAAGTCCTGGAGAGTCTCACTACATGAAAAACCAAACAGGGCCAGGCCAACCAACTCCTGTCTCCTCCCGCAGAATGCCCATGGAAGAGAAGTTTTCTCACACTGTTAATCTAGCTATCATCAGATTCCCATGGGCAGGAATGCCAAGACTGTTGGTCTGTAAAAGAATTTGGGTGGCTTTTCTCAAAACCAGAATGATTTAAAGCTCAAGGCAGCATAAATTAACCCCTAGCAGCTTTAGATTCCCAGCCGTCCACTCCTAGAGGAGTTTACTTTTAGTTCAAATGCTGTTGTTTGTTAAAATTTTAAAGTTTAACACATTTTATTTTTGTTTGCTTATCCTGCATCCATGAATACAAATTCACATTAAGTAACTCACTTTTATCAATATATTTATTTCTAACATGATTATGTGATATACTATAGATTAATAATATATTATACATAACATAATATATATTCTATAGCTCTAAGTAAATATTTGAGAGTGCTGTCTGAGTACTAGACAAAGACTCGGTGCTTACCTGTGATCTTGATAAAAAGGAGGTAAATAAAATGTTACCTAGATTTCTTCCTTGGGGAATTTCAAAGAGGACAGTAGAAGACAAACAGAATACTGTGACCCTGACCCCCTGAGCTGAAGGAATGGGCAGGTTGCAGCTAGAACACGTGGTCCATAGTACTGGAAGACACGAGATTGCAAAATGCAAACAAGGATCATACATTTTTGTTGCTAGAGACTAAGTACAATGTGTACAGGAAGAAATGTCATGAAGCTAGGTGTGTGGCTCCTGTTCACAGCAGCTTGTCTGAACACTGGATCACCTAGAAGATTGCCAGATACTTCTCTGGTTAGGTCTGTCAGAGCATTTTCAGGAATGACTAACTCAAGGAGAGAGGCCTGTCCTGAATGTGAGTGGCACTCTCCCTTGGACTGAGGGTTCTAAAGAAAAGAAAAGAAAAAAAATAAATAACCTAGTGTCTGGAGCAGGAGTCCTTCTCTCAGGTTGCTAAGACGTCACAGCAGGATGTTCAACCACACCCTCTGGACCATGATGTCTTGAGTCTTCCAAAACTCTGTAACAAAGTCAATTCTTCCTCCCTTAAATTACTTCCTTCAGGTACTTCATCACAACCAAGATACAAGTAACTAGCAGGTAACAATTAAAGTAGCACAGGACGATCAGGTCTGGTGACGGTTGAGCCTGTGTAAACTCTGCATATCTAGGCATTCTGTATGCATCCCAGAATTCCCCCTTTGCCTTGGTCGTGGGATCAAGGCATCCCTGGGGCACAAGTTACCCTGGATTTCCTCTATTATATAACGTTGGTCAGTTTTCCACATGGTCAAATTGAACAAATACTTTTTCTGATCAAACAAAGTTTGTACACTATTTAAAATATGCCAATGAAAGCCACACATTCAGCAACACAAAATTCACAGTTTTCAACACTCAAAAGTTTCTAGACATGGTCTCTGAAACCAGTTGATAATATCAACATCCAGGATAATGAGAATTAGCACAAACAGAGCCCAAAATAGATTTGTAGAACATTTATCAAATAAAAAATAACTATCAACAACTTTCCTTTATCATCTCTTATATTTAATTAAGAAGTTTGGGCTCACCTATGACCTATCCTTTCCATAACTTTGAAAGAATATATATATCTAAATGAATGCAATGTGCATAAATATTTTTTAAACACAACAGTAAACTATTGCACCTTTTTGCTAATGCTTCTCCTTACTTGCTTTGACATAATGAATGAGCCAGTGAACGCAGTGTCCTGTGGAAAATGTGTAAAAGTTATCTGATATTGCTCTTAGATGTTATGCTAATTAATGTTAAATCACAATAAACGGTATTTTAAATATAAAAAAAAAAAAAAGAAGTTTGGGCTCTATAATAAAAAACAATGTAATGGATAGGCCACAAAAATGACACTTAAGCCACTAGCAAACCATGTATGTGGGAGAACAGAGAATGAACTATTCAGATTTTTAATACATGCACTGATGGGTCATATAAATATGGCAATAAAGTACTATGTGTTAGTTATGATTACAGACTCTGGAGCCAGGTTGCCTGGACATAAATTCCCCTTTGGCCCTCTGTAACAGTGTGACCTAGGCAACCACAAGCCCTTTCCCTCACCTAAAAATAGGATGACCATAACATCTACCTCATATGATTGTTGAAGGATTGAATCAACACATCAAACATGGCAGTAGCATGTGTACAATCGATGATAAAAGAGCTGAAGAAAGTCCACAGAGATTACTTGCTAATAATAATACTATATATAGTAGTCCTCTTTTCTGAATGTATGCAGGCTCAAATTTATTTTCAGACTTTTTAGGCAAAGCATCGTGGTCATTAGTGTATCTGTGACCATTCTAACATGAGATATTCACGTCATGTGTGAAGAAAAGAGAGTTCCTTCCAGGCTAAATTCCCTCAAAGGCTCCAGACTGTCTAGAGGAGCGTCTTCTAGGAAGACAATCCTTGGTTACACTACAGCAGTTAACTTAGTTCTAGACGCTCAGCTGAACAAACAAAGCCAGGATTTAGTTATTTTCCCAGAAAGTAGATAAACAGTAACTTCCTTTTTAGCATCTCTTTTTAAAGTAAGAAGGTCTGCACCTCCCCTAATCATCACTTGACTGCATTTCTATTCCAAAAGTTGCTTTTCCTAGATTTTGGCTATTTTAAGTAAAAAATCATTTGCAAATATGCTCCATAAATAATGAATGGATATAAATAATACTCTGCTGCCAATGCCTGCATCTTAAAGTCACAAATCCACCCAATAGTCAGAGGTATAGTATCAAACTTAAGCAGTCATACAGCTAAAAATCCACTCACTCAGTAAGTAAGGATGCTGGATCCAGATGTAGCTAAGGCATCAAGAATGTAGATAGCTCTGAAAACAGGCTATTTTCTATATTTGCTTACAACTGATACATAGTGCTTTATTTTATGTCTTTGTTTCTTGGACACATTTAATCCATTCTTCTCATCTCACAACAGTTCACATCCTCCCCCTGCCCTCCATATCTTTGACTTGGTCCTGAGTCACAGAAGCTTACTTAAGGTGTCTCTGAATTTTCCACTTAGTTCACTTGTGACCATCTGCTCCTTTCAGTCCAAATCCATGACAAAGAGAGAGATTAAATGTCTGATGAATCCAGCCTACCTGAACAGTCTACCGATAGCTTGTAGATTGTCAAAGTGCAGATTGGTAGGTTGGATGTACTCAGATCCACATAGGAGAAACCACACGGAGAAAAGCTCCAACCACCCCCACCTCTTTATGGGTCTGTGTTGTACCATGCAGGTCTGTGAGCAGGTAGGCATCATCTGTGTATCTAGTGTATGCACAGAAGGAAAGCAAGCCACATTCAGACAACATTTTGTGGCTGGCATTGCTTTCTTGGATTATCTGAAAAGCTAGATTCTTAAATACAAATGTAGGTTGTTTGGTTAGAACTCCCAATTTTCCCCTGTACAAGCTAAGAAACCTCATTTGCTCTTTTCCTCCCAAACCCACCCACAAGGAGAAATTTTGGGACTAACATGTCATCTCTCCCCATCTCTGAGTTTCCAGTTCCACCCGTGAGTGCCTGCCCAGGGCCTGCCCAGCTCTTTACCTTATATGGGCATAATCCAAGCTCCTAGCTCAAATGTCCTCATCCACGCCCAAATTCCATAAACCCCCTTGTTTTAGCCCAGACAAAACAGTTCCTTGTCCTCCACCTGTGAGATCAGTGAACTTGCTCGAGAGCCTTTATACTTGTGATTTGGCTTCAGTTGGTTCATTTCATCGATGGAGAAACCTATTAGGTTAAGTTCATGTAGGTCACATATTTTCTAGCAATATCCATAGGATTATTTTAGAATAGGACATAAGAAGGAACATTAAAAAGTTTCAAGTAAAGTTGATGCCTTGAAACAACTTATGAACAATTCTCCAGTCAATTCACATCTCGGAATAGCTCTATGCTACAGTGGCACATAAACAACAAATTTTAAAGTCATATCTAGCTCCCCATCTCATTTAAGCTGCTCTGTTCCAAGAATCCTGAGTCTTCTTGATTCTAAAGGTTGTACTTACTGGTGTTTTATTTTTCTCTTACTCTTTGTCCACTTTTCCATGGAAACCATAACAGTTCTTGTAGACTAAGCATCTCTGTGTCTAGGCTGGGCTACTAACCTGCCTACCTAATCTCTGAAATGCTAATTCTCACTATCACTTAAAGTTAAATTTTATATTGTGTCTCTGCTGGTCCAATAAAGAAGATCAGCACCTGATCTACCTGCAGCCTTCTTTCCCAGTGTCCAACGCCACAGAGCCCTCTGGGTGGCCTTTGAATTTTATGCCATTTTCATTGTACAGCACTTCAGACCTAGAGAAAATTGCTGTACTAGATTCCTTTATCTAGTCTTTCCCTCCCCCACCTGATCCATTTTCCCTATCTCTACATTCCTGTGTTTCTGAGACTACGTGTGTGATTAGGTGTGTGTGTGTGCTATGTGTATATACATATATGTTTATTCTGTCAAAGGGCATTTTCCTTTTTTCTTTTATATAGCACTGCAATGATGGTACCTGTCTGTGTTTACATGCATGCAAAAATTTCTCTAAGACATTAGTTCTCCAAATGTCCACATATCTCTAGGAATCTATAAGAGTCCTCAAAGTCAAACAATTTTCATAATATAAAAACATTATTTTCCTTTTACACTATATTGACTGACTGATAATATAAAAGCAACAAATAACACATTCATGCTTAAAGACAATGTCAGCATTAGTTGTCATGGCATCCGTGACCTCATATAAAGATATAATGCCAAGGGATTAATAGGGGTGTTAGTACTGAAGGTACAGCAGGGATGTGTAATCTTATTATAAACAATAATAGTTGACCATACTACTATTATTGCCTTCATCACTATGTCTTTGAACTTCTGAGTATGAGTTTCTTGCAAAAAATGTTCTACACAAATGAAGTCTATTAATGTTCAACCTCAAGCATTCATGTTTTAACATTCTTTGTGACAACATAGTATGGAGTCATTAAACACTTCTGCTATGTGTGAGATAGTGGTCATCTCAGGAAAAAAAGCACTGTGTGTGTGTGTGTGTGTGTGTGTGTGTGTGTGTGTGTGTACTCTTCCAAAATGACATTTCTTATTCATTAAACTTGTCCTTTAACATTTTTCCAAATATATTCTGATTACCATCGCCTCCTACCCTCTCTTATCTCTTCCCACCTCTCTCTGTGCCCATCCTCCCTACAAGCCCTTTTCCCACAGTCCTTGTATTTTGTTTTATACCCAACTGAGTTTAACCAGGGCCGTTGGTGTTGCAGGAATTAATGGAAAAGGAATCCACTCCACAAACTCCCTTTCCTGCCATGCCACGTTCTTGTGCTGGTACCGTCCAGCCTCAACACTAAGTTCCTGTGGGTTCTTACTATTTTCTCCCAGCTAGCTGCAACATCTCACTCACACACAATGCCTTACACACCCCCACAATCATTCACCTAGCTAGTGCCTAGTACCTAGTAGGTAATGCATGACTCTTAAGGCTTTAATATCTAATCAGGTTTATATAATAATAAAATCACAATTTACAAGATGCCAATACAATAATTTCAGAAGCAAATGATAAAGACAATGTTTTGACCCAATTAATCTAACCTTGTAAAAACCTTAGCCTGGTTCTAACCATGCAGGGTCTGACTCATCCTCATCATCTGATTCCATGATGAAGCCCCTTCTCCTCCTGCTCTCTCACCTTTCTCCTCCTCCAACTCTAGCTCCACCTCTCTATTCCTGTCCAGTCACAGGCCTGTCCCTGCCCTAATGTGATGGGACAGAGAAAATGCTGCAACACTGGTGACTGTGCAGTAGAGCTACCCATTTGAGCGTGGTGGGCTCCCCAGTGACCTCACAACTGATACGATGGTGTTTTTCCCCAGCATGCATCAGTATCCAAGCCAGTCCTTTACCAAGGGCAGTGAAGGCCGGAAGCTGCCTTGTGCTGGCCCAGGGCAGGCAGACAGTTTCTATGGATTCAGTATTGAAATAGCTGCCGCATGGCAGAGGGCAACAACTCCCAGTCCTCCTGTGGACCATCCTTCTCTTACATCTTCCTTCTCCCTGTTTCCCAGGGTCATCTGGACCTCAGTGGAGGTGATAACTCTCCTGTAGAGGTCTCAGCACTCAACACTGATTCTTAGCACCTTAAGCAGCCATTAGTCTCTGGATTCCCCCACCAAGAAACATTTCTTTTCTTAAAAGAACAACTGGTTTTGACCTAAAGAGTTGGAATTCATCAACATGAGATATTCATCAGCATGTGTTTGTGACTTTGAAAAAAAGAACAATTAACAATATTTATCATCTATACAAAAGTTGAAATTCAGAAATTTTTTAAAATTTTGAAAAGAACTATCTACCCTCACAAATTCAACAATTTCCCAATATCTAAAGACTTTTCCGATATGACCCGTAAAGCACATTGACAACACATGCATTGGAGTTTCTAATAGCTAGTGTCTTAGTCACTTTTCTATTGCTATGAAGAGACACCAAAACCAAGGCAACTCTCATAAAAGAAACCATTTACTTACAGCTTCAGAGGATCAGTTCATTATCAACGGTAGGAGCATGGTGGCAAGCATGGAGCTGGAACAGTGGCTGGAAGGCAGAGGGGTTGGGGAGAACTGGTCCTGGCATGAGCTTTAAAAGCACAAGCATATGCACAAGGCCACGCCACCCAATTCTTCTCAAACAGTGCCACTTCTTGATGACTAGGCATTCAAATATATGAGCCTGTAGGGGTCATTCTTATTCAAACCACCACAGATAGATAGCTCAGTGAAGCAATACTGTCCAAAAGACTAATATATGGCATTAAGGACTCATGTGCAAGTTTAGGACCAAGGTCTCAAAATATAATAATATATAAGTGCAATTCATTTCTGTGTGAGAATACAAAGATTTCAACTTAAAAATATTAAATCTCACACTGCAACCAGCTTTATGAAAACATGTGGAGTTTAATAGAGTATCAAAAAGAATAACTGTAGTTTTCTGAAAATAGCTATGAAATAATACTTTGCTTCAAAACTACATGTAGAAAACTACTCCTCATATGCTTCACATAGAGCTATAGATGGCATCAGATTGTATGAAGAAGTAATCCTGGAATCCACATACCTTTAGGGAAATAATACCTTAAAGGGGCTTACGGAATGTTGAGAGATGATAATACCACCCTTACCCTTTCCTTTGTGTGTGTTTTAGAAGTATAGGATTATTTTTTAAATTTTATTAACATTTAATGTCTTTGTTATTCTTATTGATAAATAAATTAATAAAACTGCCTTTTAAATTTTTCCAAGTTAATTTTTAATTTCATAAGTATAGTAGTTTTTAAAAAGAAGATATGTTGGATGGGTGCTCAAGTTTTACAAGTACAAATGAGCACAAACTAAAAAGATCTGTTGACTACTGCTCTAGGTTGTATTTGGGAATTGGGAGGGTGAATTTGGGATGATGTAGGCAAAGAACAAACTCATCACTATTAAATAGTGTCAAATTGGCACCTTATAAACGTAATTACAAGTCTACATATTTGAGTTGTAGAGGTGATAGCCTAACTGAATGATCAGCATATGTCCTGGTTAGTAATTAACCAGAGACAAATTCTACACAATGTATAGATGACTTTAAAACGATTGAGTCTCACTACGTATCCTCTACTTTTCTTATTAAATTAAAAAGAAAACTCAAGAATAAAGTTTTTGAAATAAATGAGTATACAGATTAAATGTAATACATCACTGCTGTGACCAAAGTATCTGGCAGAAGCGACTCAGTAGGAAAGGTTTATCTGCTCCTGGTTCCTGAGCTCTCGGTGCATCATAGCACAGAAGGAGACATAAGGTTTGTTTGGTTGTGGGTTCTGGGTTCTCATAGTCCCACATAGCAAAGGAGGCATGGCAAAGCGGTTCATCAGAGGAAGGATCATATCCTGACTTTCTTTACATTTCAGCTAATCACAGCAAAGAAAGCTGGACTAGAAGGAGGGCCAAGGTGTTAGGCTCTAAGTAAGGCCTTCACCCCCAGCCCCCAACAACCTCAGACAGTCAAACCCCACCTCCTAGAGCTTCCATAACCTCCCAAACAAGTCCTCAACTGGGGACAGTTGTTCAAACACACAAACCTGTGGGAAGATTTCAGACTTAAATCTTGTACCTAGAGACATTAAATTTCAGTATTTTACTAATAATTAAGTCCCATAGGTATCCTAGACAACCAATACATTGAAAATACTATATATTCTTCCAGTGTACCTACAATATAATTATTCAGGGAGCATATGAACTGATTAAAAGAAGTTCAATGATTGAGAACATGTGACCTATTACCATGTAAAATAGATTTGGGATTAATTCTACAACTATTTGATATTTAAAATGAATATGTGGTTCAGTATATTAGTTTTATATAGACAATGGGAGATAATTTAAGATTTCTTAACATGAAAATACAATGCAAGAGTAAGGTAGAAGAAATTATATTAATTCTCTCAGAGCAAGACATTATAATAAGCTGAATCATACAACTTTTAATTTTAAAATTGTGTGTTAAAAGGAGTAAAAGCTCTTGGGACCAGACAGAATGGGATAAGACGATGATTCCAAAAGGGAACTTTTTGGAGATAATTTCTAGTAACATCTCATCAAGACCTCACAGACAAAATGGCCTTTCAATCACATCTTCTAAAATCATAGAGAATTTTGTGTATAATGAAATGTTAATCTGTTTTTTGACTGACATAGCTCTAAGTGATTCATCTTCAGAATGATTTCCAACTCATTATAAGGCTGGTTTAATTATAATTAAAGCCTTTTTAAATGTCAAATAACTATAGATGGAAAGTGAGACTTTTCTTATTTATAAAGCAGGAGTTTTCTTCAGAAACACTCATCAGACTCCTCATTCATTGAGATAAACCTCAGAGGTGTGGAGAAGAGCTATGAAAGAAGCAGTTCTCAATCTGTGGTTTATGACCCTTTTGGGGCCACCATAGCATTATCCTGAGTGTCAGTTACATTACAATTTATAACAGTAACAAAATTACAGTTATGAAGTAGCAATGGAGTAATTTTGTCGTTGGGGGTCACTGCAACATGAGGAACTGTATTATAGATAGGGCCTCAGCATTACAAAGGTTGAGAACCACTGGACTAGACGATACTCGACTAATTTTAACTCCATTCCTACTTTTCTTAGCTCTGACTCTACTTCAGGTTCAGAAACACATGTGTCTTAGGTTTGTATTCCTACACAAAACATCATAACCAAGAAGCAAGTTGGGGAGGAAAGGGTTTATTCAGCTTACACTTCCACAATGCTGTTCATCACCAAAGGAAATTAGAACTGGAACTCACACAGGGCAGGAACTTGAAGGCAGCAGCTGATGGAGGCCATGGAGGGATGCTGTTTGCTGGCTTGCTACCCCTGGCTTCCTCAGCTTGCTTTCTTATAGAACCCAAGACTACCAGCCCAGAGATGGCATCACCCACAATAGGCTGCCCCCCACCCATTGATCACTAATTGAGAAAATGCCTTACAGCTAGATCTCATGGAGGCATTTCCTCAAGGGAGGCTCCTTTCTCTGTGATAATTCCAGCTTGTGTCAAGTTGACACACAAAACCAGCCAGTACAACATGAAAATTAGTAAAATATGTAAAAAATTATTATTAATGTTTGAGGCATCTGTGCATTTATTTACCTGCTAATAGACTATAATGATAAGTCTGACTCATAAACAACTTTAGTACATCTAAATAAACCTACTTAAAATGGTAGTGTTAACTTAAGTGTTCATCATACATTAGGGCCTGAGGCTATGCTCACGTGGGGGTTATGTGATTAGCTATAAGCCTGTGGTCAAGCTCAGATGGGGTCAAGTGATTAGCTATAAGTGCATCATCAGACTCAGGTGGAGTCATGTGATTAGCTGTAAGTCTGAGGTCATGCTCAGGTGTGGTCAGGTGATTAACTATAAGCCTGAAGTCATGCTCAGGTAGGATCATGTGATTAGCTATAAGTGTATGGTCCTCAGAGTATAGTGAGCACATGACCCTCTTTCCACAAAATGGACTAGTGAGGAACTGGTAGTTCATACTTATGATTCCATGTTAGCATCCTCCCAACAGAGGAAATGAGCATATTTGGGAGCCCTCCCAATATGAGAACCTCAGAATTCCCAGCCCAAGGGAGTCTGAGTCACAAGCAACAGTCAACAAGCCTGTCTACAAGCCCAGGAGAGCTGCTTAACCTGGTACCCACAGTTCAGTCCTCGTTACAAGACTGAACCAGGCAAGAGGGCCCCGTCCGTTCCTTTTCTTTCTCTAGGTAAACATAGGCAATAGACAGTAAATAATATTTTTCCTAATTTGGTGGCTTAAAGGAACTCTGAAAAGAATATTATTTACCAGGAAAGAAATGAATTATTTTGTGTATTATTTTGATATGCAAGATCAAATTCAGTTTCATTCTTTAGGAGTCTTTCTTGACCACCCTGTATGACAGAATCCCCCATTTTTAGTTCTCTACAAAGAGCCATGTTCTTGGTCATTTGGCAGCAAATGGGAGTTGTACCAGACCAGCTAGTACAAAGTTGAACAGTCCTCTATGGGGGGAGTAAGGATGATTATAAGAAAAATAGAAAAAAAGATGCAAGAGGCAAATATGGGAGGGATGTAGGTCATTACCGCGCCAGCAGTGCGCATATTTTTCATAGCCTTCTTCTACTACAGTGTAAGTAGTGAGAAGTAAAGCCACAAGCTAACATTAACAGTTTGCTGAAATACACACATAAGACATCTGCTTCCATCCAAAAACATCCCTATTCCTTCCACTGAGGCCAATAGAATCTTCAGCACCTTACCTTGAGCCTGAAGTGTACCATCTGTTATCATTCTATGACTCAGCAGGTGGGGAAATCTGCCAACAGACCCTAACCTGCCTTGACTCTGCCTGGCAGACAGACCTCTCTCCCTCTCTGCCCGCCCCACCTTTCTCTCTCTCTGCTTCAGAGAAGCTGCAAACAGCTCCTGGCAGAAAATAATGTAGATAATGCAGATAGATACAAATCCTGAAACCAGGCAGTCAATCAGAATCCTGATTCTCCAGCTCTATAGCTGCTAGCAGAACTCTTTGCCTCAGTTTCCCCCCTGAGATTTAGATAGTCATTTGAACTACAACACTTGACTTGGAATAGATTTCACTACATCATGAGTGAAATATTCCATCTAGGGCAGGATAGGTGACCACTCAGTGAGCCAGAGCTTCCTTTCTTTTCTTAGTTTTCTTGATGTCTGCCTGCCTTAGTGACCCTGTGCCTAAACTGCTAACTGAAGTACAAATGAAAGTTTCAGTATTTACCTTAAAAATTCTAATTATTAGGATTTTAACCCACTTAATCATTTTATCCCAATGTAGCAGACTTTAAGCAGTCCTGGAACAGAGGGCTGGAGAGATTACTTAGCAGTTAAGGGTTCTTGCTGCTCTTCTAGAGGATTCAGATTCTGTTCCTATCATCCACTTCAGGTTGTTCACACTTTCTTTAACTCCAACTTCTGGAAGATTTGATGCTCTCTTCTGGCCTCCTGGGACACCTATAAATATGTGGATATGTGCACAGACACATATACACATATGCATGAATAAAAATAGAACCTTTAAAACTAAAAAGGCTGATGAAATGGTAAACTCAACAGTTCACATTATTATTGACAGTTCACACTATGATTGACAGTTCACACTATGAATGACAGTTCACACTTAGCACTGAATCCCTAATTCAAATGATGGTCAAGAACATTGAATCTGGGCTGGCAAGATGGCTCAGCGAGTAAGAGCACTGACTGCTCTTCCGTAGATCCCTGAGTTCTGATCCCAGCAAGCACATGGTGGCTCACAACCACCCGTAATGAGATCTGATGCCCTCTTCTGGTGCATCTGAAGACAGCTACAGTGAATTACACCAGAGTGAGCAGGGCCGGAACGAGTGGGGCGGCAGAAGTCCTGAGTTCAATTCCCAGCAGCCACACACATTCTGGCTCACGGCCATATGTACAGCTACAGTGTACTCATACACATAAAATAAATAAAATAAATCTTTAAAACAAAAAAGAACATTGGATCTATGCTTTTGTTCATGGCTTACCTTCATTAGTTGCTACAAAACAATAGAAGTGTTTTGTTCCATGTGCTCTACATATCTTAAAAACCTCATTTATTATTGCTATTAAGTCCAAGCCACACTTTTCAGGTCACCTCACATTATAAGTTCTCCTGTCTTTTGGTCACTCGTACTGGTCACTACTTCTCTGAACTCAGTGACTATTTATCTGCAGAGGATTGTCCTTGAGAAAACCAGTTGTAACTACTAGACTCATAGCTAAAGCTGGCTACTGTGCTTTACCCAGTTTCTCAATGACTCCAAGCTGCCTTCACATCCAAGTTGCACTTTCTCAGTTGGATTAGGCATGCTGTGAATAATTTCAAATTAAGTTAGTAGAATAGAAGATGGTGCTGAAAATACAACTGTCTTCTTAAATGACCAGATTCGAGATAATAGCATCATAGTCCCTTCTCCATGTGCTGGACCATCTACAAAAAGCCTTCTTCACTGACCTGTGAGTCAGAGGCATCTCTTCATCTAAGTTAGTGGTTTTTATGAATGATTCCTAGCATGTGGGTGTTTCAGAGTGCTCATAAGACATAGGAACCTTAGAGCTGTCATGGTCATCAGAAAGCTCTCACGTCTTCCACTGATGGAGAAGAAAACTGCAGGATGCTTGAAAGAAGGGGGAGCAAAGGTAGAGGAAACATGTCTCTCTGTGTGTCTGTCTCTGTCTCTCTGTGTGTCTGTCTCTGTCTCTCTCTGTCTCTCTGTCTCTCTCTGTGGGGGGACATAGTACTAGTAGTAGTAGTAGTATTACAGGGAGGTCAGAGACCAACCTCCAAGAATAGTTTTCTTTCAAATTAATTATTTTAATATAAATATAGCAATAAGTTAATCTGATGGCTGTATTTCTTTACCCTTGCTTGCCCCCAATAACCACACAGAAACAAAGATTTATTCCAAATTGCATCTCAATAGCTGAGCAGTTAAATGATGTACCTTAACCTCCTATGCTAATTTGGCTGCCTCCCAGTCCAATCCCATGATACTTGCATCTTATTATTGATCTGGTTTTTGAGGCTTGAGATTTTTTTTTCCCATCGTGTCTTCTTGAACCCTCTTCTCTTCCTAATCTGAATCTCGCCCCACCTTTCTCCTCATGGCTGGTGGACATCCCTCCCTATTTTCTCTTCTGCTCAGCTATTGGGTGACCAGAATTTATTGACAAGGTACAAGAATAAATGCTAAGAATTGTTTACACAGGTGCTCAGTTCCTGCCTGGGCAGAGATCTTCTCCAGGGAGGGCTCTGAACCCTGTACTCAGAAGTGAGATTGCCATTTTCTCTCTGGTGACTGTCTAAGGTGAGACTAGCCACAGAAGCCATGGAGCAGCTGGGACGGGGTCCTTCCTGCCTCGGTCTGTACCCAGGAGCTGAGGCTGTTCCAAAGCCCTCTGTGCACAGGTCCTACCAGGAGAGAGTTGGTCTTCCAGGAGTGCTGACACAGGTTTACAGGCCCACAGGAGGGACAAGCTCATACCAGAGACAGCAAGACCAACTAACACCAGAGATAACCAGATAGCAAAAGGCAAGCACAAGAACCTCACCAACAGAAACTGAGGCTACTTGGCCTCATCAGAACCCAATTCTCCCACAACAAGAAGTTCTGGATACCTCAACATACTGGAAATGCAAGATTTGGATTTAAAAAAAATCACTTCTCATGATACTGATAAAGGACTTTAAGAAGAACATAAGTAACTCCCTTAAAGAAATACAGGAGAACACAGGAAAACAGGTAGAAGACCTTAAGGAGGAAACATAAAAATCCCTTAAAGAATTACAGGAAAACACAGCCAATCAGGTGAAGGAATTGAATAAAATCATCCAGGATCTAAAAATGGAAATAGAAACAATAAAGAAATCACAAATGGAGAGAACTCTGGAGATAAAAAATGTAAGAAAGAGGTCAGGAGTTACAGATGTAGGCATCACCAACAGGATCAGAAAACATTGACACAACAGTCAAAGAAAATGCAAAATGCAAAGAGCTTTTAACCTAAAACATCCAGGAAATCCAGGACACAATGAGAAGACCAAACTTAAGGATAATAGGCATAGAAGAGAATGAAGATTCCCAACTTAAAAGGCTAGTAAACATCTTCAACAAAATTATAGAAGAAAACTTCCCTAACCTAAAGAAAGAGATGCCCATGAACATACAAGAAGCCTACAGAACTCCAAATAGAATAGACCAGAAAAGAAATTCCTGCTATCACATAATAATCAAAACACCAAATGCACTAAACAAAGAAAGAATATTAAAAGCAGAAAGGAAAAAGGTCAAGTAACATATAAAGTCAAGCCTATCAGAATTACACCAGACCTCTCACCAGAGACTGAATGCCAAAAGATCCTGGGCTGATGTCATATGAACCCTAAGAGAACACAAATGCCAACCCAGGCTACTATACCCAGCCAAACTCTCAATTACCATAGATGGAGAAACCAAGGTATTCCATGACAAAACCAAATTCACACAATATCTTTCCACAAATCCAACCCTTCAAAAGAATAAAAGGAAAATTCCAACACAAGGAGGGAAACTACACCCTAGAAATAGCAATAAAATAATCTTCTTCTAACAAACCAAAAAAGAAGATAGCCACATAAACATAATTCCAGCTCTAACAACAAAAATAACAGGAAGCAACAATCATTTTTCCTTAATATCTCTTAACATCAATGGACTCAATTCCCCAATAAAAAGACATAGACTAACAGACTGGTTTTGTATACAGGACCCAACATTTTGCTGCATACAGGAAACTTACCTCAATGACAAAGACAGACACTACCTCAGAGTAAATGGCTGGGAAACAATTTTCCAAGCAAATGGTTCCAAGAAACAAGCTGTAGTAGCCATTCCAATATCGAATAAAATTGACTTTCAACCTAAAGTTATCAAAAAAGATAAGGAGAGATACTTCATACACATCAAAGGTAAAATCCACCAAAATGAACTTTCAGTTCTGAACCTCTATGCTCCAAATGCAAGGGCACCCACATTCCTAAAAGAAACTGCTAAAACTCAAAGCACACATTGCACTTCACACAATAATAGTGGAAGATTTCAACACCCCTCTCTCAGCAATGGACAGATCATGGAAACAAAAACTAAACAGAAACACAGTGAAACTAACAGAAGTTATGAACCAAATGGATTTAACAGATATCTGTAGAACATTTTAACCTAAAACAAAAGACTATACCTTCTTCTCAGCACCTCATGGCACCTTCTCCAAAACTGACCATATAATTGGTCACAAAATAGGCCTCAACAGATTCAAGAAGATTGAAATAATCCCACGCATCCTATCAGATCACTATGGACTCAAGCAGGTCTTCAATAACAACATAAACAGTAGAGATCCCATATATAATGTGGAAGCTGAACAACACTCTACTCAATGATAACTTGGTCAAGGAAGAAATAAATAAAGAAATTAAAGACATTTTTAATGAAAATGAAACCACAACATATCCAAATTTATGGGACACAATGAAAGCAGTGCTAAGAAGAAAGCTCATAGCCCTGAGTGCCTCCAAAAAGAAACTGGAGAGAGCATACACTAACAGTTTGACAGCACATCTAAAAGCTCTGGAACAAAAAGAAGCAAATCCACCCAAGAAGAGTAGATGGCAGTGTGGG
>NW_022196905.1:93781392-93785330 GCF_008632895.1 Mastomys coucha
AGTTTATGATGCAAGCTAGCATGATTTCTCGTAGCTTATTATGCTTTGCCACATAGCCGATGCTGATTGGGACCAGGGAAAGTATTTAACCCACAAGGGCTGGGGGCTGGAGGAGTATTGAGTAAGTATGTAGAGATAGTAAGTATGTAGAATTAGGGCTGGTAATGGGATAGGAGAGAAGATGTAGACATAGAAGTAAGATGTAAGGACAGATGTAAGATGTAGAATTAGGAATAAGTATGTAATTAATAAGATGTAACTAATAAGATGTAAGTAGTAATAAGTAAGACGTAAGAAGAAGATGTAGAAGAATATAAAAGAAGCTAGCTAGAGAAGAAGTAAAAATAAAGGTTCCTGATTAAACTGCATGGAGAAGGGCTTGGTGTTTGCCTCCTTATTTCCACTGGACGGGTAAGGCGGCAGACATGGCAGGAAATAATCAAACTCAGGGAGAAACAATCAAGCAAGTAGAAACAAAAAGAACTATACAAAGAATCAACCAAGCCAGGAGCTGGTTCTTTGAGAAAATTAACAAAATAGATAAACCCTTAGCCAAACTAACCAGAGGACACAGAGACAGTATCCAAATCAACAAAATCAGAAATGAAAAGAGACACATAACAATGGAACCTGAGGAAATCCAAAAAATCATCAGATCCTTCTAGAAAAGTCAATATTCAACAAAACTGGAAAATCTGAATGAAATGAATAATTTTCTAGACATATAACAGGTTCCAAACTTAAATCATGATCAGATAAATTATCTAAATAGTCTCATAACTCCTAAATAAATAGAAGGAGTCATTAATAGTCTCCCAACCAAAAAGAGCTCAAGACCAGATGGATTTAGTGCAGGATTCTGTAAGACCTTCAAAGAAGACCTAATACCAATACTCCTCAAACTATTCCACAAAATAGAAGCAGAAAGTACTCTACTCAGTTTGTTCTATGAAGCCACAACTACTCTGATATCTAAACCACACAAAGACCCAACAAAGAAAGAGAACTTTAGACCAATTTCCCTTATGACTATTGATGAAAAATACTCAATAAAAGACTCACAAATCAAATCCAAGAGCATATCAAAATGATCATACATCATGATCAAGTAGGCTTCATCGCAGAGATTCAGGGATGGTTCAATATATGGAAATCCATCAATGTAATCCACTATATAAACAAACTCAAAGAAAAAAACCACATGATCATTTCATTACATGCTGAGAAAGCACTTGACAAAATCCAACACCCTTTCATAATAAAAGTCTTGGAAATATCAGGAATTCAAGGCCCATACTTAAACATAGTAAAAGCAGTATACAGCAAACCAGTAGGCAACATCAAACTAAATGAAAAGAAACTTTGAAGCAATCCCACTAAAATCAGGGATTAGACAAGGTTGTTCACTCTCTCCCTAGCTTTTCAATATAGCATTCAAAGTCCTAGCCATAGCAATTAGACAACAAAAGAAGGTCAAAGGGATACAAATTGGAAATGAAAAAGTCAAAATATTACTATTTGCAGATGATATAATATTATACTTAAGCGACCCAAAAAATTCCAATAGAGAACTCCTAAACCTGATAAACAACTTCAGCAAAGTGTTGGTATACAAAATTAACTCAAACAAATTAGTGGCCTTCCTCTACTCAAAGAATAAACAGGCTAAGGAAGAAATTAGGAAAACAACACCTTCCACAATAGTCACAAATGATGTAAAATACCTTGGTGTGACTCTAACTAAGCAAGTGAAAGGTCTTTATGACAAGAACTTCAAGTCTCTGAAGAAAGAAATCGAAGAAGATCTCAGAAGATGGAACAATCTCTCGTGCTCAGGAATTGGTAGGATTAATATAGCAAAAATGGCCATCTTGCCGAAAGCAATCTACAGATTCAATGCAATCCCCATCAAACTTCCAAATCAATTCTTCATAGAGTTAGAAAGAGCAATTTGCAAATTCATCTGGAATAATAAAAAAAACCCAGGATAGTGAAAACTATTCTCAACAATAAAAGAACTTCCAGGGGAATCATCATCCCTGACCTCAAGCTGTACAACACAGCAATTGTGATAAAAACCTTCATGGTATTGGTACAGTGAAAGGCAGGTAGATCAATGGAATAGAATTGAGGACCCAGAAAGGAACCTACACACTGATGGTTACTTGATATTTGACAAAGGAGCTAAAACCATCCAGTGGAAAAAGACAGCATTTTCAACAAATGGTACTGGTTCAACTCTCAGTTAGCATATAGAACAATGCAAACCAATCCACTCTTATTTCCTTGTACAAAACTCAAGTCCAAATGGATCAAGGACCTCCACATAGAACCAGATACACTGAAGCTAATAGAAAAGAAAGTGGGGAAGAGCCTCGGGCACAGGAGCACAGGGGAAATTTTCCTTAACAGAACACCAATGGCTTGTGCTGTAAGATCAAGAATAGACAAATAGGACCTCATAAAATTGTAAAGCTTCTATAAGGCAAAGGACACTGTCAATAGAACAAAATGGCAACCAACAGAGAAAAGATCTTTACCAACCCTATATCTGATACAGGGCTAATATCCAATGTATACAAACAACTCAAGAAGTTAGACTCCAAAGAACCAAATAACCCTATTAAAAATGAGGTACAGAGCTAAACAAAGAATTTTCAACTGATGAATACCAAATGGCTGAGAAGCACCTAAAGAAATGTTCAACATCCTTAATCATCAGGGAAATGCAAATCAGAACAACCCTGAGATTCCACCTCACACCAGTCAGAATGCTAAGATCAAAAACTCAGGTAACAGCAGATACTGGTGGGGATGTGGAGAAAGAGGAACACTCCTCCACTGCTGATGGGATTGCAAGCTGGTTCAATCACTCTGGAAATCAGTTTGGAGGTTCCTCAGGAAATTAAACATAATATTACCTGAGGACCCAGCTATACCACTCCTGGGCATATAACCAGAAGATGCTCCAACATGTAATAAGGACACATGTTCCACTATGTTCATAGCAGCCTTATTTATAATAGCCAGAAGCTGGAATCAGCAGAGGAATGGATACAGAAAATGTGGTACATCTACACAATGGAGTACTACTCAGCTATTAAAAACAATGAATTTGGCAGACCTTGGGTGCAAGCTCCACAGCCAGTCCCACAACACCCAGAGGAAGCTCCACTCCCAGGCACTCTAACACGCCCAGGATCAGAGGTGAGGAGGAGGACCCAAAATCTGTCCCAACACTGGAAGTAACTGGGAGCAGTGGGACCAGGCACACAGGAACTCTGCCAGCTCAGTGGCTCAGGTTCTTTCCAGTCTGTCTGGGCTGGCAGGTTCCCTGAGCAGACATTGGGTGCAAGCTCCACAGCCAGTCCCACAAAAACCAAAGGAAGCTCCACTCCCAGGTGCTCTAACAAGCCCAGGATCACAGGATCTCAGAATCACAGGATCACAGAAACAGCTTGACTCTGGGAGTTCTGACACAACCAGGATCACAGGAAGGACAGGCTCCAGTCAGATTTACCAAGGGCAGGTAGCACTAAAGATAACCAGATGGCAGGAGGCAAACATAAGAATATAAGCAACAAAAACCAAGGTTACTTGGCATTATCAGAACCCAATATTCCCACCATAACAAGTCCTGGACACACCAATACACTGGAAAAGAAAGATTCAGATATAAAATCATTTCTCCTGATGATAATACAGGACTTTAGGAAAGACATAAATAGCACCCTCAAAGAAATACAGGAAAACATAGGTAAACAGCTAGAAGCCCTTCAAGAGAAAGCACAAAAATCCCTTAAAGAACTACAGAAAAACACAATCAAATAGGTGAAGGAAATGAGCAAAACCATCCAGAATCTAACAAATAAAATAGAAACAATAAAGAAATCAGAAAGGGAGACAACCCTGGAGATACAAAACCTAGGAAAGAAATC
>NW_022196905.1:93786011-93834903 GCF_008632895.1 Mastomys coucha
TATTCCATGACAAAACCAAATTCACACAATATCTTTCCACAAATCCAGCCCTACAAAGGATAATAGATTGAAAACATTAACATAACGAGCAAAACTACACCCTAGAAGAAGCAAGAAAGTAATCTTTCAACAAATCCACCCAAACCTAATTTCACCTCTTACAACAAAAACAACAGGAAGTAACAATGACCTTTTCTTAATATCTTAATATGAGAATTAATATTACCAATATATCCTAATTGATTGAAATCCAAAAATATGAGGAATTAGAAATTTGTTGATTGTCATCCAATGGTCTCTCTAATTTGGTAATTGGAGAAATAGGTCCAATATTGTACAATCCATATACACTTTCAGCTTGTTTTTTCGTGACAGTGTCTTGCTGTGTACAACATAATGGTCTTTAAATCATGCTTCTCCTATCTCAGCCTCTCTATTAGTAGTATTGTTTATTTCATGTTTTTACACTATCCTATGGTTTTCAGAACAGCTTATATATTTCAAGAGTATTTATACAGCCAAAAGAAACATAGAGTATTCACTAGGGAAGTGGCTTGTAAGAGAACAGCAAAGAGTGAGACTGAATGCTTTGCTTGACATTTGTAACTCTTGGATCAAGTTTGAAGAAGAGGTCTTTTTAAGTTACTCTTTCTGAGATGAATGCTTTTCCAAATTATCACAGCTAATGAACCAAATTCTTACCCTCACCTAATGTCTGTGCCACCCTCCAAGCAGAACCATTGTTCACTAAAACAGTTGGTGAATGACTTTATGGATATACACCATTTCTTAAATGAATGTGACCTGTTCTCTGTGGGCTGAGAATAAAGTCACTCACTCAAGTCAAACAGCTTTGACCATAGCAAGAAGTCTGTATCCAAAAATCGTGCCTACAATTCATTTCTTGGTGCAGCAAAACTATCAACTCTCAGCATAGCTACAGTGGAGGTAAATTCCTTTGGTGATGTGAGGGTCATTGAAGTACAGCCTTATTACAATGAAATCCAATGTCTAAAAATTGTTCTTATTTTGGGCTTGTACCACAGTAAGAGCCAAGATTTTAAGCTCTACTAAATACAAAACAAACAAACAAACAAAAAGACTTTATATATTTATTTATGTTCATTTAAGAAAATACTAGTAGTGATGTATTATTTTGAAATATACAGTTAATATGTTTGGAGTTATTTAAAATTTATATTGAGAAAAATGTATGTATTTTCAGTATTGCTGTAGGCAAACATCTACATAAGACTGTTAAATTGATTGTTGTTTTATCAAACAACTTTTATAATACTCATTTTTATTGTTATAATATTTTATAAATTTTAAAGAATATGACAAAAAAAGATATTGTAGGTATTGAAGGGGGTTCTCTGGGACGAGTTAGGGTACAAAAGGGAAACAAAAATGTGACTTAATTCTATTTACTTAAATATGTTTTTAAATATTAACAAATTCAGATAAATTGAAATCATGTAACTTTTCTCATCATAATGCAATAAAAGTTAAAAAATAAAAAAAAAAAATTAAAAAAGCAAACAAGGAATTTTTGAAATTCTTAGGGAAATGGATGGATCTGGAGAATATCGTCCTGAGTGAGGTAACCCAATCACAAAAGAACACACATAGTATGCACTCACTGATAAGTGGATATTAGCCCAGAAGTTCAGAGTACCCAAGATACAATTTACAGACCACATGAAGCTCAAGTAGAAGGAGGACCACAGTATGGATATTTTGATCCTTCTTCAAAGGGGATCAAAATACCCATGGTAGGAAATACTGAAACAAAGTTTGGGGCAGAAACTGAAGGAAAGGCCTTCCAGCGAGTGTCCCACCTAGGGATCCATTCCATATACAGTTACCAAACCCCAGACACTATTGTGGATGCCAACAAGTGCTTACTGACAGAAGTGTGATATAGCTGACTCCTGAGAGACTCTACCAGTGCCTGACTAATACAGAAGTGGATGCTCATAGCCATCTATTGAACTGAACACAAAGTCCCCAATGGAGGAGCCAGAGATAGAACTCGAGGAGTTGAAGGGGTTTGCAGCCCCATAGGAAGAACATCAATATGAACCAACCAGTACCCCTAGAGCTCCCAGGGTCTAAACCACCAACCAAAGAGCACACATGGAGAGATCATGACTCCAGCTTCATATGTAGCAGAGATGACCTTGTGGGACATCAACAAGAGGATAGGCTCTTGGTCTTACGACGGCTTGATGCCCCAGTGTAGGAGAATGCCAGGCCAGAAAAGCAGGAGCAGGTGGGTTAGTGAGCAGGGAGAGGGGGGATGGGATAGAGAGGGGTTTTGGAGGGGATAAAATTTGCAATGTAAATAAAGAAAACATCTAACTAAAAAAGCAAGTAAAATTAAAAAAAGAAATTGTTTACACAAACTTGAGACAGGAGATCTTTTTTTTTTTCTTTTTTTCTTTTCGAAACAGGGTTTCTCTGTGTAGCTCTGGCCATCCTGGAACTCACTCTGTGGACCAGGCTGGCCTCGAACTCAGAAATCTGCCTGCCTCTACCTTCCAAGTGCTGGGATTAAAGGCATGTGCCACCACTGCCCCGCAAGACAGGAGATCTTGACCTAAGCATTACAATGCTGTGTCCAGATTGAAGCAAGATATGAAGACAGAGGAATCAGCATTTGAATAACACAAGGAAATCTTTTACACAGCGCACCAAAGCATCGTGCCTACACTTCTCACCTTCTCCCTAGCTGGAGGCAGAGTCTGCTGTTCACTGTTTTGTTCTGAGGCTGCAGGGTTTCTCCCTTCTCTCCACTCCACCCTGGTCTTGTCCTACAAGCACTGGGATTGCAGGTACGCTGCCACACCTGACTGTGTGGGGGCTGGGAACCTCGATGCAGGTCTTCATGTTCACACTGCAAGTGCTCTACCCCTAGAGCCACTCCCATCCCAAACATCACCCTCTCCTCTAAGGTTTATTATACTAATTTAGTGGTTGGTTGATTGGTTAGTTGGTAGGCTGGTCGGTTTGCATGGATGTACACGTGTGCACACATGGGTGTGTGTCTGTGTGCCATTGCTCACACTATTGGAGGATGATTCGCAGGAGTCTGATTTTCCCTTCCACAGCGTGAGTCCTGAAGACGGAAGCACTCGGGTTGTCAGGCTTGGCAGCAAGCACCTTTACTATCTGAGGCATCTTTCTGGCCTCTGAACTTCATCAAAGTTTAATGAACTTACCGTGTTATCATGATGTCATGCTTGATTTCTGCTGCAGTTGTCAACATGCCACAAGCTATAGTTATCCCGGAAGATGAAACTGCCATTAAGAAAATACCTCCATAAGATTAACCTGTAGCATGGCTAGCCTACTCAATATGGAAGTATCTTTTTAACTAGCGATTGATGTGAGGGCGCTCAGCCCATTGAGGGTGGTGCTCAGCCACAGGTAGGTAATCTGGAGTGTATAAGAACACTGTGATGAGAAATTCTCAGTTCAATGGGAGACACCAAAATGGCATCAACCCACCAGTAAGCCATTAAGCGGCACTTCTCCATGTCATCTGCATCAGCTTCTGCCTCCAGGCTCCTGCCTTGAGGTCCTTCCTCAACTTCCCCAGATGACGGACTACAAGCAGTAAGATGGAAGAAACCCCTTCCTCCTCCAAGTTGCTTTTTGGTATTGTGTTTTATCACAGCAATACAAAGCAAACTAAGACATACCCAGTAAATCCCACTAACCATTCTTCACAGCTGCTGACCATAGTTTCTATAGTCTCATTTTAACAGTATGCTTTTCTGGATCTTTCTTAAGTTGACAAATGATTTGTTTATCAGACCTTTATCGCCAACCTTCTAATGGACTAGCTGCTACCCTAACATATATCTTAAAGTAGACACAATCCTGCCTAAAGAAGTTCACAGTTTAGTGGGGGACTCAGAAATGGCATCAATCCATCAGTCTACTGCATACAAAACCAAAGCTGTGTTACGTGTACAGATGTATGATAGTAACTGGATACAGTGGGGGGACTTCCTCGGGGAAGAAAACCTTAAACCAAAAACTGGAGGGGAAATGGATGTTGAATAGGTAAATGGGGTAACAAGTTCAGATTCTTCATGGAAGGACAGTGACTCAGACTGTGATGGGTGGACATGGTGTAGTGGATACGATGAGATGTGAAACTGTGTAGACACTCAGATCCTTCAGGGTCCTATCAGTCTCAAGACATTTTTTATTTTATTCTAAACAGGGTGGGAGGCCTGTGACCTTGTACCTCCATCACATGATTCCACCGCTTGTGAGCTGTTACCTAGGGCTTTTAATGTAACATACAAAATAAAACTAGTTTTACTCTGAGGAAATGGAGTACCATGTCAACTGGAGGAAGTCTGAGTCAGTTTCAGTTGGCAATCCGCAGTGAAGTTTCCTGAGGACATGACGAAAACATGGGAAAGAACTAAAACAAGAATCAAAATGCTATGTGTGTGTTGAAAACAGTCATTCCTTGTCTGCAGGAAAATCTACATGTTTCCCACAAATCCCAGCTGCATGCTCTTACCTAAAAACATTGCAACCAGCTGAGGGATTTCTTATGCCCTAGCCTTCTGAATGCCCATCACAGTTGCAGAAGTAAAATGAAAGGTAATAAGAAATTGATTTAAGTTCTGCCCTAGGGTAAAATAATGATTCATTGACGTTTGTAGCATTTTATTGTAAGTGTGGTGGAGATGATTATTATCTTTAATGGTTAACTGAGTAATTGATTATTGATAAATGAGTACTCTATTCAAGCCAAGATCCATCTTACATCACCTGGAAAAGGATGATGTTCTTTCTCTTTTAATGACCATTAAGTGGTAAATAAGGAAGTGGAAATGTTTCATAACTTCCATATTAAGTATCTTGGTCATTTAACCACCTCCACCATGAAGAGCCATAAGGCAGCTGGGGATAGGTAGCCAGCATACGAAAAGATCAATGACTGTTTTTCAGAGTTTTATTGAAAGTGCATTATAGATTGTCTTGCTTTTAACATTATTACTTCATTGAATAACGATATAAGAGTAGGCCAAGGGGGGAAATTAGAACATAGTCACACAGGGCTGTCTGTGTGGCCAAGTGAGAAGTGTGTGGGAAGATGTCCTCCAGACAAAATTCTAATCCCATCCTCAATTTCGTGATCCAATGCAAGCAAGATTCACCTTTGAAAACCAGCAGCAAGCGTGGTGACTGTGTTTGTGCTTTATCTCCTTGCTCCTCACCTTCTCCTCCTCTGTCTTCTGCAGTCCTCTCAGAGTTAATACACTGAACCCACTCTGCTGGCCTCTTCTTACCTACAAGGCCTTCCAACCACAATGGCTGCCTACCAGGGAGGTGTGCTGCTCACATAAATCTCCTAAGTACAGTAATAGTTTCTTCTGCAGTTGTAATTCCCTACCACAACTAATTCCTGTTCCTTCAGGGTTCCCATCTAGTCCAGCCCTAGGAAGGAAGCCACACAAGCTAGATGGTTTACACTGCTTCCCGTCCTCTGGGTAAGTTTGTGTAAATTCACCTTTGTAGATCATGCCAATTGCATGTTGAATTTCTGATGAGAGGAGTATCAGGCAGGTTTACAGAGGTGTACAGATAGACAGTGGTATGAACCCATGTATTGAGACAGGTGGAGCCTTGGCTCTGTTGTTGTGAGAGGCAGGAGAATGGCTGGGAAGACACAAATCTCTTAGTTGACAAGGCTGGGTTCAAATCCTTGTTCTTCCTCATCTGCTGGAACATATTGAGAACTGTCATTCGCCCAGAAAGGGGGAGTTACTGTCTCATGAGATCAGAGTAAGGGTTAGAAAAACACTCTAGGTATCATGCCTAACACGCCAGCTAGCACATGAATACTAAAAAGGAGTCTAACTGTCTTCATAATCCTTATAGAAGTGAGTTACCAAAGCCTGTTAAGAAGAGTGTGCCCCACCGGTAATCTTTTGGAGTTTTGTGTTTGCTTTATTATAATCTCAAGGAAGTGTTGAGTGGGCTAACACTGGGGGAAGGGTAGGAGGGAACAGAGTTGAAACATCTGAGAACAATGGTCCACAGAAGAATGGCCCCAGTGCCACATAACCTTAGCTTGGCTTGAGAACTGAATTTCTGGAGGCTGCACTCTTTGACATAGTGTCTGACAGTGAGGGGATTGACATCTGGCTCATGAGCACATTCAGAACCTGTGAAAGGCCATTCAGCACCTAGATTTTTATGTTACCCCCAGAATGATCTGAGGTGGTATAACATGGTTATACTCTGCATTGCTTATGATGGCACAGCCATGAAGAGAGAGTTTTCTTTAAAATATTTCCTCTTACAGTAATCTGGAATGTTTTTGCCTACTACCGATGTCTGGCACATTCAAAACCAGAAATGTTTCCAAACCTAGGGTCTAGAAAGTACAAATTTACCACTACCTGTATCTTTTTTTCCTTTACCCTAAGTCTTCCTCTCTTCAATCGTTTCTAAGAACATGGCAAATAGTGAAAAGGGTTTGACCACAATTGGAAAATATTAATATAGTATATCTTCTCTAAGACCATTTCTGGAAGGAAAAATAGTCATAATTTAATGTTCCAAATATACTACCTCTTTAAAAGTGAGAGGAGACATAATCTAGCAATAAATTCTTTTTTTCTAACCCTTGACCCCAGAGTTTCAAGCCAGCCAATATATTATACAGTACACAGTCAAAGTTCAGAGTCTCCTTAAATCATACAGAGTGGCTACTCTTCTAATGGTCTATTGAAAAGACTACCAATCTACTTTAAATGAAAGAGAACAGAGTCCAGATTTGCCACAGCCCCACCACTGTGCAGACTGCTTCACCAAAGAAAGAGAGAGAGAGAGAGAGAGAGAGAGAGAGAGAGAGAGAGAGAGAGAGAGACCACAAATGGAGATGGTGGGAGAGATCTGCAGTTGAGAGAGCGGTGGTAGTTTGTGACAGAGGAGTGGGCAGGCACTGCATTAAGTTCATGTAAGATATCAGGTAAGGTATGAGAGGCCTCCCACAGTGACTGATTCTAAGCCCTGGTGTTCAAGCGGTGCCTTATCTGTCCCAAGGACTCTATGGAGCTTCCCAACACAACATCCAGGGAAACCCTAAACAGACAGAGCCAGCGTTCTTCTTTATTGCTCGTGAATTACTCTCTGGGATAGACCACATAGTACATCACAAAATAAAACAACAAATTCTAAGATCAAAGTGATATCAGTATTATTTCCAACAGCTATGATAGAGAGCTGGAAATCAATGCTGGGAGACGTTTTTGAAAAGGCGCAAGTGTACATGAACTTAACAATATTCTTCTAGTGGCCCAAGGGTTAAATAAATTTTAAAAGTGAAAATTTAAAACATCTCAGATGAAATGGCAATGGAAAGACAACAAAGCCCCCTGAGGCATACTGCAAAAGCAACTTTAACCAAAGAATGTCAAGACCTGAGAGATGGCTCAGCGGTTAAGAGCACTGACTGCTCTTTCAGAGGTCCTGAGTTCAATTCCCAGCAACCACATGGTAGCTCACAACCATCTATATTGGGATCTGATGCCCTCTTCTGGTGTGTCTGAAGACAGCTACACTCATGAGAATGACAAGATAGTCATAGTCGTTCTGGTGAGACTTCATGGACATGGTCACAATGTCATAGAGAACTCCCTGATCCTCCACCTCTTTTTTTTAAAAAATTGGATATTTTCTTTATTTACATTTTAAATGTCTTTCCCTTTCTAGGTCTCCCCTTCAGAAGCCCCCTATTCCATCCCCTCTCCCCCTGCCTCTATGAGGGTGCTCCTCCACCCACCCACCACTCCCACCTTCCCACCCTGGCATTCCCCTACACTGGGGCATCAAACACTCTCAGACCCAAGATGCTTCGTAGAAGGGGGAACAAAATACACACAGGAGGGAATATGGAGGCAAAGTATAGACTGAAGGAAAGGCTACCCAGAGACTGCTCCACTTGGGGATCCATCCCATATACAGCCACCAAACCCGGATCCTCTGCCTCTTAAACTCTTTCTGTCTCCTCTTCTGAAATGAACCCTGAGTCTCACAGTGGAGGGGAAAGGGCCATGAATTTGAAAAAATCAAGGAGTAGTATATGGGAGGGTTTAGGGAGAAGAAGGGGAAGGAAGAAATGATGTAACTATCTATTATAATCTCAAAAATAAAAGATTAAAAAAAGAAAAGGATGATGGTAGTATACACCCACTCTATAGTACTATACACCCACACTATAGTACTACACATCCATGCTATAGTGCTATACACTTACACACTATATTACTATACACCCACACTATAGTACTATACATCCACACTACAGTACTACACACCTATACTCTAATACTACACACACATTTTAGTATTACACACACACATTTTAGTACTACACATACACATTTTAGTACTACACACTTACATTATACTAGTATATACTTACCTTAAAAATGATGTGAGGTCCCAAACAGCCTGACATTCACATCAGGAAAATAATTACAGATCAGATTCAAGGTGTACAATATAAATTATGAAATAATTCAAATAGAGAAATAAAACTTGGGGAAAACCAATAAAATTAATAGACTTTTTAAAGATAAAATTAGCAAACTCATAAATAAATAACAAAAAATGGAAAAGACTCAAATATATACAACATACATAAACATAAATATATAAAAACATTAAAACATACATATAGTACATATACATATAAATATATAAAAACATTAAAACATATATAGCAGATGTACATAGAAACATGAATATATAAAATATATATTATATAGCATAAATATAAATATATGTAACATATATAACATATACATAAACACACATGTAACATACATATATATAAACATGTGCGTGTGAGTGTGTGTGTGTGTGTGTTTTAAGTGAAGACATTCAAAACCTGATACCAGAAATAAAAAGTATTAGTAGAGGCCATCAGGAACAATTTTTATATTGTATTGACTATTTTTATTAAAAGTTAAACATATAAACCAGGCTGTGTTTATGTTATCACCCATGTTATCGCTGAGCACTACGCAGCTGTCCAGAGTCTGTGTTGTGGCCTGAAGCCACAATGATGCCCACTGCTGCCTATGGGGGCCATATTGATGAGAGTGGCCTGCACTGCCACCTGAGGTCATGAAGAAGTCCCAGTCCACGCTGCCATGGAAGGCCATGTCTGGGTCTGAGGTTCTGCTCTGCTGCAGCCAGGGTCTATGTTAATGTCCATGGCCTGTGTTAGCACTGAAGATCATGTGACTGTCTAGGTCTACGCTGCAGCTCGAAACCATACCAATGCCGGCAGGCCATGCTGCTGCCAGGGAGCCATACTAAGCTGAGCTCTGGCGCTGCCACCTGAGATCATGTTGATGTCTGTGGTTCGGGCTGCCCCCGGGGGCCTTGTTGGGGTCCTTGGTCCTACTGACACCAGGAGTTGGGTTCACAGTCTGTGCCGTTGCCTGAAACCGTGTGGAGGACTATGACCTGTGCTTCCGCTGACTGCGGAGAGCAAGGACGATTCTTTGGCTGTGATGCTGATAACTACAGATGCACAGGTGAGAGAGAGGGACACGGAAGACTTCTCAGACAACCCGACCCCCATGGAACCCTCCCTCCTCCAAAAAAAGGGAACTGCTTAGAAAGGAAGCTCTGAAGAGCACTCTTAAAAAGTGTAATGGGGATGCTTAAGACTAGAGCTCCGCATTAATGGCCTCTGGTGGAGATGTGAGAAGGAGAGGACTCAGTTCTGTTTAAGGGGCAGGCCACTGAGTTTGACCATGCTGCTGTGAGTGTGTAGAAAATAAAAATTAGACTTGTTTTCTGTTTTTTTCCTATTGTTTAATTCTTATTTTTATTTTTACTTTGTGGTGAGGTCACAAGAGTGGAGATAGACATGGAAGAACTGAGAAATGAGTATTATCAGGGTGCATGCTGAATATCCCAAAGAGTGAGTAAATGTTATGTTTAAAAAATATATATATATAGCAGTCTACACTATTATATATGCACTAAAAATAGGAACAGCGTTACAGTTTACTGACATATACTAATGGTTCATATCAATGGGTGTCTTGTTTTTCTACTGTTGTGGTAAGACATCATGAGCAAAAGCAACTTCCCCATTGAGGGGAAGTCAGGGGAGGAGCTCTCAAAGGGGCAGAGACAGGCACCATGGAGGAATGCTGCTTCCAGCCTGTCTTCCCATGGTTTGCTCAGCTAGCTCTATGCATCCTAGGCCCACCTGATTAGGGATGTACTACCTACAGTGGGCTGTATCCCGACATCAATTGGAAACCAAGACAATGCTCCACACACATGCCTAATGACCAATCTGATGGAAGCAACTCCTCAGTCAAGGTTCCCTCTTCCCAGGTGTGTCAAGTTGACAACTGTTATAGATAACTATAATCATGAGTTACAGTGTGACAATGTGGATAACAGGTTACAGTATGACAATGTGGATAACAGGTTAGAGTGTGACAATAGAGATAAAAACAGGTTACAATGTGACAATGTGGATAACAGGTTACAGTGTGACAATATAGATAATAACGGGTTACAGTGTGACAATGTGGATGCTTAATGTGCAATACTAAATCAAGGTCATCAGCATGTCTGTTTCTTTAAATATTGATAATTATGTTTAGAAACTTTGATTTTTTTTATTCTTAGTCTTCATAAGTATAAATGTTACACACTAAACATTGTGACTTATTCCTCTTATATAACATATTTTTCTTTTTGTTAACTAACCTCCCTCTTTTTCCATCTCCTCTGCTATTCCCAACCTCTAGCTACCATTATTCTACTTTTGTATTAAATATTTTATATAATATGCATACATGCATGTTGTGTGCTTTGATCTAATCCACCCACTGTTCGCTCTCCTCCAACCTCTCTCTTATCCCTCCTCTGTATTTTCCCTCCAAACATACTCTGCTCTCAGATTTAAAATCCACTGAATCTGCCTGGTGTTTCCTGTAAGTATGTGACTAAGGCACTAGGCACTCCTCTCAGGGCCTGCATCCCTGATGTGCCTCTGGTTCTTACCATAGCTGTCAACTGCCAATAGCTCTTTATACAAGGGTGGGACGTCCTTAACCCCTGTTCCATCCTTGCTGCGATTTTGGCTGTTTTGAACTTGTGCTAGCCTTATGCATCCAGTCACTACTTATGTGTGCACACAGTCATATACACAGCTCCTATTGTGTCTGACAAATACTGTTTTGCTACAGATCTCCCCTCCCTCTGGTTCTTAACAGTATTTCCACCCTTCCTTCCTCAATGATCCCTGAGCCTTGGGGAAAGGGGTTGCTATGTAGATGTTCCATGTGGAACTGAGCACTCCACGATCTGTTCTTCTCTGATCCTTGACCAGTTTTTGGTCTCTGTACTAATTGTTGTCTACTGCAGAAAGAAGCGTTTCTGCTAAATTTAATCAAGGTGAGAAACTAGTACACTGAAAGATACAAAACACACAAAAGTACATTGGTAAGATTGGTCAGAGAGCTCATGCTCATAGGCTAGAAGAATTAATAATGTTGAACTGTCCATACTAAAAGTAAGACATAGAGATTCAATGGGTCCTTCAATATTCTCATTCTGTTCTTCATGAAAATGAAAAGGTCTAAAATTTATATGGAACCACAAAATATAGATAGAGGCATCATACTTTGTGATTTAAAGTTATCATACAGATGGTGGATAAATTGCTCATTAGTTAAGAGTGTGTTCTTCTCTCTCAAGTTCTTCCTTCCTTCCTTTCTTTCTTTCTTTCTTTCTTTCTTTCTTTCTTTCTTTCTTCCTTTCTTCCTTGTCTTTACCTCTTGTTCCCTCTCTCCCTGTCGCTTTCCCCTCTCTCCACGAGGCCATGGACAGCATCTACTTTTGTTCTCTCTCTCTCTCTCTCTCTCTCTCTCTCTCTCTCTCTCTCTCTCTCTCTCTCTCTCTGTTTTCTACAATACAACCCTAAAACCATAAAAAAACAAAACAACAACAAAAAAAGAGTGTGTTTCTGCAGAGAAACTGAGTTTAGCTCCCATCGCATCTGTTGAGCAGTTCACAATACCCTGTCAGTTCAGCCCCAGGATGTCTGACTAATGATGCTCTTATCTCAGTGTCGTAAGTGCACATGCACACACAGACCCACATCCAAGCACTTGCAGACACATGAATTAAAATATTTTAAATCTCTAAATAAATTCAGTCTTTAAAAATTGTGTATGATTGGTTAATTCTTTTGTTATTGTGACAAAACACCAGGACCTGGGCAACTTTAGAAGAAAGTTTATTTTGGATTACTATTCTAGAGAGTTAGAGCGCATAAATTAGGGAAGCATAGCAACTGGTGTGGGCAGCGAGCAGTGGGCAGCGAGCAGTGGGCAGCGAGCAGTGGGCAGCGGGCAGAGGGCAGCGAGCAGTGGGCAGCGGGCAGAGGGCAGCGAGCAGTGGGCAGCGAGCAGTGGGCAGCGGGCAGAGGGCAGCGAGCAGTGGGCAGCGGGAAGAGGGCAGCGAGCAGCAGGCTTAGCACTCAGAGCAAGAAGCAATCCTTTACCACAGCATGAAGCAGAGAGAATGAAGTGGAAGTAGCCCAAGGCTTTTAATCTCAGAGCCCTCCCCTGGTGACATGCCTCTTTCAATAAAGTTGTACTACCTAAATCTTCCCAAACAGCCACTAACTGGGACCAAGTGTACAAATACCCAGACTGTACGGGACATTTCTCATTCAAACTGCCACATTATGATACAAGACTCTCACACTAAGGACAATAAAGTACTAGAATAAAACTGATGTATAAGTCAGCTTAGCAGAGTAGGGAGCCCAAACACACACAGTCAACTATAACAAGTGCAGAAACAAAAAGCCCACAATGAAAAAGAATAGTCAATCAATATGTGAGGAAAGTTAAATTCCCATTGTGTTCTCTTTCCATGTCTGGAATACTTCAGCTATTTTCTTTCTATATAACCTTTGGAATGAGCTTGTCAATTTCTATCAAATGAAACTGTACTCGAATTATGATGAACAGTGCATTAACTGTATGGGAATATAATATAGCAGTCTGTTAACTATTTGGGAAGAATTGGCATCTCAGCATTGAGTTATCCAATACATGAATATGATTTTATTTATTTAAGATTTCTTTAATTTTCCTGGGTTTAAAAACTTGAACATCTCTGGCTAAATTTATTTCTAATGTGCATGTTTTGACACTATTGACAAGAAAATTATTTAAACTGGATTAAAACTTGAATGTGCTTGATCTGCAGAAGAAACTGTGCTGTACTAGAGATGCAAAGCAAGGACTCATCAGCTCCTCTTACAGGTCAGCCAAAGTCTCTGGTTCTCAGTCTAGTCAATGTCTTTAAATATTGACGTCAATAGTAAGACCATCCCTTCAACTCCTAATATTCCACGAGTATCTATTACACTGATAATCTACACCAAAATACCCGATTCCTGCTTCGGAGTTCAGTTTTCTGTAAGTGCTTTAAGCAAAACGTTAAATAGCTAGAATGCCTCTGGGGATGGTTTCTCTCCCTTCCTGGTCATTTCAAACATCTTCTCTTTTCTACAAACTTTACACCCATCTTGATTTCAATCACTTGGCTTGGCACAGAGAAAGTCCTCATTTCAGCCAAGTTGACTCTGTCTTTCTCATATTTGCTCAGATTTATTTAAGTTTTCATTAAAATAGGAGAAAAGTCCTTATTTCAAATGAGAAGAGTTTATTCATGCTCTGACTAAAAACTATTAAAATCCACAAAGTGTCAAGCTCTTTGCAAAAGTTAAAGAGACCAGTTATTAACAAGCCAAGTTCATAGTATTCCATGGCTGTGAGGACCTTTGAAAAAATGTTTGCATTGACACATGATATAACTATATAGCATCTTGTCAAAACACAAAGGATGCGTGTAAACTTTTTTCTAAAAGTTTCTACAATTGAAAACTCATCTAAATCACAAAACTGCAGTTCAATTGTTTCATGCATCAACAAAATTTCTTTTTAGAATGGAATTGATGGCAAATCCCAATCAGATTCTTGCACATTCTGTCCAAACGCATTGCAAGTACATGGACTTTGATTTGGGCAAGAGTGGGCACATGTGGGGATTAGAGGAGTTTCTCGGTAAGAAGGAAGCATTTAAAATCTCAAATCCAAAGAGTCTGAAACTTTCATTCACTATTTAACAGTGCTTCTCCAGGTTGTCAGATGGCTCAGGAGGTAAAGTGTAAGTATGGGAGCTAGGATTCAGACCTTCAGCACTCACTTAAATGTGGGTGCAGTGTGCACTGGGGAGGCAGAGATGTGTGGATTCCTGAAGTTCACTGGCCAACCAGTCTACACAAATCAGTGAGCTACAGGTTGAGTGAGAAACTCTGTCTCCAGGAAGACACTCAGCATGAATCTCTGGTCTCTAGACATATGCACACATGCACCTACACGTGGTCACTTACCTGTGCCTCATTGTATGGCACAGAATGACCAGTTTCTGCTCTGATGGTTTCCTCATGGTGGGAACACAGAGTGATCAACTGGGATGGGAAAGAAAACATTAACATGCCACCTCTTGGTAAATTATTAAAAATTAAGGTTTGACCAATACTTCACATGGGTGGTGTACACGTGTGCAAAGCAGCAAGGGTCATACATGTGTTGGGATTGTCAAGCTTGCCAGAGGGAGTAGAGATGTCTTCAAGTTGAGTAAACTGGGGCGAGTTTAACATACAGACAAAAGTTTGTGGGTACCAATGTTTAGCAAATGCCACAGAGAAGAGTGCATACATGATGATGAGTCGGGGTAGAGGCAACTGAAAGAGGAGGTGGCAGGCAGTGAAGAACGCCAAGGCCTGTGGCCTTCAGTAAAAGCACCAGTTCACGTGGAGAAAAGCAGCTGGCCTCTCTGCTCCCCTCTATGTGCCTTGCCAAACTCAGCTATCATCAGAGGACAGAGGAGCCCGAGAACGCTGTCCACCTGGGCCAATCTCTGCGTGCAGTCTAAAGGGCTATGCAGAGGCCACACATACAGGCCACACCACAGCCGTTTCAACTGTTTCTACTTACTACTCAGATTTAAAAGCTAGCTAGGAGAAGCATGTTCTAAATAACCGCACTAGGTACTAACATATGCATCTAGTTCCATAATTACTACAGGAAACCAAGCGATCTCAATGGAGAGCACTGCTGCTGTTCTGAGTAACCACACTAGAACTGTGAGGCTCCAAAAGCTTAGGCTGCAGGCAGGTCAGCCCGGTGAGCCTTCTGCAATCAAGAAATCTCTTCTGCACCCGGGAAGGAAGAAGAAGGTATCTGGGTCTTATATAGGCCACTTCCACTTTGGGTTAAAAAAAAAATCAACATTCATTTCTCCAGCTTTATTTTCAACCATTCACTCAATTGTTCATTTCTTTGTGAGAAAACATACATGTTCCAAAATACAGAAATTAATTACATATGATCCTTGCACCAAGAGTCTGTTGGTTGAAGTTGAAGAAGACAGACATATACTTTAGCATCAGAATAACACTGTACTTATACCGGGAAGTTAAGTCAGGCCATGTGGGCATGCAGACAGTGGGAAATGATCAGAAATTGCTGTGTGTGAGCAATGTGAGTAAATGTGCTCGGAAGCTGGTTCCAGCCCTGTGCAGCAAGGGAGCATGGCATCAAGAATTGTGCATTATACAATCGAAAGTGCGGGGAGAGTGTAGGTAGCATGCAGAATGCTTTTTAAAAAATCAAGATTAATTTTAAAAAGTAGTTTATAAATATTTGAATGAGAAAAATGGAAGAGAAATGTAAACAAAAGATTCCAGGCGATGGAACTGTTACAACTCTCTACCTTTGGGGAACTAGACAAACTTCAGGGTACCTGAGTTTTGGAGCCAAGGCGAAGGAAGCACAAAGTAAGACTGAGAAGGGAACCAGGCTGGGATGGTCTAGGGGCCTTGGTTTCCAAGCAACAGAGTGGGACCTTTTATCTGAGCTTTCTGTTGAACTCCCAATTGGGGTTCTCTTAGTTTCACTCAGTTTCTTCAAGGGTAAAATATAAACTGGACACATGTTCCCCTGATAGAATACATGGAAAACTCACTGGAAAGCAGAGTGCTGGCTAATCAGTACTGGCCACGGTACCAAAAGATCCCTCGTGGGGAAGGAACTGCTTAGGTGCATTGGTTTGGGGTGTTTTATTTCTGAAAACAGACCAGACCAATCAATTTTCTCCTTTTATCTAGCTTGAATAAGTTTGGTTTTGGTCCCCAAAATACCCGTTCATCATACAAATCAGTTTGGGGAGTGCATCAGCTCTGAGGCAGCTGAAACCCAGAAAGGACTTCAACGAGTATGGCTGGCAAAGGACAATGAAATAAGGGATAAATTCTGGCAGTGCTGAAAGCCAAAGCTGACCTCTTAAAAGAGTGCATCAAATGAAAGAACAATAAATTCTCCACAAGGCAAAGCAAAGTGTATTTCATAAAGCAAGAATTGTCTCCCCTGAACACTCAACAAGGCACCTAATTGCCCAGCTCCTCTCTGATGTGACTCTCGTGGGCCGAGTCTGCTCTTCTCCCAACACCGTTCACCAGCACACATATTTCATCTGGTAACTCCCAATCAATATTCCAGCCATGACTGGCTAGCGGTGTCACCGAGAAGTGACGTTGGAGGGAATGCCAGAAGGGTCCTTCCAAGGACAAAATGAAGCACTATGTTTCCACCTACAGACCCCAAGGTAACCCGAGGAAGAGACTTTCCCCCTCTGGTCTCCTTCCAGACCAGCCAGTGGAACTCAACACAGAATTCCCTTACCAAGGAATTTCCCTGAGCAGTTTCCACAACTGACATTGAAGTCAGGAGTTTCTAAGAGCAATTAGGTCCAGCAACCCCCTCGAACATCAATGGCTGCAGATATACACTTCAACCACGTTGATATAGAGGGAGGCAAAGGAGGTAGATAAGGACCCTTTTGTCCCTGAGAAGATCAAGTCTCTCTTCTCAAGAAACGGAGAAGCAGGAAAAAGATGCAGAAGCCATGGTAGACTCCCTAACACCCTCACCACCTCCCAACCTCATCCAGGTTGTATCACACAGGTATTTGTCTACAAGACAAATTTGTCTCACCGGGTTCTGCAAGTTGCACAACCTCAGCTTATCTTTGTTGTAATCTATGGAAAAGAGTTACAGATGGATTGACTATGACGATTTATGATCCTCACTGCATGAGAGAAGTAATTTTATGCATGTAACTTCTTTCACAATTACCACTACATGATTTCAGAGGCGTTCACTGCTGTGCAGAGAGAACATCAATAAAAGACTTTTGCATAATCATTTATTTCAATCAGAGAATTTTTAAAGACTTGGGGGAATAGTTCGGTGTATTTGGAAATTATTTTTTTCTAGCAGGTTTTCTCTAATTGTTACTTTTTACTCTCATGTTCTAGTTCATTTTTACTTTACTCTTTTTAAAGCAGATTGTATCCAAGAGGGCCTACAGAAAGGATGCCAAGATGCCAGTTGTGTTTCAGAAATCGTCTGCCCTTGTGTACACACTGGCCTGGTGCTTGGGACAGGGGTGGGGATGGGTGGGGCTTATCATGGTTACTTCTCTAACAGGAAATAGAGAGAGCTCTAAGAGTTTGCACACGGTCAAACAGCCAATAGCTGATGAATGAAAACAGAGTTGCTTTTGTCAGGTATTTTGTTACATCAGTGAGAAAAGTAACCCTGCCTCCAAGCTCTGTTATTGAGCCAAAGCAGTTAGTGGGGCTGCTAGACAGTATCAGGACTGAGGAGGCTACTAGAAACTCTTACAGAGAGAAGAGACAGTCCATGACTGGCGTGAAATAAGACCACTAAGTCAAGCAGTTGGGTGGGGATATTACAGAAATTGATGTCCATAAAACAATGGTGTTGCTCCAACAAGACCACTCATTTATTCTCAGTGGAAGCTGTTTAATGAGGAAGGATGTATAGCAGAAGGCTTTGATTCAGAACCACTCTTCCTTTTTTCCCATCAATGCTGCAGATATCTGGCAGATTTGTCACTTCTCAATGCTTTCTCCTCTCCACCAATCAATAAAGCATTGTAATGCTTTGGGTCAGACCACAATTTGGCTCAAACTGTGCAGTCTTCTCCCAAATCTGAAGTAAAGATCCATCAAGATAGAGGCCTGGCTATTGATAACCAAACCAATTAGGATGTTTTTTCCTGTAAAACTGATGGATATTGATTAATTTACAGGCAATCAGAGGCTTTGGGGTGGGGCAGAGAAAGCCCACCTTGATTCTAGCAGAAATGAACCTTGTAAAGTAGGTAGAAATGAAAGTTGAAAAATCGGTGCCATTGTTATCCACGATGATTGTAGAAACATGCTTCACTGTTCAGAGTATACAGCTATCATTTTTCTCCACAAGTTTTCCCTAACCCCAGAATTCTTAGTGGCATGTCTTCTCATGAAACAAGCATTGTTTGTAGCAAGGTGGATGTGTAATAAGTCTCATGTGGCTGTCATCTTCTTTGAAGTGGCTGCAATAATACAAGAGAAGTTGTCTAGTTGGAGTAGTTCTCATGACTCCCATCACAGCACATGGGAAACTGGCTGGAAAAGAGTGTGGCCAGCCTGCACTACATAGTATCTGTGGGGCGGGGGATGCAGGGAGGGAGAGAGAGTGCATGTGTGTGTACCTGCAGGGTTGGAGGAGGACAATAAACCTGTGTTATGGGGATTACATTTATCCAGCCATGGCTTAGGATAGATTTCCAGAGGAAGATCAACAAGCATGCATTTCCAACCACCCAAGATGACAGAGAAGGTCAGGTACTGTGGCAAATGAAGGTGCCTGTGAAGAAGGCAGAGGTGCTAATTGACAGCAACAGCGCTTCTAAAACATTCGGTCCCCAGTGACCCATGAATGTGTGCGTGGAAAGATGCTCTCTCCACAGTGGTGTCATCCATGACTCTAAGCGGTATGTCAGTGCCATGGATAGGTAGCTGCCCACTCTCTATGGTCCTAATGCCACATGTGTTCAACTTGCTCCCTCCACTATTTGAAAGATTTTTCATTAGGAAAACAGGAATTGTTTTGGTAGGGATATATATTTTAAGTGTGTCCCTTGCATGTGCCAAGCTGCTTTTCCTGTAAGCCACACTCTTGGCCTCCATCTTTTTTCTCAATGATATTCCCACTGCTCAGCATACTGTCTAGAATGTCAGTAGTTACAATGTTTCAGCTAGTATATTCAATAAAATTCACTAAAGAGAAAACATTGCATATTACAGAAAGCGGGAAGAGCAGGCAGCTCCACCCAAATCTACCAACATTAATTTCATGGCATGTATGTCAACAGATCCAGCTTGAGATTCCTGAGGCAACACATGGATCACCTGAATGGGAGAAATATCTGGGTCATTTTACCAGTGTCTTTGTTTGACAAATGATGATATAACAGAGAATTATAGTGAGCTGCAGGACAATTCAGAGTGGTTTAGCTTCATTCCATTGGAACGACTCCACTGCTCTTCTCGGTACTTTATCCCAATCTCCAACTTACCTCTCTGCTTGGAAGCAAGTAGCATCACTTGCCTGGGGAGGGTTTCTGTTTAGTAAAGTACATAGAAAGAGAGAAAGAATCCAGGCCTCATCTGAGTGTTCATTATTTGTCAAGGGTGTGGCCACCAATCTTGCAACATAGACTTATCTTTTTTTGGGTTTCAGACACCTTCATTAATTACGAGTCTTGGTTTAGCTGGCAATGCTAGACACTGTGAGCCAGCTCCTACACCAGACCACATTCCTACTCAAGATGTCTCTCTCTCTCTCTCTCTCTCTCTCTCTCTCTCTCTCTCTCTCCTCTCCTCTCCTCTCCTCTCCTCTCCTCCCTCCTTCCCTCCATCTCCCCCTCCTCTCCTTCCCTACCTTCCCGTTGTGTGTTGTGTACATGTCTATGCACATATATGTGAAAGCCAAGACACAGTGCCAATGCCTCCCATTTTTCTATACCTTATTCTTGAGACAGGGTCCTTTACTGCAGCTGAAATGCAGCTGAGCTGGACTAGCTATCCAGGAAGCCACTAGATACATCTGTCTCCACCCTCCCCAGTGCTGGAGGATCCAAACCTCACTCTATCTGGCTTTTGGGGAGGAGCTGGGGATCCAAACTTAGGACTTTGAGCTTGCACAGCAAGCACTTTACTCACTAAGCGATTTCCCTAGGCCCCCAAAGGATGAGTAAAATAATAAAACATGACCCAGCATGAATTACAGCATCTGAACTCATTTCTCCCACTACTGTGTTTGTGAGCCCAAGGTTGAAAGCAATTAGGTGTGAATTATTGCACCATCTTCCAGGCCTTGGACAGTTTTACGATGATTATAAAATTTCATTATTAATGGTTCACTGTTTTTGGAAAAGTTGTTAATTTAAACATATATATTTATATTACTAATTAATTAATAGGACAAAATTAGTTTGGCAAAACCTTTGTAGGGACTAGAAGAGGAAGGGAATTGGTTGACAATGGATACAGCTGCTAAAGGCTGGTCATTTCATCAGGGCCACCCTGGCTACTAGCCGGTGCTACCTTCTCATGTAGTCTAAAACCGTTGTTTAAAACATAGCAGGGGAGTAGGATTTGGCTGGAATTGAATCCTAAGTTAGCAGACAAGCTTGACAACTCAGTCAAGGACACCTGAAGCCTGATTCCCAGGCTCATGCCTCACCTTTACAATAGTTTGGTAGGACTTGGCTGGGGAGACAGAGACAACGGGAAGACAAGCAAAGTCGTTACAGCTAAAAGGAAGAGCTTTGAGTTAATTAGGCTAATCTGAAAATGCCCGCAGAGACCTACATACAGAAATGTTGACAGAAAGGGAGATCAGGAAGGTTTACTCAAGCTTTCTGTTGATTGGAGCTCTGAGAGAGCAATATTAAGATTACACAAAAGCCCATGGGAAAAAGAAATATTCTCTACAAATGTCTTCCATGCAGTAGGCCCACATCTGGACAGGCAAGAAGGCCTGGTTAGCTGCATTAGCCCAAGTAATGGGCCCATATGATTCCCACCTGTGGACCACCTTGCCAAGCTCAATTCCTCTCCATCCTTTGTCTCAAAGGCTCTTCCTGCATGATAGAAGGTAAAGATATTTTCTTAGAGAATTTCAGATATCAGAGAGCCATTGAAAACCAATGACTTTTTCCATGGATTAGGCAAGGGGAGGAAAGAACAGCCATTTTGCTAGGTTTATAGTCAAACTGGTGACAGACAAGGCAGATGTGCTGGAGGACATGGCAGAAGCCCATCTCTCTGTGCAGGTAAGCAGGGTCCCACCTTATAGACGTTCTTCCAAGAGACTTCGGCAAGTGACCAAAATGAACTGACTTTGGGGTCACAGGTAGATAGATATGTGTCAATTTTTTTCCTTCTCTGAATCCAAATGTGTGTCAGGCAAAGCCATGTCAAAAAGAGACATCTACCTGATCTAACTGGGCAACTCTTGACAGTAGCCCTCACCTCACCTGAATCCTCCTAGGTTATCTCTTTAGTCTGCTGATCAGGAACAGAGACAGTTCATCAGACAGAGAACACTCTTCTTGGACTTGAACTCCTTGTACTTCATGTTCAGAATCATATCTGATGCTGCTAGAAATCAAGTCACCCACATGAACCATGGTCTCACCAAATTCCCTCTTCCTGGAAAGCAATGGGTGCTCCATGGCCCATCTCATGATAATAAATAATAATATTTTCATGTCATCAGATAGCATACCTTTGTGAATTCTACAAAAACCATAGATAATGAGAAAGCAATAGACAGCTCTACCAGCCAATGTCTTGCTTCCTAGAATCCTATAAAAAAGACTTGTCATTTCTCCATCTCTCCTCCTTAAGCTGTCACTCCTGAGCTGAGTGTGGTTTATGTCATAGAAAAAAGACACTAAATTATATTTCAGTGTCACAATGTGAAAACCCAGCATTAAGTATATATATATATGTATATACTTAATGCTGGGTTTTCATTAATATATATATATATATTATATTTTTTTCATTAATATATGTTATATATATTAATGTCTCTACTGCAAGTAATGGGGAATACTCCATATTCCCCAATAACGAAATTGCCAATAATCTCTTAGTCATTTCTTTCCATGTGTTTTTCCATATAAAGTTTCCTTTGTAATCTACAAGCCTAAAGCCAACTCTAATATGGCAAAATTAAATAAATTTTGGGCTGGACTAAATAAATGAGTCCTTTTCTTTCTCTGTTATCTAATCACTAGAGCTAACTCAATGCTGCATGTAGGTCTCCAGTTAGGCCTTGAGCCACTATAACTTCTTGACCTCTGCTCTCATGTGTTTGCCAGGCTTAGGTGCTATGAAAAGCAAGTTTCAAATGAGATCCTTTACCACAGAGAGAGAGAGATGGAAGTATTCTAAGGACAGAGGTATGGAAGGCACAGCAACTTGTGAAGCCAGCATGAGATCCTGAACTTGGATTCCCAGAACCCACATGAAGCCAGATTCGGTCTGTCAGGAGAACCCCTAGAAGTTTGAAGGCCACCCTGTCCTGGCATATTCAGGGGTAAACAGTAAAGAGACCCTGTCTCAAACAAGACTAAAGGAGAGAACCAACACTGGATGTTGTCCTTTGACCTCCTCATATATGTCATGAGCACCTTCAGTTACACACGAATACATACATAATACCATGCACAAAACCTGGTTCATAAAAGTGGATGTGACTACAGGCAATGTAAGAGAATATTTTGAAGTTGGGTGTGGGATACCCCATATATTTCCCCTCATCCTTGAGAAAGGCAAAAGTGTTTCAAGAAAGAGGGCCCGTGGAGCCAAGGCAGATCCCACCAGCCCCATTCCCATACAGCATGGCATGCTCTACTCCACACTTGAACTTGCAGTTCTTGGAAAAAAAAAAAGTTTAACTCATACTTCTCCTTAAGTCACTTCTGAGATCAACCATACACAGAAGTGAAACTTCAGAGTGTTTTCTAAAATGACATTTCCAGGAATGACCTATTCTAACCCCAAGACCAGTTAGTTTCAGTTGCTGACAGGAGAATCTTTCTTTCAATGCTGCACTATGCGTACTTTCAGAAAAGAGAAATCAAACCCATGGCATTGTCTGAGTTTGCTGGCTCCACCCTTGGGCTCAGAAGCTATTTCAGACTTCTCCACAGAAAGGCAAGGTATATATGGATGGTTCTGGCCATATTTCAGCTTGATTCCCCCTATACTGCCCCTGATAAGACTGCCCTGGAGTTCTCCATGGAAAGTGAGGCACATATGGTCAGTCCTGAAGACTGCCATAACAAAACACCATGGCCTGAGAGACTTTGACATCAAAGATGTTTTCTCAGAATCCTACAGGCTTGAAGTACACGGTCAAGGTATAAACAAGTTTGCTTTCCTGTGAGGCCTCTCTGCCATGCTTGAAGATGGATGCCTTCTCCCATATCTTCCCCACAGGCTTCTCTTCTCCACAGGAGTGTCTATGTCCCAGGCTCCTCTTCTCCCTTGGATTAGCTGACTCCAGTATCTGAGCTGTATATCTGAACTCTGTGCTTTTCTGATTCTCGTTCGTGTGTACTTCTCTTACATGCCAACTCTCCTTGACTGTGAAGCGGTTGTTGGATTTTAAAACTATTGATGTAAAGATTGTACTTTGAGACATAGGACAATGCTAACTTCTTTCTGGGAGAATTATCATTTGTTTGCAAGGTTTGTGTGGGAATTAGCAATCTGGGGTTACATATATTCAGTTAAGGGCACCGAGCCCCTACTGGGCCAATGAGCAAATGACCTAATCCACAGTCCCTATGAATAAATGTGCAGCCATGTTCATTATAGAATTGAGCCTTTTAGGTGTCAATCCAAAGGACCTGGCTTACTTGCTCCACATCCTCCTTGACCATATGTTCCCTCTTTTATGTCCCAATCCCACCAGAGTGTCAAAAATGTCATAGTCACTTTTATGAGCCTAACAGAGGGCATTAACAGAAAGTCACCTTGAAAGTCCGGCTCACCGTTTTAGACATTGGTCTTCTCCTTGATGTTAGACCAGAGATTCTTCCCTACTATGTCAGCTCTCAAGTGCCTCCCGTACCACTCTACTCAAGCTTGTCTGTGTCCCCTCCCTGAAGGAGTAGGCACATGCAACCCCAATCACCATTACACTGGGGAGTTCAAAGAAGTTGTTTATTTCTAAGTTTTCAACAGTAAATATGAGTTATTTGTATGACCTGGCCATGAAGAATATTGTTTTTAAATAGTGTGCACCTTCTTATTATAGCAAATTAAAAATGTTTTCTGTGCATTACTAGATCATGCTTTTAAAACTTCCTAATAAACATAGCTGAGGGGAACTTGAATGTGGACTCTAGTTAAAAAACAAAACAAAACAAAAACTTAGCCTGTTGTTCTTTTCTATACTCTTCTACTGACTGCTGAGAGTTACTGATAGTTAAAGGACTAGCCACGGTCTCCTCTGACCTGTTCTTTGTAGCTGGGAAGAGTCGATGTTCTAAAGTGGCATTGTCTACAGAGTGAGATTCTATGTCAACAAAACACCATTACCACTAACCCTACCTTTAACCCTGATCCCCACCAAAGCATCCTGAACTGAACATAGGTGGCCACTCAGCTCTGCTGTGTGCCTCTCCTCACACTGTGTGTCACTCATAGTGTGTGATGGACACATCAGCAGCTGGCCTCTCTCACCCCTGGCTCTTTCCATGCTCAGCCTGTGCTCAGAGTAGCACAGCCCAGAATAGGTGCAGCACTCAACTCCTACCTTTAGATTTTCATGGAGATAAATCCACTTCTAGCCAATGTAAGCCACTGTATTTCGAAGTCTCTTAATTAATAATTACAGCCTAAATCCCAGTTAATGACGATTCCCTACCCAGTGTCCAGTGGTAAATCCCTTACACCAGCAACTCTTGCTGTCTCCTTACAGGGTAGAGTGCCATTTTCTATAACTCAAGCATAGTATTTAGCACTTGTACTGCGGTGGCCCGCCTCCCTCTCTGCCTTCAACTCTAAGCTAAAGCCTCTGCAATGTGAGATTGTGCCTCGTTCATCTTTGTGTCTCAGCACCAACTGGGTCAGCAACACACTAGAATCAATAAAGATGTTTAAAATTCATGTCATGTAAAACAGTTTACGAAGTTTAAATCCCATTTATGAAAAGTCTGTGAAAAGAGATTGTGGGATATCTTTGAAAAGTCCTAATCTTACTTATAGGTAAATATAGATGAGAAGCGTGAGAAAAAAAATATTTCCTCAATCACAATTTAAAACTTGGATATGTGAAGGTGCTGGGGAGATGTGGGTAAAGTGTAGCTGTCCAGTGGGAGGGAGGGCTCCTTGGGTAAAATGTAGCGAGCAGATCAGTGGGAGAGAGGACACCTTGGCTAAAGTATAGTGGATCCCCAAGCTCCAGATTCAATAAGAAACATTGTCTTAAACACGAGGAAAGCAAGAGAGAGAGACTCGAGACAAACCTCTGGCCCCCACCTGGGCAGAGGGTGTGCATGTATGCACACACACAGACATTCACACAAACACTGGTTCTGTAGTAAACTGCATAGTTGTATATACCACGAGTCAGGTTCTATCTGCGATTCCTCCATCATACTCCCAAAGTTCCCAGCCCCTGAAACAGACTGTGAGTTGTTACCACAATATTCATTCATTTTAGCTAAGGTGGGATTTTTTCTGAAAAAGACACTTAAACTTGATATATGTCAAGAAATGTTATCGTTTGTACATGAAGTCCACCCCCCTCAAAGGTCCATATGATAAAGGCTTGCTCATCAGCCTATGGTGTTACAGGGAGATGGTAGTGGAGTGGGAGGTGGTGCGATAGAACTAGTAAAAGAAAGTTAGCTCTCTCTCTCATCTGTCTCTCTTACACTTCTCCCTTTCTCTCTCTTTTTCACTCCTCTCTCCTCTCTCTTTCTCTCTCTCTCTCTTTCTCTCTCTCTCTCTCTCTTTCTCTCTCTCTCTCTCTCCTTCCCTCCCCCTCTCTTCTCTTCTCTCTATCTCTATCTCTCTCATCACCATGAAGTTATGGCCTCCTGAACCACAGACCCTTGCTATGATATACTATGACATACTATGTCCCAAAGCAATGTGCTGAAGGTACCACAAGCTGAAGTTATGAGTCTAAATAAACTTTTCCTTCTTTAAGCTTCTTATCTTGAGTATGTATGTACTGTGACAGAAAACTGACTAACATAAGAAACATCAAACCATTACCACATACAAATACCCCTACAGGAATTAAATTATCAGAATAATGAAAAGGTCAGAGCCATACGAGGACAGAGCAGAACAGTGGGCAGAGATGGGGGTATGGGAAGCAGTACCCGGGGAGGGCAGGCCTGAAGCAGGCTTTGAACAGAGCAGGGAATGGCTGGCTCCTAAGGCAGATCATCTTGAAAGGTGGCTGGGAACTAGTGAGCCATTTGTGCCTTTTATCATTTGCCCAGATGGACTGTGCTTCTCCTGCTGCTTCCTTTGGGTGAAGTTATCCAAGAGAAGTTGTTGGCTGCACAGCCAGCATCCCATAGTTTCTTCGAAGAAGTCGTTTGTCTTGAAAAGGAATCTTCATTTTTATGCCCCCCAAAATAGATTCTAGTGACCTGCTGTGATCCAGAAAGAAATCACTCAGCTCCTCAGTAGGAGCAGACCAGGTATGTGTTGTGATATATCCTGGGAAAACCTCTAGAGGCTTCCACAGAATCTGCTTTCTTACGATGACACTTTCAACGAGAACAAACCCACGCCAAACTCAATGCATTTTTATGACCAGAATTGGAACAAGACTGGCAACTGCCTCTCATCCTTTTGTACTGGGTCATGACTGTAATCTCATGGCTCTGCTCTGATGTCAAGCTCTTGACTGAAAGGGCAGGTAGGTGACACAGGAGTTCATTCTTGTTCCATCTCCAATTTGTTCACTGCAGAGTGAAGAAGGGTACCCCTAGCGAGGCATGGGACTTTCGTTTTGCATTTAACCCCTGGTGTGTGCAATGAAGCAAATTGTGCAGACCTCCCACACTTTAATCTCTTTTTCATGTCATTTATATTACTCTGTGCCCTATGATGTGGACATGTATGTGCAAAAACACAAACCCATGCATATGTGTGTGCATTCTCCAACCATAACCATGAGCTATGTTTGTGGGTCATCCATCAGAGGCAAAGCTCCTGAGAGCTAAGGCATGCAGCAAATACAAAGTCTGGGTTATGTATACACTAACCAAAAATTCTATTCTGAGTAATTAAATTAGGTATAGATGCCAGGCAGGGTGAGATCTTTTACTTTTCTGAAAATAAGAGATTATATAAGTGTACAGAGTTGTACACAGGTTAATGGACCTTTATTTCATATAACTTGACACAGATACATTACATTTGGGGCAAGAGGCTGCATGGCTGGGGTCCTTAGCCTTTCATGGTCAGAGACTACATCAAAGCCATGGATATAGTCTCCCAAACAACAATTTGCATTATATAGAACAGATTATTGCCCCCAATGATATCTATTCCAATGCTGTAGCCATGTATTTTCCAATGTCTTTAATATTTCATTGAGTAAAATGCCATCACTAGTCACGTCAATGTTCATTATGACTCCTGTTTTCTTTATATGAAAACATTTATTGAATAATTGTGAATAGATGCATGGATGGAATGAGGAAGGAGGGATGAGAGGGAAAGAGAGAAGAAGGTGGAGAATACTGTACTGAGCATTTTTCACTGGGCCATTGCTTGAAAGTGATTGTAATTACAAGTCTGGCCAGGCTCCTCAAGTGTGTGGTTGGGTTCTGACTCAATGAAATTACTCAGATCTTTCCTCATAAGTTGAGATCCATTTGTTTATTAAAGACATCTCAGATGCCAGGGCTAGCCCAAGGATCCTTTGTCACATGCTTGTGTCCTTTTGAGGAATGCAGAACCAAGAGTGACCACCTCACCACTGCACCCCGAGACTTGTAAGTTTTTCATTACAAGGTTAGAAACAAATCACATGATTACCAAGAATCAGATGTAATTTCACATAAGGAGCAAAATTTCAGTTATCCCTGAAGACTGTTAAAAAAAAGAAAAAAAAAAAAAAGAAAAGAAAGTGGCTTGTGGGCCAGAGCAGCCCAGGCTCCTTCATGCAGAGTATCTTATCTCTTCAGCATAAAGTTCTGCAGTGCTGCAGATCCAAGCAGAATTCCCCAGTGATCTGAGTCTGGTTGGCATCAGATGGGAATTACAGCCAAGCAAATTCTCCATATTATAACCCTATTACCTCTCTCTCCCTCCATCTATCTCTCCAGTGCTGTGCTTGGTTGGGCCTTATGGAAAGTTATCATTTGGATGCAAAACAATTATCCTAAAACAGTTTGCCAGAGTGGTCTGGACACACAGATTTATCTTCCCTCTCCTTCAGTGAAGAACATCTATCTTCCATGACCTCTTGATTACTGAAGCCTTCAGAATAGATTCTTTGGTCTGTGACACTGTGCACAGTGCCGGGCAGAGCATTAAATATCACCCTCTATGATTAATTGGAAGTTAATTAAATCTATCACTGAAACAATGGGAAGGCAATGAGCTATGTAATCATTGCAATAGTAAATGAAATCATGTACAGGTCTCTCCATCTCGCTTATTGACAATGATGAAGAGGTGGCAGGCCTTGGATACCTTCTGAGGCTGGCTGGCTGACCTCTCAGGGTTGCTGTCACTTGCCACAGAGCCCAGGGACAAGGCAACGTTTCCGAGTCCAGTGCTGATGGAGGAAGCCTGTCTTCTGAAGTTTCCAAAGTATCCTTTACAAGGTCCTCCTGTCCTGAACAATCAGGTGGATAATGTATGGGAACGGCTAAAAGAACTGTAGAGATGCTGGTTGCTAGGCACCTCCAGAGCAGAGCTCTGCCTCCAAACTTCAGAGCCTCCCCAGAGTCTGCAAATACAGCACACGGCTACCGAATTCTTAGTCTCTTGCCTTTCTTTCAAACTTGTGAGTTTTCAAAATGCTCTCATGGTCATGATGATATGTGTCTCTCACAAATCCCTGTACGACCTGAGAGCTATGAAACAGTTCCTGCTACTTGCACACAGCTGATCAGGGACAGAGGTGAAGAACACTAACTAGAAAGTCAGATGGACCAGCAGGCCTCACTAAACCCTCAGATCCTATGTCAACATGCATTTACCCTGTAGAAGGGAGCTACAGAAGCCCACAAGGTTTGGAAGTTAAGGCTAAATCACCGGTTACCCAGCATCCCCAAGACCTGGCCTTCCTCAGCATATGGAGTCAGTATTAATTGGGATCACAAGGTAGTGATCCGGATACTCATTTGTGTCCATTTGCCTCCCCCTGGCAACTTAGACAGATCTGGAGGCTGTGTGATTGAGGTAAGGTGTAAGGAGGGACCAGATAGGCTGAGGATGCTCCTGTCTAACAGACAACTGCCACTGATCCCACTGTGTTCACAAGCAGTGAGCTTCCTCTCTTTAGACATCTATAGTTCTATCATGTTAGGCAAACCTCGGTCCTATGGTTATCCTTTTAAAGGCCAGACATCGTCATCTCAAGGGAACAAAGGATAGGACTTCCAACACATAAATATGTTAGGTTGGGACTCACAATTCAATCCACAGAATAATTTAAAAGACAATTTAAAAAACATTATCCCTCAGTAAGAATTGCAAATTAAGATACCCTCTTTAAACTCTAGTGCACTAATATTTGAAATTTCCATTTGTCCTAGACATTAAATGAAAGAGCATTTTCCATTCTCTCGATTAACTTAGGGTTTATCTACCCCCCCCCCCGGATTCCTTCAGGTTCTGTCCCTCTCCAACACAACAAGTCGCTTTCCCCCCTACACCCCTGGTGACCTGTCCCTGTTTGAGCCAGTTTTGCCCTTATGGGAAAGCTGTTTTACCTTTCAGACAGTCACTGGACAAATGTGTATGCCAACAGTCAGAGGATGTTATCAACATATGATCAGGTCTCATCATCCCAAGAGACCTGCCAAGAGACCGAGGCACTATTTTGGGATCAATTATAAACAAATTAATTAAATAAGGCTCCTTATCACAATATTGAAGTTTACTATTGTTGAGTAACAGGCCAGTCAGGCAAAAATTTAGATGAAAAAGATATCCATCCTCCCAAGCATGCTTGTCTCTTCCTCGCCCTCCTCTGACAAGCAGGCCCATCTACACTCTATCTTATTAAAGAACAAAGGCTTTCAGTCACTTTGGATATGATTCCAAAATTGTCCAACTCTAGTGCTTCCCAGGAAACCCAGTGGCTCACACCCAAAGGAGAGGCTGGAAAGTGCAGACACTGAGAGCAGAGTCAGTCATCAAGGAGATCTACGAATAATGGCAGGGCATGCCTTGCTTAGGAAGACTGCATTCGTTTTCCTTTTTGAAGCACATAGGGCCTTGGCAGCTGTTGTCTCCACCTCCTTCATGTCATTGATTAAATGCTTCCTGATCAAGTCTCTGGCCTTATTAACAAAATGGTGTGTCCTCTTGGAATGCCAGTCTCTGACATCTCCCTCTCTTTCCTCTAGAATACTAAGCACCTTCACGTTGTGTTCTTCAGTTCTGTGCCATTTATCTTTCTCCACAAGGCCACACGAAGCAGAGGGATTGCACAGCTTTGTCTTTGCATGGAATGAGTGAGTGAATGGACAGAATTAAGGAGCAATGTTAAACAAGTAAACAGGACAACAGCCTAGAGTCAAGCCAGTCACAGAACTATCTGACATGACAAGAACATACAAATTCAACTAGCAAAGTGTAATTTACCTACTATCAATTTAAGCAATCCTGGTCCTTATTTTGCCCAAAGAGTCTGGCAACAAAAATTGGAACGAATGCACCATGACTATCTTTCAAATGACTTTATTCATTTATCTATGTATGCTCTCTCTCTCCATCCCTCTCTCCCTTCCTCCCCCTCCCCTCCCTCTCTCTCCCTCTCCCTTCCTCTCTCCCTCTTCCCCTCCCTCTCTCTCCCTCTTCCCTCCTTCTTTCTCCCTCTCCCTTCTTCCCTCCCTCCTCTCTCTCTCTCTCTTTCTCTCTCTTTCTCTCTCTCTCTCCTCTTTCTCTCTGTGTGTGTATGTATGTATATTATATGCATGTATGCCACACTGCACATGTACAAGTCAAAGGACAACTTTGTAGAGTTGATTTTCTCTGACATGTGGATTCTGAGGATCTAAAAACGCCTTTACCTGCTGAGCCATCTCTCTGGCCCATTACTATCTCTTGGGTTGCACAGGACTAGCTATAAGCTATCCCAGATCCCTCAACACATAGGTAACTAAAGTTAGATGTTGCCATCTTATACTGGGTCTAAGCTTACATTTTCTTCTGATATTGAGTTTGGGTTTGTTTTCCCTTTTTTTTTTTTTTTTTTTTTTTTTTTTTTTTTTTTTTGGTAAAAACAATATAATTATTCCAGCATAAATTTATTAAATAAGTAAATTCATTCTAAAAATATATTATTTGGCTTCAAAATGAGCAAGATTAAAGACAGAAAATAAAACTCAGCATAGAACTTTGCTGAAAATATTTCACATAGTGAAAAGCAGAAATTTGGATATCCTGTTTTAGTTTGGACTAATATGAGAGTATAATTATGTGAGTGATGTCACTTCTGGTCATAATGACTTGAAGTATTATAGCCAAGAGAATGCTATTAAAATGACTGGGGAAGTTCTGTTTACCTATTTAAGCCTATTGACTTAAAGACTCTGGGCAAACGTACAAAACACTCATTTGAATTGCAAATCGAATCCATCAGCTAAAGTTACATGTTTTTTAAATCAAATTTGGAATCTCAAGCCATTAATTCATAAATGGTCTTCTGTAGAGTATATGAATTAGCCTATCACAAAGATAATATAACATTATTGAACAACATAAAAATCACTTCCTTTTATTTTCCCATAATGTCTTGAGTTCCAGGTTTCCTGACTCTCTCATAATGCCTGATAGTGCCACAGGGCAAATACGTGTGAATTGCTGTCACAATATGAAAAGTGACTTCAGAAAAGGCATGCTGGGACTTTCAAGCTGAAACCCTGTCAATAGCCTCTACATCAAACTGCCTTGGAGTCTAGGTCAAGCCATGCTTTCCATAGATACAGCACTGCCAGGGCAATGTGAAACCTGAGGTGTGTGGGCCCTGTCTTTTAAGCCTACCCAGTTGCAACACCTCTGTGCAGAAGACAGATCAAGGGTGTGGAGGGAACTGGCCTGATTTTACTTTGTGATGAATGTGTTGGAGCTTGTCATTTACAGAGAAGTAAAATGCATGTGGCTAGATTATACCAGGCTCCCTAACTTCCTGCTTCTATGACAGAAAGCTCAAAAAGTTTACACTGACAAAGGCAGAGGGAATTAGGGATGTCATTACAGAAAGAATCATGATGCCTTCAAAGATGCTTAGAAAGAAAACAGAGATGTTTGCCTATTTCCAAAGGAAGTCTGGCAGCCGTGGAAGGACGAAACAGACTCTGTCTGCCTCAATACTCAATTCACTTAAAGCAAAATTGCCAAGCCACTTGCCATCCTGTAGCCCCTGAATTAGATAAAAAGAAGAGGATTAGAGTTTTCCTTCCCATAGCATTAAATAGAGCGTGGCGTATGCATAGAGCAGGGATCCAAAAGTTGGAGTCATCAGTTTTACAATGCATTTGTTTTAAGGTCTTGATCATTTGTCTGGGGTCAAGTTCCTTACTCCAGAATAGCATTGCAAAGTGGAAGTTTGGTTTAATCAACATTTTTATGCCATGTTTGGTGCCAAAAAGTTATTGTGATTGCATATTCAAGTGAGTTTATACAGTATCCAATGTCACATTGGCACGGTCATGATTCTCTGTCTTAATTCATCAATTAGGAATATAAAGGCAACAAATGATGCCCAGGCTTTTTCTCTGCTGCCCAGCATCTGTGAGCTTTACAATAGCTTTCAACATTCTTCTTTTCATGCTGTTACTTCTCTTGGATACTGAACACCACAAAAGAAAGTAGTTAAGAGGGAGGACAGTGAAGCCAGGGAATCTGAGTACAGACTATGGGTCTGGCCCTAGTTAGGTAGATAGCTTCTGGAATGCTAGCCCTACCCCACCAGCCAGAGCCTTGCTAATGAGATAATGCACACAATGAAGCATTTACATGTGTATTGATTTGTTTTCTGATGCTACCCTTAAACACTGACAAGAGGCAACTGAGAGGCAATGGTTTGTTTGGCTTACAAGTTATGGTTCGTCCATGAGAACCTGTCCAAGACAGAAACCTGGGGGCAGGAACTGAACCAGAAAGCACGGAGGAGTGTGGCTTACTGACTTGCTAAGAATTGCTCGGCCTGCTTTCTCATACAACCCAGGCCCACCACCAGTCTAGGGGTAGCACTGCCTACAGTGGACTAGGTATTTCCACATCAATCATTAATTAAGAAAATGTCCCACAAAACCAGCCCACAGGTCAAGCTGACGGAAAAAAAAGTCAGCTGATGTTACCTCGTCCCAGGTGAGCTCAGTTCATGTCAAGATGATAAAAACTAACCAGTAAGGAGTGACACTGGGAACATAGTGAATGCTTCATACACGAGAAGCATTGTAATTAAATAAAAGGCCACTAAACAACAACATAAAGGCCCAAGGTCATTAGTTGTTAGTTTATAAGTTTAAACTCAGAACAAAAATAATGTTCAGAGAAGTTCACGTTGAATATATGTCATTCTCATATAGAATTTATGAAAGAAGAAAATAAAATCTACCTTCTATGAAACATCAGAAAGTTCCCTCAGTCCATCACACATCAATCTCAGTCAGGAAAAAATGTTTAATTCTTAACTATGGCAAGTGTTAAAGGGATGAATCGTCTCATTCACAGAAAAGTTGGGTATCTAAGTTACTTCACACTGTGTTAATCAGGGGATCTGGAGGAATAGGGCCAATAGAAAGAGCAAGATTAGTTGACTTTCTTATACAATCAGAGGCTTCATAATACCGCAGTGGTTGGCTAAACCAGAGAGCTGGAGACTTGCTCAGGACAATGACATAACCCTGATCCAAGGCTAGGAGCCTGGAAGCTTTCTAGTGCGTGGCTGGCACAAGTCCACACTTGAAGGCTAAAGAAACTGGAGTTTGATGTTTATGGGTGATGTCAACAGCAAAAGCAAGCCCCCCTGAAGAGTCAAGTGTAGGAGTACCAAGTACCATCTCTCTTTTCTCACATCTAGGCTTCTGGCCTGTTGCATGATGTCGTCCACTTTGAGATATGAGCAGATTGGGAGCATTTAAAGCCTTGTACTGGACAACACTTTCCACATGACTCAGGGGACAAGTGGCTTCACTGGAAACCCACTCCTTTTCCCCATCTGGACCAGAAGTCATGCAAAGGAAGGTGCTCAGCATATTTGGTGTGAAGATGGGAGAACAGGGGCAAGGATGGGAATATTCACAGCACCCCTCTTCCCACAGATAATTTCTGCAATGCTGAGGGGAGACAAATGAGGGCAATATTTAGCTTGCCGAACGGCTTGCTTTAAGGGTTAGCATATTTGGAAATTCTAACCCTCTCAATCTTTCTTTCTTAAATAAATCAAAGAATAATGTGTGCTTCTCTTTCATTGTCATAAGGCACAGGGTGGACACGGTAGAGACATAGGTTCAGGGTTCATGTGGTATTAGAGCTACATAATTACCTTATGTAGCTCTGATCAAAATACACATGAGGACAACTTAAAATTAAGACCAAAAATTTACTTTGTTGAATGGTTTACCAGGGTTCAAGCCATGGTGAGTTGTTCCCATGTGGTAGGGCAGAGCATCATAGAGCATGTGACAGAGGAAGTCATACACCTGGTTGTAGATAGGAAGCTGAGAGAAATACAGACCTGAACAGAGCAAGATACAACCCCAAGGACATTGACCTATGTACTGGATAGTCTTGGTCAACTTGGCACACAAACTAGAGTTATCTGAGAGGAGGGGACCTCAACTGAGGATATGCCTCCACAGATCCAACTGTAAGGCATTTTCTTAACTAGTTATTGATCAGGGAGGGCCCAGCCCATCGTGGGTGACGCCATGCCTAATCTAGTGGTCCTGGGTTGACAAAAGAAAGCAAGCTGAGCAAGCCAAGTGAAGCAAGACAGCAAGAAGTACTCCTTCCTGGCCTCTGCAACTGCTCTGACCTCCAGGTTCCTGCCCTGTTTTGAGTCTCTGTCCTGACTTCCTTAGATGATGAGCAGTGATGTGGAAATGTAAGCCAGATAAACCCTTGCTTTTTTGGTCATGCTGTTTCGTTGCAGCAATAGAAACCCTAACTAAGACAATTTGTTTCCTCCACTTAAGCCTTACCTACCTTCTGAAGTTTATCTCACCTCCCCAAATCCCCTCTCTAAGAGGCACCAAGGTATAGCACACTGTCTCATATGCAAACATAACGTCCTAGCTCAGGTGACCTAGCTTTGTACACCAGAAACTGATCTGTTTTTCAGTAGTCATATGTGAAGTGTTTTACAGACTACATTGTTATCGCTCCTGACCTTTTGGCTAAGATCAAGGGCAGACTACATTGTTATACCAAGAACTGGAGAAATTTTTATTTATGCTACTATTACTACAACTAGTATTCCATCTTTTAAAAAAATGTGTTGAGGTGGTGAGGATGAGGAACTTGTCCAGCCTGTACACAAGGATAGTATCAATAATCTTCCATAGGACTGATCATTTCTTCAGGTTGGTCTTATTTTTAAAGGTTCTTGTGATGGGCATAGCGTACAAAAGACTGGTCTAGGGAAGAATCATAGAGATTTGCACTCAAATATATCTTCACGGCTTCATCACCATAACACCTAGGCATTCATGTGGACAACATCATTTCATCATAAATGAGAAGGTTGTGCTATTGAACTGTAATCCCTCCATTGATTTATGGTCCCAAGTTCCTCCAAGGATTTTCACAAATGCCTGTGACGTTTCCTAGTGCTGGACTTTGCATTTGGATCTGTGATTTAGATGACAGATGTGTGAAATCATATGTAGCCAGACAAATCCCTGGTGATAACACATTTGAGGGGGCTCAAGCAGTGATGGATTAAGGTCCAATCAACCAGATCAGCTAATCTGAGCCCTTTCCAGTGACACTGGCCCTGATGCTTTAAAGGGGCACCCCCCAAACAAATTACTTTCCAGAAATCATGCTTTCTACTCTGCATCTTACCCCTTCCCTGCAGCAAGCTCTCAATGCCATTGGAGAAGTTCTGCCTATATCAAGAGAAGAGACTATTATAACTGGGGTTAACCTTCGCCTCAATTGACTGGCTAACTTCACTTGTAAAATCTCACTTTCTGAGTAGTAATAGGATTGTTCTGTGTCAGCTTGACTGGCCGTAGCCATTTTGAAAGTCTGACAATTGCAAGAGATACATACCCAGGGGTTCGATAATAGTCCCTAAAATGCTAAAAAGTTCACTCCAAAGGATTGATCATTGAGAAATCAAGGCTTGTTCTAGAATTGACTAGTATATGAACTATGCTCTACAACTTTACCCAAGAATGAACCACCAATATCAGGGACAGGCTTGCTTTCAAAATGGATTGTCGCACATGTATGTATAGGGAAATATGAAGAAGACATGGAAGTTACTCTTGTGTGCATAAGTAAAGGAATATAGCACAAGACAAAGAGCCACCCTGAAATAAAAAGCACAAAAGCAAAAGTCTTAATTCTGCAAGACCCTGTCTAGCACAATGCAGCTCCTCCATCCAACCCCCCCCCATGGTGTTCCCATTCAGTTTCAGAAAAAGCAGAGCTGAGCGCTCTACTAGATTGAAATTTCTGAGAATTTTTTTTTTTTTTTGGAACTTCTGTATTCACAGGATTAACTTTAGACTGTTTTATTTGTTCTCTGTGGTTAATTAAAGTATTATACAAAACAGCATTTTATATACATCGGTGCCTACCACTGTCAAGCCTTTAAGCAAATCCGGGTTGTGCACTTTGAATAATCAAGAACCGTCGCGCAGTAAGGACTCTGATATGGTTTGTGGCATGCCGTGACCTTGACAACAGCATAGATGAAAGTGCAGGTTTGTGGTGTGGATTTTATCTTACCTTACTTTTGACCTGGAGTATCAGCCGGTTTCCCATCCCCACAGCAAAACACCTGATCCGAGGCATTTATCTGTGAGCAAGGAAAGCATCTTAGACTCAAAGTTTCATGGTCTGTGGTCACTTGACTTTACTGCCTTGGGGTTTGTGATGGTGCAAATGAACCCAAGTTTCTCAGCTCAGAGTGGAAAAGCAGCAAGGAGAGAAGGAAGAGTGTGATTCCTCAGTATCCCTCCTCAAGGCCTGCCTCCTATGATGTAACCTCCTTCCAAGGAGTCTCGCCTCCTAAGGATTCTACCAACTCCCAATAGGACAGCCAGCTGTCGATCATCCTTTAGCATACAAGCTCTGGGAGGCAGTTAAAATCCAAACGTGGCTTTCTCTTCTTCCCTGAAACCTGTTCTACTCGTGTAGCGCATCTCAAAGCTGACACTGTAAACGTAACTGGTTCACCACTAACGCGTCCTTTAGAAACAGCCCTGCCTGATACTGATATTACTGTTCCTGGATAGCATTTATTTGAGATTCTGGCAATTTAATTCTGACAGAAGACCCCTAACGCCCATAGCTACACTGCACCATGTACCCCTTATCTCACCTTTGGTACCCGAAAGTACAACAAAACAATAATGTGACTATAAAACTGAATGGCGGGTCATCCCCTAAAACAGTCATAGTGAATTCAGTAGAAATGTAAGGCAGGGGCAAGAAATACAAGGTACGCTTACTAAATTCCCTTTTTTTTAAATATTGCTTTTATTAGCAGACACCTCTGTGGGCATCTCTGAATTTATGTGAAGGCAGCAGACGTCTGTATTTTAATAAAAAGACAATCTAAAATGACAAAAATGCAGTGTGGGAGCAAGAATAAGTGTGGCGTCACAAACCAGAAAGCTTACAAGCCACAATTGCTTCACCTTCACATTTTTATACCTAACCTCAGCAAAAAGCTGAGAAGCAACAACTTTGTAAAATATTATCCCCTGAGGGTCTCTTTGGAACAGTGCAGGGTGCTACCTCTCCGCGACCATCATTCAGTCACTGTCTGTCTGTGCATCTGTCCTACAACTGCCAAGCCGAGATAGCACAGCAGATGAAGCCGGAAGAACTTCCCGGTCCTTTGCAGAAATGTGTTTTCAACTTTCTTTAATATTCCCAAGAGAGTGTATAGTATTCAGAATGTCAGGTACAATCTTTTGATGATCTTGCAATAAATAAAACTCATCTCCTGTGTTTGATGTGGCAGAAAACACCAAGTAGACATGGATATGCACTTGAGTATGTGCCCCTGAAGTTCTCTGCCTGCTCTAAAGCACACCTGCTCTGAGAGCTTCCTGACCAGCCAGAGGTCCCGTGTATTCTGTCAGCTGAGGGACCACAGTGGAGAGATGCCACCTGAAACCAAGAGACAGTAGGTGGAGTCCCAGTCACTTGGACAACTCGTCCAACCTCCAGTTCCTCAACTTTAGGATGAGGGGCTCCTGGTATCCTATCAGGGTTGTGTGAACCAGATGAAATCATTCTTATGAGAATCCTTTGTTACCCCTGTAGATTACACAAAACATGCAGTGTCCAAGGCTTTGTATATAGCATTCTGAACAAGGCTACTGAAGCCAATGATGTACATGATCACAAGTCTCCAACTCCGTGAAGTTCACACACAGCATCCGAGGTCCCCTAGCAAAGAAACTGTCGCTTTGAATTAAGAAATCTTGAGATGAAGGATCAACACTTAGGGTGCCCCAGCCCAAGTCCATGTTTGGAGTAATCTCTGAGCAATCATCATAGACGTCAGCCATCTTCTTCCTCCCATGGCTGGTGGTCCAGGCCACAGCATCTGCACCAGCCCTTTCCTTTAGCTGTGGCTCACACCTGCCTCTCCTCACTGTCTCCTTTATCCTCACCAGGCCCTCTCTGATCCTTCTCTCATTTCTAATTCTGAAGGCCCTTTGAGAAAGGGGGAGGGGAGGAAAACAAAAGGTTAATTTTCTCCAGCCTGCCCAGGCCGACTTAATGTAACAGAAGGCAGCAAATTGTATTGATTTAGTGACATGCAACTGTCCAGAAAGAGCTATTTATACATTATTCAGGACAAACACTGTCATAATGGACAAACAGCAGCAGCATCTGGGATGTTAATGTCTACAAATAAGATTATTCTTTGAAAGGATTAGGATGAAGCATTTTGTGTAATTAGATTTCTCCGTTTCAGGAATGAATTGCCTTTTAGCAGTAAAAGCTGTCACTGGGGGAGCCATTAGCTCCTTATAACTGAATTAAATGCATAATTAGTGACATGATCACATTAGGATTTGTTTCATTTTTAACTAATCTGAGGAGGGAGGGACCAACGGCGAGTTGGGGAGAGGAGGCGGGGCCATTTCCAGGTCACTGCGGCCTTCCTCAGCTCCGATAGGCCTCAGCTGGTGTGCTTGAGTTGGTAAAAGTCAGGCGGCTGTGAATCAGAGCCCAGGCCTCGCCACAGCGACGGCCAGGCCATTCATCACTGGGTGGTGGGTGACAGTGACTGATGGGCTGGACCCGGGCCTGGCACTTCACCAGTGCAAGAATCATACGAGCCAAGGAACAGAATGACAGCTGGAGCGCCGTGTCAAGTGGTGGAGAGACCAGAGCTATTAATAATGTGTGCCACATGATCTCAGCCGCGAGAAAACAATGATTTAGACATTGGTGAGAATAAAGATTTTACATTTAGTCCGGGGGTGACTCTTCTCCTTGGCACTTGTAGAATAAATCGCTACGCAATCAGCATGTATGAAATCAGGCAATGCATACATTAGAGACTGCCTCACGAGGGAGGGGCACGAGTCGGGATCTTGAAATCTTTGCGTGCTCCTGACTCCGTCTTCGTGGAGCTTCTGTGGATGCTTCAGGTAGCAGAGGGTAAAAGGATGGTGAGGAGATGGCTTTCCCTCACATGCTCATTTGGCCTCTCGCCCTTCCCTTTCAGGCATCTTCCTTGTTCTGGGGTCCACCACGGATGATATGGGAGAACTCAAGGGTCTAGGATGGTCTCTAACTCACCAAACTTAACTGAATTGAAAAGGAGCTGGACACCAAGGGTGTCTTGCTAAAATATTGACATTCTGTCTACCTTAGGGACCTTTCATCTTGTTTCTTGGTCTGAGAATTAAGAGAAGCAGAAGCAAGGATGGGGATAGGAAAGGAAGGGAGGCAATAAATGATGTACACTTCAGGTTGAGTAAGGTCTGTGGCCCTCTAGGAGGTGACCAGATCCCTCAACTTTGTGGGGAAGCCGCTCCCTCCCAGCGTGGCCTGAACCAACTCATAGGGGCTGGAAATCATTGAATATCAGAAGTTTCTAGAAGTTCGAAGATTTCTCCAATGAACTCGGAAGTGAAGGATAGATAATTAGGATGCCTCACTCACTCAGATCCTCCACACTCCTTCACTAATGTCACATAGTGTTCACAATTAGCAGGATTTACTGATATAGGCTCATCTTTGATAGAGAACTTTTAAAGTCAGGACTTCACACTATAATCTAATGATTACATAGATACCTTGCATGCTCACAATCTATTGTTTCAAGAAGAAAGACTCTTGATGAACAAAGACTGTCGAGAGGCATCAACGTCACCAGAAGCCATGGTAAGAAGCTTTGGTAAGATGTTCATTGTGCCCACTTAAGGGATGGTGTGAACTCACTAAGGTCTTATTAACCTTTGCTGTGCCACAACCAAAGTCCTACCGACTCCCTTCAACTACAGGCTTAGCAACAGAGAAGAGAGGAATTTATATTCTTTAAAGTTGCTGTTTATATAAAATTTTTATTTTCAAAATGGATTTTCAGTGCCTGAAACCAATGAAGCTTTCATAATGCTATACCAGGAAAATGTATGTAAAAATTCACATATAACCTTTATATATTGGTGGGCATTAAGATTTCCTGTTCTTTGAGGCAAATATTGACCTGGACTTCACCTCGGTCAATATTTACCTCTCAGGTCAATAGATCTTGATGTTCACCTCAACAGAAGTCAATATCTACTTATTATCTCGTTTCTATCTGTCAGGTGCCCGTGTGTAATCAGTAATGTGAATTTTCTTCCCTTATGCATTTTCTGAGGTTAAGATGGGATTAATTTGGGACCTTCTGCTTCCCATATGTTAAATACTTTCTCCCCATAGGAGCTAATGGCAACCTCTGGCAGAATATTAACCATGTAGTTTTCATTGTTTTCACTCATGTAAGGCAGAAGTAGGACATGGGAAACAGAAAATGTTTCAAAATGAAAGCATCCATTTATTCAACAAATATTTATTGTCCTTCATATCTCTGGCTGCATGTAGAGAACACAATACAAACTCAAACAGGTATATCCCCCTCCCTCAGGAATCTTCTTGGAACGCCAATACTTCCCGAGCCTTAGCTACTGAAAGCGGGGATCAGCCTACTCCACCATCCCTAGAAAAGTCTGTCTGCCTTTTACTTAGTTTGGAGTAGAGGCTGTACGTTTTATAAAGAACATCTGCCTATGAAAGGTAGTCCCAGTGCTGCTGGCACTTTGGTTTGTTGTATTATATGACTTTCATGAAACAAATATTCATACCATGGCTAATTTTAAGTTACAGGCATGCCATCTCTTCCATGCATTGGAAAGAGCTAGAAAGAATCATGCCAGTTCGCGCTACCTTCAGCAAATTATGCCAACTTCCTTATTCTTACAATTTTGTAATTCTTCATTTGTGTTGGGGGGTGTTTACATGTGAATACATAAGTGTGTAGAGGTATGTATGCACAGATATACATGTGGAGGTCAGATGTCAACAATGGGGATAGACCTTCAGGTGCCATTCACATTGATTTTTAGAGTTAGGGCTCCTACTAAGACGTGGAACTCCCTGCCTTGGCTTACGCTGGCTGCCAGCCGTCTCCATCTTCTGTGTGGTGAGATATATAAGTATATCTTCAACCATGTTCTCAATCAAACACTTTTCTCTCTTGATTCTGCTCATACAGAAATACTACTCTGAGTCTTAAGTGCCTCCTGTCCCTCCCCACCTCGATCCCTCCAGGGTAACAAGTGCCCAACTGTAAACTGGCAGCAGTAGGGGCAGATGCTATAGATCACCTAGGTGAAGAGGGGACACCTCTAGGTTCTTATTTACCAAGTTCATCATGGTTGTCACATTCACTGTCATTTCTTCATGCCCACATCTTAGTGGTGGGGGGTGGTTGTTTGGGTTTTGCTTGTCTATTTGTTTTGAAGAGCCTCATTATGTGCTCTGGCTGCCCTGAACTGGCTCTGTAGACTAAGCTGGCCTTAAGCTCACAGAGATCGAACAGCCTCTGCCTCCCTAGAGCTGGGCTTAAGAGTCCCACCATAATACCTTGGCTGTCCACACCCCGTCATTCCCTAGCTTATAACATATACTTGTGCATTTGTGTTCCTGTGGGTTTGTAGATATGATATTGCCATCACCATGATTGTTACATATGTGGCTATCACTGCAATGGCAGTATATGTGGTGACTGTAGCAGCAATGGGCAGAGTGGGTAAAGTACAACTTCAGGCAGGGATGCCTTTTCTAAGATTTATTTTCTATTTTATTTGTGTGCCTGTGTCTGTGTCTATGTCTGCCTATACACATATAGACATGAATGTGTGTGTAGATACCCATGGAAGTCAGAGAGAGTCTTCAGATCCAACCCCTTGGAGATCCCTTCAGATCCCATGGGTGTTTTGTAATGAGCCACCCAGTGTGAGTGCTGAAATTCTAACCCAGGTCCTCTGATAGAGCAGTAAGTGCTCTTAACCATTCAGGCATCTCTCTAGACCCAACTGTAAGATTTTCAGCTTGTGTAGCTTTTGGATGAATTTATCTTTTAGGCTCCATTTTAATTTGTATACTGCCGGTAACAGACTTGTTGACAAGATAACATAGACTATAACTTTGGATTTAAAAAAAAATCCTCTGTAGACTTTTCCATGATACCTCTGTACAGTGTTGTAATGAGTGTCTGGGATGTAGTCAGTGATGAGCTATGAAAAGATTTGCTAGGTAGAAAGGTCCTTATTGAGTACCAAAACTTCCCTGGAGATCTTCCTGGGAGTTTCATGATTTGAGACAAGAACAGAGATTTATTTTTCCAAAATATTTAGACTGGGCATCTACTTCCTTACCTTGTCAATACCTATTTGAACCTCCATGCCCTCATCAGTAAAACAGAAATACTAATACACATAGCATCCTTGTTGTGAAGATTAAAATACCAAAAATCACCTAAGAGTCTCAGATAGATACCAGGAACATAATAGATTTTATTTCATTCACTTTGCCTATCAATACTAAAGGCATCACAGGTACCGTGACTTCAATGATAGTAATTCTATATGCACTCAATGTACCATACATTTGGGCTTACATATACATATACATATGCACACAAACAACACTTTTTATAAATTTAGGACTCAAACTCTAGGTATGATGAAGAAACAGTAATGAAGTTAGCCACAGTGGTGAAGAAGAGGACAAGGGGTCCTGGTGGCTGTCACACTGTGGCTCCCAATGGGCAGAACAGGCTCATCACTTGGGCAAAATGTATCCAGATGTTATATCAGTGGATTATCATTAGAATATCACAAAAACAGAACTCAGGTTCTTGAAAGAAATACTTAATTTCTGTTTGATTTTTAAATGTAGATGATAGAATACTTTCTCTAGATAAAGGCCTACTTTAAATTTTTAGTTACTATGATACAATCCAAAAACTACTTCTCAGATGGCCAGGCTAAGAATGGTGTGAAGACCAGCCACACAGTGAGACAGGAAGGCCTTTTTTATTTTAGCATTTTCTAAAAAGGATAGACAATTATCAGAAGATAATTTCTATAAATTAAACTTGAATTTATTTTAAATGTCCTGCAAAGGTGGATTCACTTTGAATGTCTGTTTAATGTTGTTAAGCCATGAACCCAGCCCTACCCCAATCCAAGCCTATAAGAGATGTTCCTTCCATGGACTAAGAGGCTCTTTCTTCTCACTGGCCTCAACAACAGCGGCAGTGGGGGCTGGGACTTACAAGATGAAGTGTGTCCCTGCAGGGACGGCTGCTCTCACACAGACCAACTTTTCTCCCTTCATGACTGCTGCACTAGCCTGTAGAGGTAAGTAACGGTCACCAGAGAATTTCCCAGCTGCTGCTCACCATCCTATCACTTTATATTCCCTCCAAGATGCACAATATGGAATTCAGTCCCAAGACAAACAGCTTCCAGTGGGCAATGGCACTCATTTCCAATAGATCTGTGCAGTCTGACATGGCTAAAATGGCGATCATTTCAGTTGTAAACTGACTGTGACGAAAATCAATAGATGTCCTTCACCTCTGAAAACCTGGGTTCAGATCTGAATTTGCTCTCCAGTGAAATCAATTTGGTGGCCTCTTAACCCAGTGTCTGGGAACCACTGGTCCCCATCATACAACCACCCTGTTGCTTTTATTCAGCCTGGTTGCCTTGCCCAGGAGAGATGGGGGATCATAGGTGAGGAAGGAGCTGAGATGGGGCCAAGAATGAAAGTTGACTAGGAGAGCTGCCAGTCAGCCCTGTGGCTCCCGACCAGCAGGGAGGCCTAAGACAAGAATAGAGTCCCTAGCTCCCTGCCAGAACTTGTCTCTGGACAGAAGCTTTACTCTTCTGGCTAAGTCTAGCTATGTTGCCAATTTCCTTTTTCTTTTATAATTAAAGTAAACTTTAGACTTAAAATCCACAATGAAAGATAAAACCAGCTTCTGAAATAAAAAAAACAAAAACAAAAAACAAAATCAATATCTACCAATACTACTTGAAATGTTAAGTGCTAAGGAATCAAAAATTTAAAACATATGCAAAAACTCCCAATTTTAACCAGTTCTCATGACAAAAATGTTCTCCCCCCCCCTTTTTGGTATTAACACCCTGACATTTTTAAAAAATTAATCATATGTGTATGTTTGCTCTGTATTATGTAGAGAGACTGAGAGAAAAAGAGGTAATTGACGTCGGCCAAGACTACAATCCCCTATCATCATGGTTGAGTGTGTAGATATTTTCCTTAAGATTGATTTTTATTGCTCTTGACTACGCATGTGTGTGTGTCCATGTATGGTTTAGGCATGTGAGAACAGGCGCCCAAGGAAACCAGAGATACCTGATCCCCTAGAGCCAGAGTTACTGATTATGAGCCACCTGACATGGGTGCTGAAAGCAAAAGTCTGGCCCTCAGCCAGGGCTGTATCACATCCTAACTGCAGGCCATCCCTCTCGCCCCTCATGTCAAGATATTTCCAAGAATACCATTCTTTAAAATTCTTTGATCATCAGTTCTTTTGACACTTTAGCAATTTGGTTTTCAGTACTGTAAAAAGTTTAACTTCATATTAAAAAATTACATTTTGGCTCTGTAGTCAACAGTCAAACCAACAAGAGGTAACGTTATTCTTTAGAAACAACACAATGCGGGCTGGAATGTACAGACTCACCTGTGTGAGCCACTTTACCCTCTCCATGAACACAAGTGACCCCTTCCTTCCCTTAAAGCTATAAGGCCACAATCAACCTAGCTTCTGGAATTTTCTACTTAAGGGAATTATAATTTTAAATCAAATTTGATTAAATTCAATTTTGATTGAAATCAAAACATAATGACAGAATCATCCTCTTTCCTTCCCTCCCTCCAAGCCCTTGCATGCCCCCCTCCCAGGGACTTTTAACACATTTTTTAAAACTTTTCATGGCAAATTTACTTAATTTAAGCATATTACTTAATTATTCACTGCAATTGTACTATTTCTGAACATGCACATCCATCAAAGATCTATAGTTACTAAAATTCCATTTTCCTAACTTGACTTATGAAGCCCATCGTCTGACGTAACCCTAGTGGCCCAACATTCCTGTCCTATTTCTTTTTTATCCTTCCTTTTCCAGCTAGTATAGAAAGTACAGGTACCCTCACAGCCTTTTCATGCATGTGTGTACTTTAGCCATCACCGACAGAAAAATGTATTTTACTGCCTCAACTTCACAAAACTCTTCCTTGCCTCGGAGCATGTGAGTGATCTTCCCCGAGCCTCTCTATCCTTCCTGTCCTGTGTCTTTACCTAACCAATATCTGTTTTTTCTTCTTGTCTTCCTTCAAGCTTTTATTAATAATTTTAATATATTTTTCATTATGCAACCATCCCCCCCACCCACAATGCAGCAGGACATCTTAATCATTCTCAAAACTCAACACTACCTTTTCTGAGTATTTCCTACAAGGAGCTTACTACAAAGACATGCTCATCTGTGATGGTTGGCTTTGGCAACCTGATACAAGCTAGAGTCATCTGGGAAGAATGAACCCAAGCCGAGAATTGCCTCTATCAGACTGGTCTCTAGGCATGTGTATAGGACATTTTCTTGATTAACAGTTGATGTGGGAGGGCCCAGCCCTCTGTGGGAGATGCCACCACTTTGCTGGTGGTCGAGGGTGGTATAAGAAAGCAGGGTGAGCAAGCCATAGAGAGTAAGGCAGTAAGAAGTATTCCTCCATGACCTCTGCATCACTTCCTGCTTACCCTGACTTTGATAAGAATGTTTAAACCAAATAAATCCTCTCCTCTTCAAGTTGATTCTGGTCATCGTGTTTTTATCACAGCAATAGAAAGCAAACTAGAACAGAATTCAGCCCCTTCCACCAAGCATAAGTTGGCTTCTCTCTGGTATAGCATGTGCCAGAGTTGGTTTCTTTTCATTACTATATAAAATATGCACTTTATACACCTTGCTAGTATATTATCCAGTTGCTAGACATTTACCTTGTTCCCAAGTAGCATGCTATTTTTAAATGTTGCCATAGATATTCATGTGAAAAACTGTACAAATATCTATTTTTTAAGTAAACATCTAATGTAGAACAACAAGCTTCATGATATATTTGTGCTTAACATCTCAAGAGACCAGCCCAGTGTTTTTTCAAAATGGCTCTGACCAGCAGTGTGTGAGTTCCTGTTCCCCAGATCCTCCCAGCGCTTGACATGCCTTCCTTTAACCACGGCCATGCTATTGGGTGCTATGTGACATCACACAGTTCTGATTTATAATTCCATATTAATTGTCTATGCTAAGACACTTGTTCCCTATTTGCACATCTTCCTCAGTGAGGTACTTGTTCAAATATATTTATATGAGAGTTTTTTAAAGATTTTATTTACTTTATGTAGTGAGTACACTCTCACTGGCCTCAAACATATCAGAAGATGGCAATGGGTCCCATTATAGATGTTTGTGAGCCACCATGTGGTTGCTAGGAAATAAACTCAGGACCAGTGGAAGAGCCATCAGTGCTCTTAACCTCTGAACCATCTCTCCAGACCCACGAAAGTTTTACTCTCACACTTTCTTAGTCTTCTGACTATTGGGTTTTAAGAAGGGGTTATATCTTCTAAGCACATGTGTCCTTTATCAAATATTTGCTTTGTAAAGATTTTCTCCTTGCCTATGCTGTTGTGTTTTGTTCTGACACACACACTGTTCTTGTAACAAAGTTCAGTTTCATAATTTCAGTCTCTTGACTCATACTTGGTGCTGTACGTACAAACACTTTGCCTAGCCCTGGGTCATGAGCATTTTCACTAAACATTCTACAGTTTATTTCTTACATTAGAAATGGATGCATATTATCCATCTTGGGGGAGGGTTTGTCTGTTTGTTTCTTCATACAATACAACAACACAAAGACTCTAACTTTGTCTTTTGTATGTAAATAGCCAATTGCTTCACAGTCTTCTTCACAATTGTTTTGAAGACTGTCCTTTCTCGTACTAAGCTGGATTGATTGATTTCTCAAGACCTACCTGACCGTAGTGTGAGGCTCTAATTCTAGATGCTGTCCCACTGATGCTTGGGACTGTCCCTCCACCAGACTCCCTCTGCTCTCAGTGCAGCCCAGAAAGCTTCCAAATTCAGAATGTGAAGCTTTCAAGTTTGTTCTTTTTCAAAATGATAGCATCTATTTTGTGTTGTCATACTCCTATATAAGTTGTTGAGTCAACTTCTGCTAACGACTTACTGGGATTGGAGGAAGAGCTGTGCTAAACTCTAACCAATGCCATTGAACCTCTTTATCCATGAACATGGATGGCCTCATCACTTTTTCAGTCCTTCATTTTAATAATTTCTCTCAGTAATGTCTTTGAGTTTAAAGTATAAATATCTTGCAAGTTTTCATTAAACAAATCCCTAAGCATTTTACTCCTCAAGATGTTGTTTATTAATAATCCATACCAGTTTTAAATTAAAACTTGTCCATGTAATTAGCTCCCCTGCTCTTTTCTCAAAGTCATAGCCTCCTGTTAATTGCCTCTGTTCGGGCAGTGACAGACCTGTGATTGGACAGGAATAGGAGCTAGAGATGGAGGAGGAGAAAGGTCAGGAGCAGGAGGAGAAAGTTTTTCCATCATGGAGTCAAAGGATGATGAAGAGTCAAACCCTGAGTGGTTATACAACCTAGCAAAGGTTTTTACAAAAGAGATTAATTTGATTAGAATATTGTCTTTAGTTCTAAGATCAAGAATTGACAAATGGGACCTCATAAAGTTGCAAAGCTTCTTCTATAAGGCAAAAGACACTGTCAATAGGACAAAATGGCAATCAACAAATT
>NW_022196905.1:93834913-93836619 GCF_008632895.1 Mastomys coucha
GAGTGGATACAGAAATTGTGGTACATCTACACAATGGAGTACTACTCAGCTAATTAAAAACAATGAATTTATGAAACTCTTAGGGATATGGATGGATCTGGAGAATATCATCCTGAGTGAGGTAACCCAATTACAAAAGAACACACATGGTATGTACTCTCTGATAAGTGGTTATTAGCCCAGAAGTTTGGAATACAGGTAGAACAACCCACAAACCACAAGAAACTCAAGAAGAAGGAAGACCAAAATGTAGACATTTCATTTCTTCTTAAAAGGGGGAACAAAATACCCACAGAAGGAGTTGCAGAGCCTAACTATGGAGCAGAAACTGAAGGAAGGACAAGCCTGCCTAATATAGCTAAATCCTGAGAGGCTCTGACAGTACCTGAGTAATACAGAAGTAGAGGCTCACAGCCATCCATTGAACTGAGTACAGGGTCCCCTATGAAGGAGTTAGAGAAAAGACCAAAGGAGCTGAAGGGTTTGCAGCCCCTTAGGACGAACAACATATGAACTAACTAGCACCCTCAGAGCTCCCAGGGACTCAACCACCAACCAAGGACTATACATGGTGGGACTGATTGTTCTGGCAGCATGTGTATAGTAGAGGATTGCAAAGTCAATCATCAATGGGAGGAGAGGCCCTTGGCCCTGTGAAGGTTCTGTGCCCCGTGTAGGGGAATGCCAGGGCCAATAAGTGGGAGAGGGTGGGGTGGCAAGCATGGGGAGCGGGGAGGCAACAGGGGTTTGTTCTTGTTGTTTTTGGGGGGTTGTTTGTTTGTTTTGGAGGAGAAACTGGGAAAGGAGGAATCATATGACATGTAAATAAAGAAAAGATCTAGTAAAAATTTTTTAAAAAAAATAAAATAATAAAATAAATGTATTAACACAACACGTGGGGCCATGAAAGGCAGCCTGTTTCTGGTCGAGCTAGGCTTAACCCATGCAGGTGTCCCTGCAAGGGGTAGAAGGCCCATTTGCCATGCTCCCAGACACTGGGCTCCTGACACGAGGCCCCAGCTCCATACTTCTCTGCCCATCAGCAATGTAGGGAACACCTCAAGTCCCTGGTGTTCTGTCTGGACTCCACCCCCACATACCTGGCAACTGCCAAGTAGGCTTGGCCGACTATGAAAGGGTCTGCTTGCCCCTCCTCCCTTTCTTACTCCTGCTTCCTACTTGCTTCACTATTGCCCTCTCGCTCCCCTTCTTTCCACATTCCCTTCCCTTGTCTCCAAAAAAAAAAATTGTCTTTATTATTTGGTTCTGAAATTATTGAATTGGCATCTTGTAAATTGTGATCTTATTATTATATAAATCTGATTGGATCTTAAAGCCTTATGAGTCATGCTTTACCTACCGTGTCCTGGGCGTTATCTAGATGAATGGTTGTGGGGGTGTCTAAAGTGTTGCATGTGAGCGAGATGTTGCAGCTTGCTGGGAGAAAATAACAAGAACCTGCCAGCACAAGTGTTGAGGCCTGATGGTACAGGCACAAGAACGTGGCATGGTGGGAAAGGGAGTTTGTGGGGTGGATTCATTTTTTATTAATCCCTGCAACACACACACACACACACACACACACACACACACACACACACACCTAAATATATGAATACAACCTATTCAGTCCCTCTAGTGTTATTTGTACATGGTTTCCAAGCTGACCGCTTGGTATTGAGTAACCAGTAGGCGTGGGGGTGGGG
>NW_022196905.1:93836645-93846852 GCF_008632895.1 Mastomys coucha
TTTTTCCTGGTAAAGGCTACTTCAGCCTTGCTTACTTTTCTGTGGTTCTTTGTCTATTTTAAATGTTGGAGCTCTGTGATAGTTCTGTTTTTCATATAGCATATCTATTAGTATTATCCTTGTTCACATCTTATTCAGTAGCCATATTGTACCATGGGTAAAGTTTCCCTGTCATGTCTAGGAGACACACTGGCACAGTACATTTCCTGGTCTGCCGGCTCTTATACTCTTTTTGGCCCCTCTTCCGAGATGGTCCCTATGCCTCAGGTCCAGGAGCTGTGTTGTAGATGAGTCTATCAGGTGAGGCTTGAAATGTATCCCCATAACCACTTGTTTTCTACATTTTGACCACTTTGAGTTTTCCATAGTGGTCTCCATCTGTTGCCAAGAGATATGTCTTTGATGAGTGGTAAGAGCTACAGGTTGTTTTTTTTTAATTGTTTTGGTTTTTTTTAATTTATTGGTAGCCAGTCTTTTATCTGGAGATCTTGCTGAATTCATTATTAGTTGTTGTCTTTTCTGAGTAGACTGACTCCAGGCTAACCTCTGATGAGACCTGTCAGACCTGACCAGGACAAATACAAAACTTTGTGTGACAGGTCTTTCAAGAGGATCATCCCTTCTCATAACGTAGGGCACAGCCAGCTAAGTTGTCTGACCAACCACTTGATTTCTCCAACGCAGGCCACATATATTCAAATACACGTCTACAATCCTGGTCCACTCATCAAGTCACAGATTCCTTTGCTGAAGCCCTGGGATGAGGCATCTCCAAACGTCTCATCGGAGGCTTTGGCCTCTGCTCATTTTGACTCATTGTGGTTGATAGAGCCAGTGTCAATCAATGATCCTCCCTCCTGGCATTAATTTTTTGGTTGAAAACAGCTCAGATGAAGAAAAGCGATTTTCCTTTCCTTTGCATCTATCATTTACAAATAGCTTCCTGCTACGGGTGAGACTACGCACCTACTTGCTCTCCTTCATGCTCAGATTTTTGACTGGCTTGAGCAGGTTGTGCATATTGCCACAGTCACTGTGCATTAATTTACACCTCTGCCCTGTTATGTCTGAAAAGTGCTCTTAAAATCATCTTCCTTAAAGTCATCCACCACCTCTGGCTCTTACAGTCCTTGTATGCCCCTCGTCTTTCTCACAGATCCCGGAGCCTTGGGCAGAGGGATGTGTTAAGCTGTCCCACTCAGGGCTGGGTCTCTCATTCTCTGTTGCAAATCTCTGTGTTAATCACCACCAGCCATAGCAGCTTTTCTGCCGAGGGCTGATGATTCTTTTCATAATCCCTGTGCTGTCTGTGTGGGTGTCTAGACTTCTAATTTGGGGTGTCTGTTGATTTCTAGCTTCATTTTTCTGATGAGAGCATCTGTCCTTAGAACCCATTCAGTCACATTGAAAACTGTAGGCTATTTGAGAAAGGCTGTGTGTTCGTGGGAAAATATGGGAGAACCGCGCATCTTGTTGGTAGAGCGCCCTTAAGATACCAGTCCAGTCAAAGGCTGGTACATGGGTTTAAGTTTTCTGTAGCTTTGCTGTTCCCCCTCATCTTGTTCCCTCCACACTAAAAGTGTGTCCATGACTGTTGCCATGACAACCTGTGCTTGACCCCCGGGATCCACATGGTGTAAAGAGAAAACCGACTTCTACAAGCCCCTCACCCCAATAAGTAAACATAATAAAAACTAATATTTTAATGTGACAATGAATTTATCAGTTATCATTACTATGTTGCCTATCTCTCAGCTCAACCTTCCTGCTTTGCTTTGGGTATTTTATGGTTTCTATCACCAGGGGTTTTGTTTATGTCTTTGCTTACTGTTTTCTCCCAGAATCCAAACTCTTTATCATCGTAAACCATCTCCTTTCCCTAAAACGTCTTTCTCTAATACTCTTTCTGATTTCACCACGGTCTTATTTTTTTTCCGGTCAAATAAGTTCTTTTCCTATGCTTGCATTTAAATGTACTATTATGTTTTCAAGCAGAAAGCACATTTCTGTAGATGGCACACATTTGAGTCTGGTTTGCCCTCAACAGCCTGCCGGATCTACTTTTGAATGGACCGGTTAGTCCACTGTGTTCAGCGCAATGGCGGATGCATGCAGCTACGGAGAGGCTGCCATCAGCGCAATGGCGGATGCAGCTGCTGCACGGCTGCCATCTTGCCGCTTTTGTCCCTGAGGGATTATTTTACTTTATGTATTTTTTTTTCTTCCATTTCTGTGAATCAAACCTTGGGAACCTTGCATGTGATAAACACACACACACTGTGCTGCTGAGTCACAACACCAGGCCTGGTCTGAGCCTTGTGTACAGATTTCTTTTGTAGTACGTAAATATTCTAAGTGTATTGTTATTGTTGTTGCTACACTTTTAGTTACTTTTCTTATTGGTTCCTCTAAAGTGTTTGTAACTCATCATAATGTTCTCTTAAAAAAATTTTTGGATGAAAATAAGTCACTCTACACAATCTAGAATCGGATTCTCCCTGACAAGCCGTTGTCTGTGTGCCGGCAGACAGCACTGACAGCCTATCTCTGTATGCTGATACCTCTGTCGAGCTTGCTGTTTGTCATTTTTATCCTTATTTTTACATCTCAGCCTCTCTTTCTCAGGGCCGTTTGTCAATTGGTCCACTTTAATTGACACCCAGGAGCTCGGCTTCAGTACTTTGAGCCAAGGGTGTTTGGCTCTGCCTAAGGGAGTAAGCGAGGTTGAGGAGGATACACTCACAGTCGAGGGTATTTACAGCACATCATCGGGAGGCAAGGGCATAGCTCTATCCTCTCTTGAGCATCCCAACACTATTTACATGAACACATCCTTCCAAGCCGTCCTGGATGCTCGGGAACCTAGCTCAGTTCTCCGTAGCTGCCAGGTTTCCTCTGCCTCCCTCTCATTCTCTTTTCACTCTGCTTCGTCTGTCGCAGGAACAACTCCATGCTAGCCATGAGGCTGATCTTTCTTGATTGCCACTGTGACTGTCACTGTTTATAATGGTTTCTCTCCACATGTGCTCGCTCCAGATCAAACCCTGCACCATGAACATTCTCACAGCTTGAAGAGAACTTGCTGAAGAGAACTTGTTCTCTCATAGAACCTGGAATGCCACAGGCTCCCACCAGTCCTTAAGATTCTGTCTTCTTCTTGAATAAATGTTTCAGACTTTGACTTATGCCTTTGGCCAATGTCCAGGCTTCCTGGTGGCTTTCCTCACCTTTGGCACTGAGGTTGTAGGCCTAGCTCTACCATCCCTCTGTTCTCTAACTGGGCCATGAAGCTCACAGAGGGCAGAGAAGGCACCTCTTCTATTCGTTCTTACATCCCAGAAGGTACCACAGCATTTGTCAGACATTCAATGAAAATTGAATTGACTGACTTGAGTTAATGGAGTGAAATCTAATCCATAGATTCATTTCTCTATAACGACAATTACGTGATTGCAGAGAGCTTGTGCGCACTACCACTCAGTTTGTGGAACATGGACTATCATTAACTTCATTGCGCTGACATGTGTAACATATATGTAGGGAGTCAATATGTAGTAGTAGTAGTAAAATTCAGCATATGCACAAGAATTCTGCTTCAATTTGTATAGCACCTAGTTTGGCACATTTCATAATGATGAATAACAGGATCTGTAAAATATTTTTGTATGACATCACTTTAAATCCAGGTTCCATGTATGAGAGAAAACATATCGGACTAGCCTTTCTTTGTCTGGCTTATTTCGGTTAAAATAATAATCCAGTTGCATCCACTTTGCTGTAAAATTCTGATTTTGTTTTTCTTTATGGCTGTATAAAGTCCCTTGTGTGTATGTGCCACAGTCTCTTTATCTTTCCACCTATTGATAGACATTTGCATTACATGGTTCTGTTTCCTGGCTGTTAGGAATTGAGAAGCAATAAGCATGACTATATAAATGTAATTTTCTCTGAGGCATGCTGATGTAAAGTCCTCTAGATATATACCCAAGAATGATATAGCTAGGTCATATGGTTGGGTTTTGTAGTTGTTTGGCTACACACATTTACACCCCACCTGTCCCCACATTCTGATCAGCATGGCTATCCCTTTTTCTTGGCAGTGGCCATTCTGACTGGAGTGAGATGAAATGTCAAAATTCCTTTTCATTTGCATTTCCCTGGTGGCTACAGGCATTGAGCATTGCGGCAAATATTTATTGGCTGTTTAATTTTTCCTTTTGAGAACTGCCTGTTTAGCTCAGTAGTCCACTTATTGATTGAATGACTTGTAATTCATTATAGTCTGGAAACCCACTGTCTGATGTGGAGTTAGCAAGGATTTTTCTCCTGCCCTGAAGCTGTCTCTGCAATCTGGTGATTGTTAACCTCGCTGTATGGAAACTTCTTATTTTCTTGTAATCTGTTGAGTGCTTTTAGTTTCGTGTTGTGGCAGCAATCTCAAGTGATAATGTTGCCCTTATTTTAGGGTCTCTCAGAGACATGCTTTCTATTTCCTACCTGAAGGAAACTGACCTTGGGGTAGGAAATGACCGAGCTCTGCCAATACTGCACAGATGAACAGGGATGGTTCCGTGACTGCTGTATATTTATTAAACATTTTAAATTTTATGGCATTGATTCTCAAACTGAAGTGCCTTGTATGATTAAAGATTAAGAAAGACCAATTAACAGGTCTCTGGACTTGCCTATCTTTTCCTCCCGTTTGCGAGTATTTTATATTTTGAGGTTTATGGTGTTTTAATGAAACCAACACAAAAAAGAAAACTACTGTATTACTCTAGAGTTAAAGGAGAGAATCACAGTTGCTAGATCTGTTGTCAAATGCTATCTTAATTAGGATTTCTATTGCTGTGATAATATACTAAGAGACTAAAAGCAACTTAGGGAGGAAAGTGTTTATCTCGGCTTACACTGTCAAGTCACAATCTGTCAGTGAGGGAAGTCAGGGCAGGAACTCAGTGCAGGAGCTGATGCAGAGGCCATGCAGGAGTGCTGCTTACTGGCTTGCCCCTCATTGCTTGCTCACCTTGCTTCCTTATGCAATCCACAAGCACCTACTTAGGGGTAGCATCCCCCACAGTTAGCTGGTGCTCAGGAATGGCATCACCCACCAATAACTGGTGCTCAGAAGTGGCACCCCCCACTGTTAGCTGGGCTCTCCCACATCAATCACTAATTAAGAAAATACTCTACAGGCTTACCTGCAGACAATCTGTTGAAGGCATTTACTCAGCCTAGTTTCCTCTTCCCTAGATGTGTCTAGGTTTGTATAGGTGACAAAAACCAACCAGCACAACTGCCTTTCTCATTAAAGGCTTGTGAGCATTAAATGTAATTATGTTCTTTAAAATGGCTTTCTGTATTAATCCATGAAGGCTGCCAAGACAAAATACTATGAGCTATGCACCTTATAGACATCTGAAATTTATTTCTCACAGGTCTGGAGAAAAGAGTAGAAAATTGAGGCACAGGTAAATTCAGTATCTTGGAAGGACCCAGTTTCTCACTGCGTTCTTACCTGTTAGATAATTTTCTGGAGTGGAGTCTGTTTTACAAGAGGTTTCACTCTTACGACTTGCCCTCCTCCTAATACTGCAATCTTAGGGGCATGTTGCCAATGCGTGAATGGGGGCAGGTCATAAGAACTCCATTCATTACATTTGCAAGCTTTGTAGTGCTTATGAAGTTGGATCATACATGTGGCCGCTGCCCTTACAAATCTATAGTTAAGACATAGATTAACATGAGGAATATATTCAGAAATATATTCTGAATGGATATCATTCAGAACTACTGTTTCCTGACTTGGAAGCGTCCAAAGAAGCTGCTGAAGCTGGGGTGTCATTTGTTCCGACGTAAATTGGCTTTATCTCTTAACATTTCCTGTCTTCTAGGTAAGCCAAGCTCTCAGCATGGAGTTCTGCTGCCTCAGTCACACTATCTCAGGGCAGTGCCTGCTCTATAAAACAGAAGTACCTGAGTTCATAATTAAAATAAGATTCCATTTTGACTTCTGTGTGGCACTGACCCACGTGATGAAGGAGCAACACCCAGCTTAAATCCAGTTCTCTCTCTCTCTCTTTCTCTCTCTCTCTCTCACTCTCTCTCTCACACTCTCTCTCCCTCTCTCTCTCTCCCTCACTCTCTCTCTCTTTCTCTCTCTCTCTCACTCTCTCTCTCTCACACTCTCTCTCTCACTCTCACTCTCTCCCTCCCTCTCTCTCTCACTCTCTCTCTCTTGCTCTCTCTCTCTCTCTCTCTCTCTCTCTCTTTTCCCCGCTCCCCCAGTGCCTTAAGAGAAGACAAATAAGTATCCCTGATCTTCATTATTCTGATAATAAAGAATGTTCTCTTAATTTCCTATTGTTGTGTACAAGATTTAGAACCCACCCTTTAATTTCAGTGTCAGAATGTGAGTCGTAATTAATTTTCATAAAGCAGAAAGCAATAAACTTGGCTATATTAAATGCTGCTGTAGAGGTTGAGATGGCGTAATTTACAATTAGGGGTGGTGGGGGAAGGGACAGCTACCCATGAAGTGAGTGATAACTCATGTAGGCCTCAGCTTCAGAGATTAAGAAAGTAGTCAACAAAACTGCTCAGATAGAGCCCCGAGTCCACGGGGCAGCTGGAAGCTTCTCAAAGGGACCCATCAAGCTTGGCGATACCTCTCCCCAGTCCGCAATTTGGATCATTTTTATTATCATTAATTAACAATAATAATATGCATGGACCTAAATTACCATCCAATGAATCACCTAAAACTTTCCTGGGCTTTATTTGCAACATACTATAGATAATAGAGCATAATTCCATATCCACCATAAAATAAGTCAGCTGCCTACTGATTAAAAATGCAGGCTCCCTTTGTCTTACCATCAAAGATTCACAGGAGAGGTATGTTTAAGACTGGGCAATATTTTTACAGTGAGTAATCATTTACTATTTAGGCTGTACACTAAAGAGAAGCTGTGTACAAAATTCTATGTAGACTTTTTCTGTATTTAAAGATGTCTATCCACGCTGGAGGCACAAGCAGGTCCACTTCCTCAGTACACTGTCTTGTTTATTGCAGGACATTCTGGAGTGTGGGGAGCTTTGAGGGGCCACTTGGCAGGAATCTGACATTGGCCAGGACAAGGAAATGGGCGTCAGGCAGGAATATAACATTGGGCCCATGACAGGAAGTAAGCTCAGGCAGGAATCTAATTTTAGACTAGATCAAAGAAGTTAGCTTCAGGCAAGAATATGACTTTGGGCTAGGACAGGGAAATAGGCTCAGATATCTTGGTCATTCTGGTAAGCCCTTAGAAACAGTGATCCCGGGAGTGATCATGGGACATGGTTTATTGCCTTCTTTGTTCCTTGACTATTTGTGTTTAAAGGTCTTGCTTATTCCTCAATCTAGAACTGACCTTATTACTTGCTCGTAATTAAAATGGTATAAAAACAGACTGGGAAAAAATAAACCTGCTTCAGCCTCAGAACTGGCTGGGATCATGCTACAATGTTGTCTAATTGTCTTTTTTATTTTTTAATTCCCACTCCTGCACTGGAGAACCTGTTTGCTGAGCTGGCTTGGTCACTGGAGTGAGCATTAAAAATCAGCAGGAACTAGTGATTTCTCAGTTCACTCAAAACTCATTCTAGAAGTCAGTAGGCTAAGCCTTAGCGCACACATGGCCCTCTGACACCCACTGTCTTAAGACTCTTCCTCTCTCATCACTAAGGGGAGTGAGGGCAGAGCCAACTTGGATGATTCATGCTCCAAGATGGGCAGTGGAAAACAAAGAGGCTGGCCCAAGTTCACATCAATAGCAGATGATTACGTCAGAGCCTGGGTCTACGTTCAGGATCCTCCCAATCCAGTCCTGACACCCACACAGGCAACAACTGCTGTCAGCACGAGACAGAGTTCCATAACTGATATGGGCTATACCCACAGAACAGAGAGGAAGCATATTTATATAGAAAAAGAAGCCAGAGTCCCCAGACATTAGTATAGGAGTAGGGGCAAATACAGCAAGGTCAGGCATGACTTGAGAATAAGAAAGACCATTTGAATAGGGAGTGGTGCCCAGGTGGCAGTGACTCTGAGTAGGGAGTGGTGCCCAGGTGGCAGTGACTCCGAGTAGGGAGTGGTGCCCAGGTGGCAGTGACTCCGAGTAGGGAGTGGTGCCCAGGAGGCAGTGACTCTGAATAGGGAGTGGTGCCCAGGAGGCAGTGACTCTGAGTAGGGAGTGGTGTCCAGGAGGCAGTGACTCCGAGTAGGGAGTGGTGCCCAGGTGGCAGTGACTCTGAGTAGGGAGTGGTGCCCAGGTGGCAGTGACTCTGAGTAGGGAGTGGTGCCCAGGTGGCAGTGACTTTCAATCTGCTAGGGTTTTAAAACTGGTGGAGCAACAGGATAGTGCAGAATGACACTAGACTGTGCCCATCCTAGACTCAATAAATTACCCCCATTTTATCTCCTTCCTAGAGAAGGAAGACAGAAGACCTGGCCAACCCCTACCCATTCCACTGCTGTGAATTAAAATGGAGGTGATTGCTCATCTGGCAGTGGGCAAGGAAATGGAAAAGAACGCCTCAGGGGAACAGGTAGAAATTATGGAATACTGTGATTAATTTCTTTTTTCATTTTTTATTGGTTATTTTATTTTTTTTTACATTTCAGAAACCATCCCCCTTCCCAATATCCCCTCCACAAACCCTCTATCCCATACCCCCCCCCGCTTCTATGAGGGTGCTCCCCACCCCACCCCCACTCCTGCCTCAGCACCCAGAAATTTCCTTATCCTGGGTCATGGAGCCTTCACAGGAGTAAGGATCACCCCTCCCATTGATGCCAGATAAGGCCATCCTCTGCTACATATGCAGTTGGAGCCATGGATCCCCACATGTGTACTCTTTGGTTGGTGGTTTAGTCACTGGGAACTTTGGGTGGGGAGCTGGTTGGTTGATATTGTTGTTCTTCCTATGGGGTTGCAAACCCCTTCAGCTCCTACAGTCCTTGCCCTAACTTCCCCATTGGGGTCCTAGTGCTCAGTCCAATGGATGGCTGTGAGCCTCTACTTCTGTATATGTCAGGCACTAGCAGAACCTCTCAGGAGACAGCTATACCAGGCTCCTGTCAGCAAGCACGTCTTGGTATCAGCAATAGTGTCTGGGCTTGGTGTTCACATAGAGTGATATACCTATGAGAAAAAACTCAAAAGGAAATGAAGTCATACTGCGAACTTCAGAGTTACTTTAAGAGCTACACTTACAGGGCAGTCGCACTGCTACTTTGTATATTACCTATTTTCTAAAACAAGTATTATTTTTACTTTTAAATATTAAATGTGACTATTACATGTTATAAAACCCAACTTACAGTCTCTGTAACGTATTGCCTAAAATGGGTTAGTCAGATTGCCAGTGGGGCTGAGACTCGGTGTCCATTGTGAGCTGGACCCCAGCTTTAGCTGAGTTCGGCTTTCCCTGGGCTGCCTTTCTGGTCATGCACCATCCATCACTGGCCCTTCTTGATGAGTTTCTCTTGTCCTGATCTTTTCCTTTACAACACTTTTCAGAACTTGGAGCTAACATTTAAATGTCAGATTGCTGACAAACCCAGCTAAACTTAAGCAAGAGGAAGTCTCACCTGTGCCCTTGGCTTTTGAGAACCACACAAATGGGGCCGAAGAGTTGGCTCAGTAATTAAGAGCACTTGTTGCTCTTCCAGAAGACCCTGGTTCAATTCCTATCATCCACATGGGGGCTTCCAATTGTCTGTAACCCCAGTCCCACAAAGTCTGAAGCTATCTTCAGACCTTATGGGCACTGGGCACACACATGACACACACACACACATGCAGACAAAAATTACTCACATACATAAAATAATAAAATAAATCTTTAAAAATACTTTTAAAGAACCACACATATTACAGACTTTAAAATACTTCAGCATTTAATTTCCCCCCCCACCCCCCACCCCCGGCTCTGTGTCCTAAACCATGTAGAGTGTCTTTGTTACAATTTCTAATGCTGTGATGAAACACCATCGCCAAAAGCATCTCGGGGTCAGGAAGTGGTGGCGCACGTCTTTAATCCCAGCACGTGGAAAGCAGAGATTGATGATTATCTGTGAGTTTGAGGCCAGCCTGGTTTACAGAGTGAGCCAAGGCTCCAGGACAGTGGAGGTTACACATAGAGAAACCCTGTCTCA
>NW_022196905.1:93846875-93861066 GCF_008632895.1 Mastomys coucha
AAAAAAAAGGAAAGAAAGGAAGGAAGGAAGGAAGACAGAAACTCGAAGGCAGAAGCTGTGCAGAGGCCACCGACGGGTGCTACTTACTGGCGTGCTCTCCATGGCTTGCTCCCTCTGCTTTCTTATAGAACCCAGGACCACCAGGCCTGACCCTCCCACACCAGTCACTAATTAAGAAAAAGTCCAATCTTGCTGAGGCTTTTTTCAATTGAGGTTCCCTCCTCTTAGATGACTCCAGCTAGTGTTGACATAGGAGTAGCCAGCACACGGGGCAAGGGATGGAGGGCTGAGGCCCTGAGGGTATGCCACGGAGAGGAAGCAAATGGCCTCTGCCCTGGAAGTCAGAGTAGGGGCTACTTCTTGGTAACGTGATTGGCCCTGAAACCCCACGGGTTTGACAGGTGATGAGGACTCCATGGCACACATCATGTGTGATGGAGATGTATCTAATCAGAACTGTGTGAAAAAGAACTGTAAAGAAGTGAGACATGAGAAGCAGGACTTCCCAGTCTTGACCCTTGGAAAAATCTACTATACTGCCCCATCTTCAGGAGAGCTCAGTCACCCACGATTCTTGGGCCACTTAACTTTCTGTCCTGTCCCACTTACAACTTTTGCTCTTCTGGGGTATAGGTGGGCAGACTGAACTGGGTGAACTGACTGTCGCCTCGAGATAACAGTGGTGAACCCCAAGACCTGAGCTTCAGGGGTCTGAACATGATCAGAGTGAAGACACAGCATAAATGACAACTTTTTCATCTCTGAAGATTTGCCCCAAGGCTGTTGGCGCTCTTATCCCAGGCCCTTCAAATATTACTTGTTTAATGGCTGCCTTCCATGAACATGGTAGACAAAGCCAAAGATTACGTTTTATTTCAAACCCTTAGCACCATCCCCACCACTATAATTGAGATGTGCAGTCTATGAAGAATGGACAAGCAGCCCAGCATAAAGAGCTGTACGTGATCTAGCTCCATGTCTGCCTCTGAAAATGCATACAACGATGGGAAATGCCATTACAAAAACTGAGAGGAACATGCCATTTTCTATGAGTGGAAAATGCAGTGTGCCACTAACTCACTTCACCACTTACACAGCATGGGCAGTCCTCTATCTAAATCCAGACTCAAGGTTGATCACTTGTTTAACATGTGTACCACCCAGTACTAAAAGATAAAGAAAAGTGAACTCAAGTCAATAATCTCTGGGAGATGGTAGCAAATCAAAGTCTAGTGGCTGGAGAGCAGACACACATTCCTTCACTCAATCTACTGATAGCAAATAGACGGTTTCCATGGCACCAAGAGGGACACCTGTGTCCTTCTCCTCTGTACTGCAGAAAGGAGTTGAGAATGTAGAAACTAGGGGTTTTCTTCTCAAAGTGGCTCAACATTGGATGCTCAAAATTGTCTCTTCCAATTTTTAGTTGGGAAATGCAGAGCGTTAACCTAAACTTTTTGGTTTTGTTTTGCTTTGTTTTATGGTTGATATTTAGTTTGTCAGTCCCTTGATCTTTGTGGTAGGTAAGAATTATAAGGCAACCCACACACCTAACAGAGTAGGGAATTTCATTGTTTCCCCTGCAGAAATCTAGGGGAATTTTTCCATTCAAGAGGAATCATGTTCACATCAGTGCCTGGAACCAGGGCATAAGGTTATCAGTCCCACAATTGGTCCTTACATACATACATACATACATACATACTACATACATGACAGTGTGTCCACCTTATATTTCACTGCTGGCTGTCCTAATGTGTGTTTCTTAATTGAAATGGTCCCTGTAATTTTTACATACTGTGTTAGTTGCTTTTCTCACATTGTCCCCAAATGCCTAACAGGAAACAACTTAAGGGAGGTAGGGCTTATGCTGGCTTACAGCTCAAAGAGGTGCATTCCACTATGATGAGAAAGTCAAGGTAGAAAAAGTCTGGAAGCCATAGCAGCAGGGACAGGGCTGGTGTTGGACCCGTAGTCAGAGAGCGAGCAGGAAGTGGTGCTGAGTTTGTATCACAGCAACAGAAAAGACGCTAGAACTTGTGTGTGTGTCTGTGTGTCTATGTGTGTGCATGTGATTGTGTGTGTATGTGCCTGCCTATATATGTATCTATGTGTATATAGGTATGTGTATGTGTTTGTTTGCATGTTTGTTGTTTTTGTATATGTGTATGTGTGTCTGTCTTTGTGTGTGTGTCTGTGTATGTATGTCTCTGTGTGTGTGTCTTTGTGTGTAGGTATGTCTGTGTGTGTGTCTCTGTGTGTGTGTGTTTGTGTGTGTATCTGTGTATGTATGTCTATGCATGTGTCTGTGTATGTGTGTATGTCTCTCTGTGTATGTCTTTATGTATAGGTATGTCTGTGTGTGTGTCTCTGTGTTTGTGTTTGTATATGTGTATGTATGTCTATGTTCGTGTCTGTGTGTATTGTGTGTGTGTGCGTGTGTGTGTGTGTGTGTGTAAGCATGGAGTCCAGAAAACATCCTCTAATTTCATTCTTCTTTTTCAAACAAGTTTTCTCACTGGCCTAGAACTTTCAGCATCGACAAGGCTAGCTGGCCAGGGAGCCCCAGAGATCCTGTCTGTGCCCCAGTTCACACTCTGCCACACATATGTGTTAGGAGTAGACACAAGCACACCTATCTTCTCCCTTAAATGTGGGTTCCACTCAGATGCTTGTGCTTGCAAAGAAAGCACTTCCCCACCTGAGCCATCCCCCAGCCCCAGCACCTGGCCTGCAAAAGGAAATGATCCTTAGCGCAGCACTTTGATAGTATGTTTCCATCTCCACACTACAGCGTTGCTGTTATTCTTTGTAACCCAGGGTGGTGCTTAGAGTTACACGAAATCCTGCTGTAAAATGTCCAGTGCTGTTCCTGCTGCAGCTCTCCGGACTCCATTACTCATGTCCTTTGTTAAGGCTGAGCTGAGCCAAAGCCAAGGATGAAGGAGAAGGACAACATACTTCCCAGGGCAGACTCAGAGAGCCTCGGGAGCAAGACTCCCTCTTCTGAGGCTTCCAGCCTGAGGTTTTACACATGGGAGGTGTTGACTAATGGACTTTCAGAATAAGGACACTGAGACACTTAATTTTCATGTCAAAAACACTGAATATATTTAAAAGCTCTTAAATGGAAATTTGATAAGTTTAGGCAATAGAAACTAATGCTTTTTTAAAGTCGTATAAGATTGGCTCTATCTCAGCAGATTGATGAGAAACAAAGCCTTAGCCCCTGATATTAGCATGTAACCAGAGGCTGGTAATTTCCTTTCTCGTTTCCTAATCCGAGACTGTTCCCTCCAGTCCTTTCAAAGTGCCTTTTGTCTCATGAATGGCCCTTGACTCACTGGCTCCGCCCTGCCTTCTGGAATCCTGAGACCAGAGCCCCTGAGTGTTAAGCTTCTGCCTTGTGGCCACCTTGCAGAAACAAGCGCTGGCCCACATGGCAGGCCCTTTGTTAAGCTAAGAATAAAGTGGTTAAAGATGGAGAGGAAGGGCTGGGGATGCAACTCAGTAGGGGAGTGTTTACCCCACATGCACACATCTCTGGGTTCAAGCCTCAGTACCATATAAGGCACACAGAGAACGGGATACTACTGCTTCCTGCAGATTATTGGTAGCAGTGAGTAGATGAGTGGAGAGTTAGTCTCCTGGGCAACACAATATGAATCTTTCGGATAAAGGAATATAAAATACCCACTGCCCACCCAGCCCAGGTCTTCCTTAGACATGTGCACCGCATACTATAAACAGGCAACTGCCATCCTGGCTACTCCTTTACTATTTCACGGAAGTTCTACAGTGCCCCTTTACAGAGCAGACCATGTGTTTTTCTTCTAATAAGTGCTATCCTACCTAGAGAAATGTGTGAAACCACTATGCTTCAAGAGTATACCTGAAAGAGCATTAGAGATTCACTCAGGAAGGGTAAGCCAGACACACCTCCACCAGAGCTCCAATTTACCTCCTTGGCAACCCCACACTAGATGCTGCTAGGTGCAAAACAAAAACTTTTCAAGGCAGAGATGAGATGTCCAGCTCATTCTAAAATGTGCTGGACAACACAGTGCCTTTCGTATAACATAACCAATTTCAGAGAGCTCATTTGATAAAAACCAGGATTACATTTCCAATTCCGGCTTGATGTGTTTTAAAGGGTTTGAAGCATAAAGTCTGGTTTGAGAGCAGAGACTGCAGTCCATGCCCATTGCCTAGCCGTCATTCACTTGATGGACAGCTCTTCAACAGTTTGGATGCTGGGCTAGAGGGAGATGGAGGCAGCAGGCAGGGAGGGGGAGGAGAGTCACTTGGAGGTGATGTTGAAGCAGCTCCTTTCCTCAGACTCTTACAAGCCCCCCAGAGACTCACCCCAGCCCTCCCCAGTCAAACCAGTTGTCTCTGCTATCTTGGCTGCCCAGTGTGAAACTGGCTTGGAAGGCTTTAACCTGCTAGATCACTTTCTGCAGACACCTGCCCAAGCAGCAGACTAAACAAACAGGGATTCTCCTTTGCGCAAAAGTTGGCCTCTTTCACGGGCTCTCCCATCTGTTAAAAAGCCATTGTCTGAGAAAGTGTTCAGCTAACTGGAGAGCTGCATACTGAACGGCCCCCTTTCCCCATAAAGAATCCTCTTTAGCATTTTCTTTTCTCCCTGGTTCTCGCTGCCTGATTTATTCATTGCTTTCACCTCTTCTCCCTCCCCCTTGGTTCAGGAGGAGAGCCTCCTTGTCTTGGGTTTCTCGGGGGTCATGTCTTTTCAGTCACCAGGACAATACCCACTGCTGGCATCTGCTTCCAGATCCAATCAGCCATATTGTGAGCACATCCTGCTGGAGAATTGTTCCTCCTTTTGCTGGGCTTTGTTGCCAATTTCATGCCATGTACCGCTCCATGTTTTGTGCTTCATGAAGCTGTCACAGGCATAAAAGTGCTCTGACCAGGGTCGTAGTAAAAGGGGTGGGAATGAAACATTCACCAAAATGTTGAGCAGGCCACCCACAGTCCACACACACTCATGCACACACGCAGTCCACACACACAATCCACACACAGAGAGACAGTACATACATACACACACAGAATCCACACACAGAGAGAGTACACACATACATACTCTCTCACACATAGTCCACACACACAGTCCACACTACACCACAAACATACACACACACAGTCCACACCACACACACATACAGAGTCCACACACACACAATCAATTCCCACACTCATACCTAGCCCTCCCATACACACAGCCCACACACAGAGTCTCCCCTCACACCCAGCACACACAGTGTACCCCACAACACACACCTTTCCCATAGGTACAAAATAGATACCATCTATATATACTCAGAATTCACATATTGCTTACACTCCCACACAGAACACACCCAGTTCTCAAATACAACACATACACAAATACAAACACTTATGCATATAGGAGCTCTGACAGGATTGTTTTCTCTTCTCAAGATTGAGCCATTTCGGTAGTAAGAGTCTTCGTGTTTCTCCAGAGTGAAACGCTGTGTTGCTGGGGTTTGATTCCTTTAATGATGTGAGAAAAGTTTTAAGTAAAGGCTATGAAAATTCAAAGACTCCCCCAGCCCCATGTTTGTAGTTATATTATACCAATAATAATATTTTAGTGTACAATCTTTTTTTTCCATTATTTTTAAACTGGTTCTCACTGTGTTGTCTTGGCTGAGTTTGTAAACCAGGCTGGCCTGGAACTCAGAGATCTACCTGCCTCCACCTCCTGAGTGCTGGGATTAAAGGTGTGCCACCATGTCTCACTTTTGGTGCATAATTTTCAAAACCCACCAGAAGTTTATTTTAGGTATTTTCTAAGGCAAACTTATCCCATGTTAAAAGAACATTACATAAATAACAAAAATGTATAAAACAGAGGGAAATGTGTCCATTAGACATATGTGAAAATCAGCCTTGGCTGTGTCTGTGAATTCCCCAGTCTCTGAGTCAGGAGGATTATGGCATTAGGGAGAGAAATCAGAAAGGCTCATCCATGGCACCATCCATGTGAAAGTGCCATAAGGAACCTATCACTTGCTGAGGTAGTAAAAGAAAAAATAAATAAAGTAAAATAAACAAGCAAAAATATATCATTGAAGAGATTAAAATAAGCATGTTCCCCTGTGTGTGAGTCTGCGCATGTGCCAGCCCCGCCCCAGCCACCCCAGAGGTGGCTGCTTGGTGTCCTAAGGTAAGAGGAAAGTGGGAGGGAGAATAGGGAGTGGAAGCCAAGTTGCTCCAATGTGCATTGCCTTACATGTCATTTTCTGTCTGTATATAGTCTATCTTCCTCTGCTTCTTTATTGCCAGAATTTCTAGAGCTCCTGAATATGACACATTTCCCATGCTTCTTTCCCAGCCCATGAGTAGGTCATTTTGCCTTTTTCAATAAGAGCACATTTTGATCTCGACTGGTTTATGGTTGTCAAAAACTGGGGTCACACAAACAGGGAGATACCTTCAAGGCAATGGAAAGAGTCCTAATAAAAAGCTATCTTATGGGCCCCTTGATCTTAAACTTCAATGTTCCCAAAGCGTAAGAAATAAATTTCTGCTGATGAAGCCCCCACCTGCCACTGTGGTTTTTAGAGAATGCCACACTAGACGCCTCTGGGGTGCATGAGTGAATCTCAAAGCTTTCAGAGAGAAAAAAGAGGACAACCTCTGCTTGCCATCATCAAAAAAAAAAAACGGGGTGTTCTTTCATAGACTGCCTAGGGAGGCTTCTCCAGGAGCCTGAAGCCATCCATCCCCCTCTACACAGGGAGTTCCAGGCCAGTCAACCAGGCTGTATCCAACAATAAAACAAAAGAGTGTGGGGACAGAGAGCAGGTGCCAAGGTAAAAGGAAGACGGGGACCACACCAAGAAACTGCTTTCCACAGCTCAGGACTAGACTAGAGGGGTGGGGAGACGCTCTGAGCCCTCAGCAGTTCAGAGAGAAAGAAAAATAAGCCCTAACACGCGGTTTCCTGCTCAGCTCTTAGAGACGCCAAACTTCGGCCTTTCTTGTGACTTAATTATTTCTAGAAGGCCTTTCAACATTCCAAGATCCAAGATCCCTAGAGTCTGGAATGGGCTCTTCCTGCGTTGGCGGAGGTGCAAGGGCAGATTTGAGATTTTCGCCCCTGCCTGCCTTCCCCGCCGCCCCCCACCCCCATGATGGAGGTGTGGTGCAGCGAGGGCGGTTTCGAGATTTTTTTCCCCTTTCTAGCCTTTTATTTTGCATTTCAGTTTAATAAGGACATTGAGAGGACCGGAGCCAGCTTTGTGCTCTGTGTGAGCGTGTATGTGTGTGTTAAACAATTTCACGGACATCTGTCATGCACAGTTAACTTTGCATTGCTGCATTTTAAGTGGTGGGCCTGAGCTCGGCCGGCAGTGATAAAGTAGCTGGCAGTTTTGAAAAAGCCACAGGCTAACAGAGCATGAATCATAAAACACACTACTGTGTAGCAATATCCAAGTTCATTCAATGCAATGAAACCATGCAGAGGCCCTTTATCCCCAGCTAATTATGTGGAAACAGCTAAGACAATAAAGCATCTGGTGGTCTTTATTCCCCATTTCAATTTTTCTCAATATTGTGACAGGGGAAAGCATTGTGCCTTTCCCAGGGTAGTTGGAGTGAGGAAGAGTAAAAGCAAGGTCGGGGAGAGCAAATAGATGAATTTATAACTTTCTTTCTATTTATCCCTTCCCCATTGTCTCTCTGGAAGTCTTCCTTTGGGGCCATGTTTTGGGATCACTATTCTCATTACACAGGGCTTGAATCCTCTCTTTTCCCCCTTTTAAAAAAAAAAAAATACCACCCAAACTGCCAAACCTTCTATAAGTCCCTGTGACTTGTCAGGGCTCTCTCCCTCATGAGCATGCAGAATAAGAGTGTGAAATGTATACTCTCTCCTTAGACTCGGCTTAAGGAATGGATTTGTGCTTCTGGGATGAAACTTCGTGCGTGATCTCCTTTCTGGAGAAAGGAGGTGAGCCTGGTCTCTGTGGCTAAGGATTTCCCAGGGAGGATTCCCCATAATTGTCTTGCACATGGCTCTTTTTGCTATTCTCTTGAAAACACACGCAAATGCCACGGGCTGCACTCCTGGGGATTTTCATGAAAGCCTCTTTATAACTATCTACTGTGCAACGAGACTGGAGCCAGCGTCTGATGAGGTGACTAATTGGTACTACTAGCTTAAAAAGCTAATAAGTTAATTAGATTAACTTTGCTCATGTTTGCACAGAGCTTTGAAGAGGAAAACACCACAGGAGCCCTAAGCTCTGAATCAAGACTCTTGCAGCTCTGTGCAGAGCTGAGGTCCTCCCTGGAGCACAAGAGTCCATAGTGCTGATGGGCTCTGCCCCTCTGGTTTGTTGCTTCATTCCTCAGCCATCTCAAAGACGAAATCAAAGTGAGTTCAGTATTTTCTAGTGGGACATTTTTAGCCAGAAATCTAAATTCTACTTAAAAGCAGTAGGCACTGTTTTTATTTTCCTGCTTTCTCTGGGTATTCTTGTAGCAAAACATCCAAGCTTTTTTTAATGCTAATTTAGCGGTAAGTCCAGATCCTTTTCTATCCAAGGACAGAAATAAATATGAAAAGGTGAGCTGAGTGGTGTTGGCTCTTTCACTTGCCCATATCTTGACATTGCAATAGAGTCCAGAGTTGTGGTTAAGTTATTTTGTAGAGTGTTAGCATCAGTTTGGTAGACAATATCCATTCCCCATTTATCCACTTTCCTATCTTTCCACCATCCGATATTTTCAGCAAATATTGGGCAGGGCATGAGGATGATGTCAGGAGACACAAAGGTGATGGAGACAAACCCCAGCCTTCACTCCTCTGGATACCCAGTTTAAGAGTTGGTCAGGAAGGCATCTTTCCAGCTAGGAAGGGCCTGCAGGAGTCTGCAAGGCATACAGAGGTTTAATGACCAGAGACACAGGAAGAGACATGCCCTGGGCAAGCATAACAGAAAGTTCTGAGGAAGGGGAGGGTGCATGGTGTTCCCAACCAGCACCAAGTAATCCAGTGTGGCTGAGGCACACAGACAGTGGGAGGCAGGCCAGGAAGGCTGGGATCACCTGAGGGTAGCTCTCAGGTTTGGGGGTTGAATTCCATTGTCTGTGCAGAGAAGCCACACTGAAGGCACCAGGAGGGAATGAGGGGAAAAGAGAGGACAACTCCTGGACAAGCTGGGCAGATTGGAGTTAGGAATGTCTGCATATCTGCATATATGAATATGAATGCCGTAACAATGAGAGAAAAAGGAGGGAGTAGGATTGAGGGAGAAGAGGGAGGGACATATGGGGAAGTTTGAGGGAGGAAAGGAAAGAGAGAAATGTAGTTATATTAGAATCTCAAAAAATAAAATTTAAAAGGTTTTAAAACTTCATGAGGGAGCTGGGGAGATGGCTCAGCAGTTCAGAGCACTGAGTGCTCTTCCAGAGATCCTGAGTTTAATTCCTAGCAACCACACGGTGGCTCGCAACCATCTGTAATGGGATCTGATGCCCTCTTCAGGTGTGTCTGAAGACAGCTATCGTGTACTCATATACATAAAATGAAAATAAATCTAATTTTAAAAACTGCATGAGCTTTCTAAGTGAAAGATAAAGAACAGAGACAATGGAAATTCATATGCCCATCATGTGACATATGAATATCCATCATGTGATGTGTGCATGCCAATCATGTAGAGTATGTACGACCATCATGTGAAGGATGTTTCCTTTATGGTCTCATCACCCCTGAATAGTTGGTCAATGATATTTTCTGAACCCTTCATAACTTGCTTATTTTCCTTAGTAATAAACATAACTAATTGGGGAACAAAAGGAGGGAAGTGGGTTTACATTTGGCTACAGCTATGATGTCAGCGTAAGACAGTGATACTGCCACAGAGCTGCTAAACTGAAACAAAATGTCAACTATGGAGAGTCAGTGTTGGGAAGCAGGCATGGGAGAGTGCTGGAGCTCATAACTCTGCCTGAACTTAACTCTGGGCAAGTTACTAAAACTCTCAGTTTTCTCATCTGTAAAGTGGAGATAATATTAGTACCACCTTACAGTTCTTATTTAGGATATGAGAAATGTGCAAAGTACCTGATCTGTGATAGAAACTTGATAAGTATGCCAGGAGCTGAATAAGCCATGGGGAGAGACCTCCACAGAGTTTCTGATCATTCATGTATTGACTTTGAGGAGTCAAACCATCCACGGGGAGTGAGTGGAGCACCAGTCAGACTTTCTAGATAGGAATATTGCATTCTTCTCTCTAAGTTCCCTCTGCCTTCCTCCCTCCCCAGCACAGGTGCCCTCAGCAGCAAGTTCTGTTGGAGAATGTAGGCGTAAGCTGAGCCGGTTCTCTGGCCTCTGTGTGTATCCTTTCCTACCTCTTATGAGGGCGTTTTCACTGGATTCAGAGCCCAATCTGATCCGTTTAGTCATTTTAATGCACCTGCAAAATCTAGGTCATATTCCAAGGGTCTGGGCCGTATGAACTTAGGGGAGCAGACATCACTCAATAGCTACATGCTTACAATCACATTGGTTTTTTCCTTCTGCTGAGTAAACCTAACGGAGCTGATGTCTCTGTAGCAATAAGCACGCCTTGGTTTCTAATACCATTCTCTGAATAAAGAAAAGAGGGCTCCTCAGAGAGAAAGCCAGTTCTAGAATGAGAGCACAGGAGTCAACAGAGCACTTTCAACAGTCCCAAATTGAACAATTTTAGCAGTAAAGTAAGTAAGATGACATTGAGTCATCACCCAAACTATAGCATGAATGCCCACAAGATGCACAAATAATAGGTGGTGCCAATTAATTAATGGGGAAGAAAAGAGGGACTCCCATTGCAGAGCCTGTATAATTTGTGTAGCTCTGCATACAACACCCACTCCATGTGTGGGCTGTACAGAGTGGCTTCTCATCACAGTGTGCTACATGGAATGGGGATGGGGCAGGTTCCAATGGAAAAATGGAGACATTCTGTATTATGCAGGTGACCAGAGCCAGCATCCATGTCATAAACCATCTTGATGGCATATACTGCAGATAGAATATTAAAAAAAAAATGGCATGTTACATCTGCTACTTTTGCCCCCATAACATAAGACCCAAGTTTTACTGTGACAAAAGCATCATGAAGACCCAAGTAATGAGGCACCCTACAAATTACCTGGGCCTGGGCTGTATTCCTCTCAATGCTGCCAAGGTCATCAGCACCAAGGACAGTCTTAGAAGATGCACTAGCCAGAAAGGTCCTAGGAAGCAGGCGCCTAAATGTAGTGTGTAGTCCTACGCGGAAGCCTGCACCAACAACAATGACCATAGGTACATTGGGGAAACTGAGGAAGTGGGACCAAACCCATCAAGAGTGGTTCATTTAAACAAGTCTCTCAGACTAAGATACTAGCTATAGAAAAAAACTGGTTTGTGGAATACACAGGATGACTAGAAACCACCTTTCAGAACTTTCTATATCTAAAATCATTTTTTTAAATAAAGTCTATTTAGAAATACATCACGGGGACACCATCCAGTCAGGCTCAGTACCTTGCTTAGTTCGGAAATTTTCTTTTCCTTAACCTATTCAATCATTAATCTTACATGGGAGCTAACATCACACCATGCATGGAGAAGGCACATTACACACCCATGAACAAGAACTGTGAGGGACTGGAGCTGGCTCTCATCTGGCTTGCCATGTTCACAGCCTGCTTGTTTTCCTGGCCTGCTTTCCACCACAGAAAGCTCTTTGAGAAAAAATATGTCTAGACCCTTCCATTGCTTGCTATTGAATGACTCTATGTAGTAAATATTTCTTTGTGTAGAAGCAAATCTCTCTCCCATCCAATGTACTCACAAACATTAATTCACAGAGTATTAATGCTTGAGAAACTTTGGGTACAACTTAACTCAGAACTACAGGGGACAAGGGACTCCAGGTACATCTGCTTTGGGCTAAATAGCTGATGAATTGGTAGGATTGCCAGATGTTAAAATCTCACTATTAATTACAAGGTGTCTAAATACTTACCTTTATACCCACAGATCAGCACAGCTTCAAGTCCTCACCAGAGAAATTTCTTTTTTCTCAGTTGATGGTTGTTAGATGGAAGTGGTTAAAGTACAGACAGTAAGTGACAATGACATGCTCAGAATGGAATATCTAACACACACACACACACACCACATACATACACACATCACACACATACACACACACCACACAATACATACACACACTACATACGCACTACACACATATACACACACCACACACATACACACATACCACACACATACATACACACACACACACACCACTCGGCTCAGGGATCACCAAGGAAGAGAGGACAGAGAGTCAGGAGCACCAGAAGTTGGGGAGGATTACTGCACAACAGTATTTTTATGGCGTCCCTGACTTCTCTTGAACTCACTGCTCAAGTCCTCTATGAGGTTCCATCCCTCAGCATTTCATCCTGGAAGATGAAGGGGTCATGAGGCCCCCTCGAGAGACCGGAAAAGGGGTGTCACTTTCTTCAGTGGTGTAGCCATTGGTGACTTGCCCCTGCTTCAGTAAACAGCCAAACATCTTGCCCATGCAGGCAGCCCTGTTTAAATGGTCACAGGCAGAGAGACAAAAGGACAGACCCATAGGAAAGGGATTCATGGAGAAAAACAAACAGGAATTTGAAGAGAGAATGGAGGGTAAGGAGACAGACAACCCGAGATGAGAGCTAGACTTCATTGTAGACGTGTAAGACTATCAGAGAATAGAAATAAATGACTTTTTAAATTTTAAAAGTGGAACAACACTGTAAACATCTGATTGCAGTTTTTAATCTTCCCACAGGCTGGTGGCTAACTGCCGTCTATTTAAAATATGAGTTGTTTTTCTAGTGTGTTTGGATAAGAATAGAGCCTTGTATCTTAAATCTTAAGCACTTATGGCTAAAGCAAGGCTTCCCTTTCAAGCCCCATCCTTCCAGCTGGGTAAACTCTTCGTTCTCACACTCTGAGAACATTTAAACAAAGCCATCTGAGACACAGCTAGAGATGCTCAGATGCAAAGAGCTGGGCACACAAGACTGAGCGTCGGCCACTGGCATCATCGAAAGTAACCGAGTGAGGAACTCCCTAGAGTCTCCAGGGAAGAAGCAATAACAACTTCCGGAGCACCGTTCTGCCTCAGGCTACAGTTCGTTAGCAAGCGTTGCTTTTCCCTGTGTGGTGCTGCCGAGGAAACCCTGGGCCTTCCGCATGCTCACTAACAGCCTCGTGCTATTAGTGTCCCCCCAAATCTGCTGATTAGATGTAGGTTATAACGAGGGGAGTACATCTTCCCTTAGGTCTGCTTCTCTGTAGTTCACTTTTCCAATTTACATCATTACACATCCCTGAAGAGTCAGCGTGTTCATGAGTGTGTCTGCATGCACACGGGTGTGTCTATGTGCACACATGAACATTGCGTCTAAATTGTGTCTAAATGGCTGTAAGAGAAGCCTGCTGCCTGGACTATTGCCTTTTGAATCCTCAGGAGTCTCTTTTCCCTTCATTTTTAATTAATTTCATTTAGGAGCAGTGGGCTCTCGTGTGCCATGGCACATGTGACACCCTGAGGAAAGCTTGGAGAAGTCGGTTCTCTCCTTCCACCAAGGAGTTCCTGGGGATTAAACACAGCAAAGGCCTTTACAGGCCCACCTGGGTTTGTCACTAAGCTTGGCTCCTCCCACCACTGTTGTGAATTCCCTAGAGTCTCATGGGAAGAAGTCTCTGGGGTCTTCCCTCACTTCCTACATGACAAACCTGATGAACTTCTCTCCGGCCAGACTCTGCTACTCTAGTGAGTGAGTTTGTCACTACAAGTGTCTCCTCTTCTTTGAAACTCCCATTTCATCCTCATCGTGATTTAGATCCTTCACCATGTCATGGCTGGTCTTTCTCATTCTTCCCTGCACAGCTTCGACTCTGGTCTCTCACTGTTAGGGTGTATCGCCAGCCCGTTTAAACCCACCTTCCCTATCAATATCCAACCTTGCAAACACCAGCCCCTTCAGCCAACACTATGTTACATCCTCTGTCTCCCTTAATTAAGTATGTTTCTCAAAATTTAGCTAAAGTGATGGGTGGCTAGGCTTTTTTTTTTCCTTTTTTCTTTTT
>NW_022196905.1:93861076-93907913 GCF_008632895.1 Mastomys coucha
TGTGGTGACAGATTTTGCATTGTATTCCAGTGGCAAAGACACTGCTGCGCATTATCAGGGTACACACAAGGTGGTCTTCAGTAGTGTTTAAATAAAGGCCCAGCAAACTTTCTATCCAGTTTGAAATTCATCTTCTCCATCGTTGGGCCTCAGCTTCCTTGTCTGTAAAATGGGAATAATGGCATAACTTATTTCCTATTATACCATGAGGATTAAATGAGCAAATATACGTAAGAAATACAGGGCAGCATCTGGGTCAAACTGAGTCCTCAAAGTGTTAGCAACAATCGACTGATTGCATAGCATCATTGCAAATTAGAGTTATGGATTTGTTTCTCTGACTTTGTTACTAGGGCAGGAGACTCTCGAGGATGTTATGTTGCTTTGGGTTGTATTGCTTTGAACAGACACCATGATCAACGCGACTCTTATAAAGGACCACTTTTAATGGGGTTGGCTTACAGGTTCAGAGGTTCAGTCCATTATCATCACAGTGGGAGCATGGCAGCATCTAGGCAGACATGGTGCTATTCTGTCTTTGCAACATGGACATCGGGCTTGAAAACAATATAGAAAAAAGGAAAGGAAAGAAAGAAAAGGTTGGCATGCAGTCTTGTCCCTTCTGGTTATTTTTTACTTTCACCAACCCACCCTCCCTTATGAAGACACAGTGTTCGTTCTTTCTCCGTTAATCTGTCATGATGATTGTTGCCAATGGGAAAGGTGGATTTCTTGTGTTTCCACACTTACATTTTTCCTACCAAGTTGCTATTAACCTTGCCATGAATGCACAAAGCCCCAAGAGACCAAACTCACCCTTACAGAGAGATGCTAGCATGTGCAAAGCCAGTAGGGGAATGGTTTCTTCTCTTACCACAGAATGTACAGAGCCCTTGTAAGCTCACAAGAATGACCCATAAATACCTGGCAAAGACAGGCCCCATCAGTGCCTAGTCTGTTATTTGAGCATACAAACAAAAAAAGAATGTTTTCCGTTCCTGCCAACTCTTACCTCTAAGACATAGACCTGGGAGACTCCGGTTTCCCAAATGATGGTATTACCAAGTTGGGAGGCAACCAGGTGAGGACTCTGCCTAACAGCAGAGACTCCAGTGTGCTTTAAGCTTCAGGATACTAAATGGGGTGTTGGAGAATAAACACTGCCTCCATGCAGCCACCAGACTGCAGAGACTGGTCAATGCAGATTAGTAAAGCAGAGGCTAGGTATCTGGAGAACAGATTCACAGCCAAAGATCCAGATGTCGGGGTGACAGGTGACTTAGCATAGCATAGTGTTGACCTCATGGACTGCCTTCAGCAAGCAAGTGGATCCAATAGGCTCAAAGATATTCTCACCAGGAAGTCACTTCATGTTTTTCTTATAACACTTCTTCTAAGAGTCTACGCCCTTAAAATGGGAGAATACATTGTGGTTTCTCCTCCATGCTAGTGTAACTGGGAAGATGCTTGATGTTGACTCTTTCAGACCAGGAGGAATCTTGGAAATTCAGAAGCATATCCTTAAAATTCTTAACCTTCTTCAGCTTCTTTGACCCTCTAGTACAGCTGTCCCAGTGGGGCACAAGACAACGGTGTCATGAATACAACCATTCCCATCATAACTCAATTCAGGAATAGCATCTTACGGGGCTTCTAACAGACACAGGATAAATTACACCTAGATATGCATTTGAGCCTCTTCACAAAGCTGACACAAACCTTGTTGGACTAATAATGTATGCAGCAGCCACCTAGCCAGCGATGCAAAGTGGCCCCTGGGTTCAAGGCTCTGATACATTAAAATATAATTTGGCTAGAGCTTCTCTCTCTATTATGGAGAACAAATGCATTTTTGGAAGACTTAAAGAAGAAACCATGACAGTACTTATGATGAGTAAACTGATTGAGGGAACATAGTTTATATCAAACCCTAGAAAGTGGGTGTGTTCTATCAAACCTATTCCCACTTCTTGGGTGTGTCTCTCTTCTTAAGCAGAACAGGAAACTTGGCAGCCAGCTGGGCTCTATTTTCAACTTGTAAGATACCAGTGAGTGATTATATCTCTTTGTGCTCTCTCATCCCTGGTTATCCTATCCATACAACATGGGGTTGCCATCCACATCAGACTAAGGGTACCCTAAGAAGACGGTGGTAGGTTTGTTACGGTGGTGACGTTGACAATGGTTACTTTCTCAAGAAATGAAAATCTGGCCCACGGAAGACTCTGAAGACAGCTGGGCAGTACCAGCTTATCCCCCTGAACACGGCATGCTGAAAAGAGGTCCGTGGGCTAGGACCTTGTGATTTTCTCAGTAGCCTTGTCTGCTTCATATATAGGCTCGAGTCAACAAGAGAACCAATTTAAGCTCTTTGCGGAAGAGCTCGAGTTCCTATTCTCACAAGCAATTAAGCAGTATATTTAGAGAGAGGGCAAATATAGCTTAGGTATCCTTAACCAAACCCTGCAAGGGAAATTGCTTAGCAGTGTGTTCTATTTGCAGTCCTCCCTTTCCTAATTAAATGGGGTGGAAGGAGGATGGAGAAAATGGGACAATTACACGGAAAAAAAAAATCAATTGCCCTTATTTTGACAGACTTTGAACGCACAAGAAATCATGACTAAAGGCCAACTTTTTTTTCTCATGTCTGAACACTTGTGCAGTGTACTCTAGGTCTATCCAGCTTCTAGCAAAGTTTTCAGGTCTGTTGGTCAAGGCCTAGCCCTCCCTGTGTACTGTATCACAGTCCTCTCAGTGTGAGTACTGGCTGCACACTCCTCAAGGCACACAAGTTTCTATTACAGAGAAATAGTCACAGTCCACCTACTGTGCAAATACACAAGTACAAAGCCATCACATATTTCATTAGGAAATGTCCCCACTAGGATATAGCAGCCCTTTTACCTTCAAGATGAGGAATGAATGCTGGGATTGTAGACCTGGCTCCCAAAAAAGTTCTTTCCTTGGAGACCCGGTAGAGTCCATTTTGGCTCTAGGAAGCCACTGGGCCTGTTGTGCCTCCAGAAAATTCGAGATTTGGGGGGAAAATGACATATGTCAGCCCTTAGCCTAGCTTTCCTTTCGCCATTGGTAATCTTCCACAGCATCTGTCCTCACATCAGATAAGGATCCGCCCCGTAGAGGTAAGAACACCACTCACATCCAAGATCCCTGCCCTCCTCAGCCTGCCTGCCTCTGAGCATCATCCTCAAAGCCTTTTTGAAACATAAGCTTTCAGAAGAGACAGGTCCTGGAGGCTTCTATGTTTCTTACATTTTCAGTTAATGGCCAGGACTAGTGGCGGTTCTAGTGCTCTTCCAGAGGATTGAGTTCAGTCTCCAGCCAAATCCCAGGTGGCTTCGAGGAATCAACACCATATGCACACACACACACACACACATGAACACATGCACATGCACACACACACATACACATCATACATACACAATGTATACACATATATATACACATATGTGTATATATACACATATGTATATACAATATGCAAGCATACACATACACACACTATAATATATATATGCCAAATTTAAAAATAATAAAAATAAATATTTAAAACAATAATAATAATAGCCAAGTCTTCTGTAATTAGTGAAGAAAGAGCAGAAATGCTGTGGAATTTTATGTGATCCAGGCCTCAGTGAGACCAAAAACATTAACAAAGAGCATGATTTAAAAACCCAATCATGAACATGCATGAAGTAGCATGAAGTAGCTCTGGAAACAATTTGAAAACCCCACACAGTGGCTATCTCTAAGGCGAGTCTTGGATGTTGTAAAGGGCAATGGCGTCGTCGAGAATGGAGAAGAGCAGATGTTATTTTTGAAGCATGCCACGGTGTTTTACATGGAAGTTAAAGAAATGCCATTCTCTTTGTATGCTTAAAATAAAAACAAGTTCCACTGAAATGGCCCTTGGAAAAGTAGGTTCCAGTCATCCAGAACTGAGACTGTTTTTAACATCAGGAGTGCAGACTTCTCCATGTCCACTCAGTCTCCTCTTTCTCTATTGGACACGCCCATAGAAATGACAGGGGCGTCATTTCTAGGAAGCTGTTGGCTAAGCAAATGGGTTTGCTCCTCCTTAACACTTGCCGCTCAGGCATTGTGTGCATCCTCTCACATAACATTCTGTTTCCTAAGGCTTTTCCATTTGTTTATCTAACCTTGCCTTCTCTCTATTAAGACATTGAGAATTCTGTTTTCGTCTATTGAGTGCTTATGAACTGCCAAGCAGCCTTCTAAGTGCTTCATGAACTGTGTTCACTTCAGAGCAACCGTATAAAGGGCTGCTACCATCTATATTCTGCAGTGGGGAAAACTGAGCATTGCAGAGGCCTGCGCTATCATGCCGTTAATGCAGGTCTGCCCACCAGAGCCTGGTGCTCATGCTGGAAAACCTGTGTTCGATACCCTAGTGCATTCAGTTTTTCCTAACTCTCCTTCTTTCTCTTTACCCTCTTCTTATTTGCCTTTTTCTCGTTTTCACAATCTCCCACTATTTAACCTGCCTTCTAGACCTTGGACTGTGTCATTCTAAGGAAGTGACTTCCTACTTTCTTTCCTGTGACATTATGGTCAATCCTATCTGTGCATGAAAACTGTACTTGTCTCAAAGTAGTGGGGAGCAGAGAAGGGCCTGATGTGGCTGCACATCAGACCCCAACTGGGGCTGCTGGACTAGTAGAACCTGTGTGCGTTTGTCTCCGGGAAATGTAACATTCACGTTTTAGTTAAATGCAAACCCTCTTATAAACAGTTAAATAGACCTTCTTATAAACAAACGCTTTCATTTTTACCTCCACAGTAGCAAACATTATAAAGTGCTAGACACAAAGTAGCCGTCAGTCATGAGGACATTCTTGCTCTATTGAAGCCATGTAATTTCCCAGGAGGGTTGATCACAATTATTATTGAATTGTTATTAAATAACCAATTGAGGGGGGGAGAGGAAGATGGCTCAGCAGGCAAAGTGTTTGCTATGCAAGAATGAGGATCTGATGCTGGGAGTGGTGGTACTCTCTTTAAATCTCAGCACTCAGGAGGCAGAGGCAGGTGGATCTTTGTAAATTCAGGGACAGCCTGGTCTACAAAGAGAATTCCAGGACAGCCAGGGCCACACAGAGAAACTCTGTCAGAAAACAAAACAAAACAAACAATTAGGATACAAGTTTGGATCCCAATTCCCTTATCAATCGGGGAGGGGAAATACACAAATCTGTAGCCTTAGCATTGGGGGCGTGGAGGCAGAGGAGCCCAAGGACTCGCTGGCCAGCAGTCCAGCTGACCAACTGGTCTCAAAACTTCAGTGCAAGACTCTGTGTCAGAAGAGAAAAGAAAAGAAAAGAAAAGAAAAGAAAAGAAAAGGAAAGGAAAGGAAAGGAAAGGAAAAGAAAAGAAAAGAAAGAAAATGAAAGAAAAGAGAAATAAGGAAGGAAAGAAAGAGAGAAAGGGAGAGAGAGGGGGAGAGAGAAAGAAAGAAAGAAAGAAAGAGAGAGAGAGAGAGAGAGAAAGAAAGAAAGAAAGAAAGAAAGAAAGAAAGAAAGAGAGAGAGAGAAAGAAAGAAAGAAAGAAAGGAAGGCAGACAGACAGACAAGGTGGTAAATGGTGGAAAATATTCAAAGTGGACGTCTGGCCCCCACATCCAAACATGGAAAGTGCATACACACACACATACACACACACACACACACACAAATAACCAATAGAAGAAAAGAGAAAGAAAGACTACCAGGTTTCCCAAAATAAAAGCTTTATGTAAATTTTGCTTTCATCCTCACACTTCATGGACTCTAGACTAAGGGAAAGTATGTACAGCTAAAAAGTATATTGAGAGACCAAAGAAAACAATTGTGCAGAAATAAACACATATGTGGGCACACACCCACCTGTTGGTCAGAAGACACAGCCAGCACCATCAAAACTTAAATCATCTGTAGTAATTAATTCACATCATGCTAACCATGGCCAGAAGTGCATCCCTGCCCACCAGTTTCCCAAAGGCCTCTGGGCCTTGTGTGTCTCTGGGCTGCTTAGCCTATGTGCTTTAACACATTCATTAACCAGGGAGGCTGGGGATGCCCCTCTACGTTTCTCATTGAAAAGAACAAGTTAATCTCCCCTTTGGAGGCCAGCAGAACTGGAAACCACATGATCCTCTTAAATCGCTCTTTGCCCCGCGTCCTGCCTTGTTGACAGGTTTGCTTTCATATTTTATTGTAATGGCTGCGGAGCAGATTTCAGTGAGGTAGAGTGAGTTCATGGATGGGTGGGAATGAGCAGGGATGGTGAGGTTGGGAGAAAGCCGAGGGGCCAGCGGGAAGAGAATCGGGCCCTGTGATGTATGGCAAGCCTTTTATCAGATACATCTCCTTGCCTTCTGGAGTGCTCATCATATCAAACTGCTCCTAAAGAGCCCTCCATTTACCTTCTCCCCTAATTAAATGTGCACTTCATTAATGTAAATTGGGGGTTTAATGCTCTTGTTGAAATTCTGAAGAAAGTGCCGCGGCCTTGCGAAATGCTTAAGCATCGTTGCAAATTAGATTAGGGACCAAGAAAGGCAGTAAAATTAGAATGATAATGGCTGATGTGGCTTCCTGACAGGCATGACTATACAGGGATCAATGGAACAGAGAGCAGTTTCCCGAGCCCAAACTGAACGGCAGGGACAAACGTCAGCCTACAGATGTGGCTTTTGGAAGCACTTTCAATTAGTTTAATTTGGTAAATGGTGGGGATTTAGAGGCTCTCAGCCAGTCATACAAGACAAGAATACATTGAAATGTTTTTCAACTTTTTAACATAAAATAGGATTGGCTTCACATTTGCATTTCTCGAACAAGATGGAGTGGAGTGGGTGGGGGCGGGTAGCTCGGGGAAAGTTTCCAAAGTGTTTGACCAACTCCGCTTTTGAAAATGGAAATGACTTTTATAAGCCTGGGCTAAAACCTTGCAAGCAGTGGGAACTCGAAGAGTGACGCGCCAGACTCTCTCCGTGCGGTCTTAACTCTGAAGCGCAGCAAGCATGACCCAGTATGGCTGCAAGGGACGTAGAAAACCCCACTCAAAACCACCCACAGTGCCAGGAGAAAATGATTCTCCTTTAAAAAAAAATAGTATTGTTGCTCAGTCGCGACACCTTTCCTACTGTCTTTTAGTCAATACAGACTTACATTTGGAAGGCGTAGGAAAGAATCTCCTAACCGTATCTTCCAAAGGCTGGCCCTAGTGCATGGGCTGAATATGTGGTTGGAGGACGCGCTGGGCTGTGGCTTCCCAAATTGGTGCTTTTGGGGGAACTGCGAAGTGTACCCTTTCTTTTCAGTTCCTTCATGATAACCCGCCCCCCCCCCCCAAACCACTGATGTCTCCGTTGATAAATAAATAGGCGCTGATCTGCAGCCTGGGGACGTTTGCGAGCAGGACCGCTTCTGCGCACAAAGGCCTCCTTCAGACGCGCACATTCTGACCACAGCTCCCTCCTTGAGTGCCCAGAAAACTCTCAGGCTTCTCTTGGACCTCCTCCCTGAAGGTGTCTACATGTTTCATGAGTGAAGAGGAAGGAGATGGTGCATCAGAAACTACAGTAAATAAAAATTACCAAGTCCCCAGTGACTCCCAAAGCCGGGTTCAACCTCGTGAACCCGCGGTGATTGCGGATTCACCAGGCTTTGGCTCTAAGGCTCGCTCTGTCTCTCTGGTTACATTTGCACTTAAGAGCAGCAGAGAGCAAGGAATAAAGAGGCCAGAGCAGAGAAAGGAGGAAGCAGAGACCTGGGATGGAGAAAGCAAACTAGAGCCTAGGTGCCCCAGGGGACTGCGCCCCGTGAAGACTTCCGCCCGCCCGGAGCTGTGCTCACGCCTTCCCCATGGTAAGGGGGTTCTCCTGCAAATCTACCCGAAGTGGTTTCATTAGACCCCGTTTCATAAAGCTACTTGTCTGCCACAAAAATCTAGATGCGAAAACGGAAGAAAATGTATTTCCCAAGCAAATAAATGGTTTCCATTTAGTTCATAAAATCTAATATCTATATAGTACTTTGTTAATTTCCCTCGAACTCCGATTCAATTGTTTATTTGATAGACAGAAAATTTGGAAGGCAGTAGAAAAGAAACACTAATTCTTCACCTTTTATAAATAATAAGAATAAGGGTCCCTCGGAGGCATCTGGCTACTTTCCTGAAATCAGAGACTGTAAGTTGCAGAAGAACGGGCCAGACCAAAGCCCTCTTTTTTCTAAAGAGTTCAATTTAGGAGCAAACTTGGCAGGCATTTGTTGTGGGAACGAGTCTATGTGATACAAAAAATAAAGTGTGTAGCAATAATTACTGGAACCCATTTGCAAACATGTTTCATATGTCCTTTGTGTGTCAAAGAGGATGAAAGAGGAAGGAGATGAGGAGGAAGAAGGGGAGGGAGAGGAAGAGGGGAGGAGGAGGAAGGGGAGGAAGAAGGGGAGGAGGAGGAAGGGAGTGGGTGGCACACTGATTTCTGACCATATGTCCAGGGTCTGGGATATTGTTAGCATTCACTCCTCAAAACAGCCCTGTTCCGTTGTTGGAGCTTCTAAATGAGAAAATGAGACTTGGGAAGAATCAGTGACAACTAAATTCACACAACCATGAGTATTGTTTCCAAAAAACAGCTGATCAGAGTGATCATGAAGTAGTCGACAGAACAATGCACCATGTCCTGTGTCACTCTCCATTGCGGTTCAAGGCTATGAATTCACTTATGGCTGTATGTTATAAGTCAGAGAGCAAATCCCCTCCTCTCAATTGTTCCCACCAGAGACAGTGGTAGGGGGAAAATCATTAGCTAACTTTCAGAATCATTTGGTAATCTTCTGAAGGTTAATTCTAGATGAGTCATATTGTAAAGCAAACATTCTTCTGTTTGTGGTTTCCTTGCTGACCTCAGGCAGAAGCCCAAGGAATAGATAGTGTATGAACTCAGTAGCTAATCCCCTGAAGGCTAGAAGATTATGAACCCATTTGTGGTGATGGCCCCAAGCCTTCCAGAGAACTGCCTGTAAGTACAGTCGTGATCTTCAGAGAATAACAACATGCTATAAAAATTAGCTACCTCCATCTTTTCTGGATTCCACAACCATTGGACTAGACACCAAGAACCACGCTGTAAGTTATACTAATGCACAGGAGACACACAGATGAGCCCACCCACTTAAAAGGCAGTTATAGCCCTGAACGAGTCTTATGATTCTTAAAGATTTATTTCTTTAGTATATGGGTGTCTTGTCTGCACACCAGAAGAAGGCATCAGGTCCCACGGAACTATAGTTATAGACAGCCGTGAGTCACCCCATGAAAACAAAGGGTGACAGTGGTTTCCTACCTTCTATGCTCAGTAGAAGATCCCTTTTAATTTCCAAACATCCTGACCTGCTTCTTGCAAATAAAACATTATTAAACTCTCACCTAGCATCCCGGAGGCAGAAGAAGGTGGATCTCTGTGGATTTGAGAGGCCAGCCAGGGGTACATAATGAGACCCTCTCTCAAACAATAATAAGTTTTAAAAGCCCTTTCCTCAAGCTACCCAGCATGAGATCCGCTCCCTGACCAACACCTTAAAGACTGAATATATACATAAATAAAAGATAGAAGACAGTTATGTGAGTAGCCCAGGGTCCTGCTGTGTCCTCCACCTCAGAGCCTGCCTGTGGTAGGTGTGAGATCTCCTACCACAGCAGCTCCAGGAGATACACGGTTCTCCAGTCTGGCCCATGTCTTTGTTGATACAAAGATCACACAGGGACATATCTCTGCTGGCATCAGTTAAAAATGTTCAATTCCATTTCACTTTAATTTGCAATAAATGTGCCTAATTTTATTTTTTAATTTCCTAAATAGATTGATTTGGCAAAGCCTCTTCACCAGCTCAGAGGTTACATTCCTGATTGAAAAATGCTAATATTGAATTCATTTTCCCAAATGTTGATTTTTCTAATTTTCTAAAATTGCTACTTTAAAAAAAAAAAGGGGGAAGAAGGCTCTACAGAAGCCGGAGATTTGTTCAACACTAACTAAAGCCCAAACAAGGCTGAAAATTCTTGCCCAGCAAGACACACCTTGCCCATAACATCCTTTTACCCCACTCCATTGGGACCTAGACTGCTTGATCAGGCATTGCCCTGAGACTGCCCAGTTCCTACATTCCTGAGAGAGTACTCCAAGTGCTGTCAGTGAAGGGAACTTGGACCTCAGACTTCAGAGGGTCTGTCACAGAGGGAAAGAAACAGCAGTAGTCCACCAAGGGACATGCAAACCCAAGGGACAGCGAGCAGTCCCAGAACAGAGATGGAGAGCCAACCTTGCTGTCCATTAGCACGTGGTTCCAAGTGGGGAAGGATGCCCCACCCCCGTGGCAGGAAGGTCTCCATGGTGGCCTGAGAGTGGAGATTAAGGACAGGAACAGCTCTCCCTGCTCACTCTAGAACTCAGTCCCTCCAATGCTCAGCCATGAGGATGCCTGGCCTTTTTCAGGAAAATCTTGGTTGTCATAATTATGCTGTATACAAGTGTGACATTTCAGATTTCTGGTGAATTGGTCACTAAACATTCTGACAACACATCCCTGTCACACAGAGCCAGCCAGGAAAGAAAGGCAGAGCTGAGTGGAATTTTAAAGGTGAGTTCATTTTGGCCTCAGAGTTCACAGACCAGGACAAGGCCATGAAAGTCTGAGGTGTGCTTACTTTGCAGTCGTGGGTGGCGGGGTTGAAAAGTGGAAGCTGCCTTCATGACTGCAATGTTGACTCCATCAGAAGGGAGGCATTTGGAGAATGCAATAATTTAACATTTTGCTTGTATGTCCAAATTAAATATGTACAAATAAGATGCCCAAAGGTTAGCCATCAACTGAAAGTGCAACAGAAAAATGAATTTGTGACTACATTAGCAGAGCTGAGGTGGTTTCTAAATTCTTCTTGCAACACAGCTACCGTTACTTACACCAGTCTGCATACCGCCCATATGTTTGTCCTCTGTATGTGAGTATAACCTCTGAAGCAGACAGGGTACCAGCTAGAGGCTTACTGACTGCATTCTACCCTTCATCTAGACAAAACATGATGGAGGGAGTAGTGGGTCTGATAAAGGAAGAAAATCAGATAGGTATCAGAGAGGAACTTAAAAAAGGTAGTGGGGATGGGGTTGGGGTGGGCATGGAGAACCCAAAGACTCTAGGCTTGAGTATCCTATGCAGCAGGTAAGGAACTTCATTTCCCCATTGCTCTTCATTAGATGCATGCCAACTGAGACCCCCTGCACCCTGTGGCTTGTGTGCTGCTCCTGAGGCCCAGCTGGACCTGGATGATTAGGTGTTGGGCTCTAGCTCACGCTCACTTATTCAGCTGTTAGGGCAGCTTAAGCCTTCATAAGAACATTAACATTTGGGTGCCAATAACAAATTGACCTTTATTCATAAAGTGCAAAGAGTTGGAAGTCGAACAGATTGCTTGCCAGCGATTGCCTTTTATGTGCAGTTAGGGCTTTGATTTCTCTCCCCTTTCTCCCTTTAATCTGACATCGCTGGCCTGAATAGAGTTTGCAGTCTAAGTAAACAGGGCCAGGGGAGGCCTCTGCTTTTGTAGCCTAGTTTGCTTGCATGGAGAGGAGACAGAGGCTGTAGAGTGACTTTAAAAGATTTGCCTTCGGAATGGTCTGGGAACCCCCCACCCCCACCCCCCAGACTGAATGGAGCTGCTGTGGAGCTCAGAACCGAACTGAACTCACTCAGCCTTTTGCATCTGAAATCAGCCACCCTGTGTGGTAAGTGGGACCGTAAGGATTTATATTAACTCTGCAAAGTTCACTCTTTGTCACACACAAGGGGCACTCACAAACCACTGAGCCAGTAGATGAGAGCCGAGATGGAGCACACTCTAGGACTCTGGGGCCCTCTCCTAACCAGCTATGAGAATCCTGAGGCAGGGCAGTGCAGGATGGATGACTTCTTTCAAATAAGCATTCTTTGAAATACCTCTGAGGCGCAGGCTTTTAAAGACATTCTCTACAAAGCATTTGATTTAAGATTTATTTTTCCCTACTTTATCTTGACCATGTATTACTTTCAACGGTGTAGCCTATGCTTGATTACAAATGGAGACTTTGTAACATTTTCATAGATGGTGTATGTAAATGAAAAGTTTCCCAGAGAAAGTAATCAGACGGGCATGCCACCCTGCTGGGGCTTTAAAGACCTTTGTAAAAGTCCTAAATGTCAGTGTGGAGTAAGAACACCTTTCTGCTCCTGACCACTGGCATCGTGTTGCACAGCACAATTTCAACTTTGACATTTGTCAGGTCTAGATCTGTACCCAGGCCTTAGCAGGACTTGTTAATAGTCACTTTGTCAAGGGATTTGTCTAGAAGCACTCTCAGTGCTGCGCCCCACTGGCCCCTGCTCCGTAAGCATGCTTGTGAACCTGCTAGTCTTCAGCGAGTCCTCAGTCAAACTTAGTCTGTGGTTTAATGAAGTGTTAACTTTCAATCCTGATAGTGTCTTTGGTCCATGTGGAGAATATGACAAGACAAACAGGAAGTACTGGACAACAGGCTCATCCCACGCCAAAGCTCACAAAAGCACTACTGTGGTGATTGTCACTATCAGAACATTTCTTTGTGTCCACCTTAACTCACTGTCTCGGGGCACACAACGGTCATCTCTTGGCAGCACATGCGTCTTCTGTTCCTTTGACAGTCCTAGGTTCTCTGAGAAAGCCACAAGCTATGGGTGGTGTCTTAGTCAGGGTTTGTATTCCTGCACAAACATTGTGACCAAGAAGCAAGTTGTGGAGGAAAGGGTTTATTCAGCTTACACTCCCACACTGCTGTTCATCACCAAAGGAAGTCAGGACTGGAACTCAAGCAGATCAGGAAGCAGGAGCTGATGCAGAGGCCATAGAGGGATGTTCCTTATTGGCTTGCTTTCCTTGGTTTGCTCAGCTTACTTTCTTATAGAACACAAGACTACCATCCCAGAAACGGCACCACCTACAAGGGTTCCTCCCCCTTGACCACTAATTGAGAAGATGTCTTACAGCTGGATCGCATGGAGGCATTTCCTCAACTGAAGTGCCTTTCTCTGTGATAACTACAGCTGGTGTCAAGTTGACACAAAACAGCCAGTACAGGTGCATACCTCACAAATTCCTTCTCAGATCATTTCTCCTCACTGGGAACCACCTCTCACCTAGTGGAACATTACAACCCTCCTCTGTCAATCCCTCCATTGAACCTTTCACTAACTCCAGCTCTTGCTTTTAACCCTAAGTCTCCTGGTCTGTGCTTACCTCATCACTGGGCATAATCAGGTGTCACCTGTCCCAACAAAGAAACACATGTGCCAAGTTCCCAGTCATTCTGCAAACTGCTACTGACAAATGCTCCTCAAAGTTCTGCCGTGTCATGGCCCCTCTTTATGCTACAGCATCTCCCCTCTTCCAAGGTTTCTTGCAGAATAACACAGGAAGGTGCAGGAGTTAAAAAAAAAAAATCTTTAAAAGAAATAAGCACCATGCCCAGTGCTCTGGGGCTCTTACTTCCTTAACTGGGAGCACTGGAATGAAACACAGCTTCAGCACAGTGACTAACTGTGCAGCCATCTTGACAGGGAGGGGGCTGGCTTCAGCCCACAAAATAGGTCAAGGCTGCCACTGGGGAAGGACAAAACCACTCAGACTTTTTCAGCAAGTACTATATTGTCACCCACTAAAAAAGAGAGAGACTTTTCTGCATCTTCCAGATTACCAATGACAAATCTGCTCCTCCTGACACTTTTTCTTTTCATGGCACCAGGATGAAGGCCATAGCTCTGTGTGTACTAGAGAAGCATCCTCCACTGGGCTACCCCTTCAGCATCCAATGTCAAAGCTTAGAAGAACAGCAGAAGCTTTACAACCATGCTTTGGAATCCCAAAACAAAGGCCAGAAAACTGCGAAGAGTAAAGTTTTACATATGAGTACAGAAACATGCACGTGGTGGATCGCCTATTTGACTGGATGGCCGATCACATAGGAGACACATTGCTGCCGTTAGGCATGGCCCACCTTAGTGAACCTCATCCCTTTAAACTGTGAACTAAAAACTCTTCCATCCTTAAGTTGCTTTGTCAGACATCTTCCACAGCAGTTAGAAAAATAACTAACAGAAGAAATGACCATTATAAAGCAGAGGAAAGACAGGGCAGAAGAGATGATAGGTTTAATGCTCCCAGAATGGACCCCTACCTTCCCAAGTCCTTGGGGTCACTCAAAAGAAGGAGACGGGGAGGAAGAATGGGATGAGGAAGTGGGAGGGCAAACTGGGAGGAGGGCAATAACTAGACTGTAAAAAAAAAAAAAAAGTAATAAAAAAATTAACCATTATAAAGCAGGAGGAGGAGGAGAAGGAGACATATGAGGTTTTAAACTCATCATTTCCCCCAGGGCCCGTGACCCTGACCCCCAAATCTGTGATCCACCCAGAGTCAGGGCTCAGGGTTTACTCTGTGGCAACTCATTTCTGTTTAATTGTTTTTCCTCATGGCTTTTCCTTCCCCCGCAGAGCCTGCCATGCCAACTGGCTTTGAAGCCAAGTCATTTACAAGAGGGAAAGATTTCAAAACGATCAGGAATGTGATTTTAAATGCCCACTGAATTACAGACAGAGAGAGCCTTCAGCATAAAGGAGGGAATGCTATAAAAAGTATCTTTAAATAAATCCTTGGTAAAGGACACTTGGCAGGCCTGGGGGCTGCTGGGCAGGAGTCCTGGGAGAGCAGGCTTGCTATAGATGTGAAGTGTGGGTGCTGACAGGAGCCCCAAATCTTTACTATGGTTCACTACTCTTGAGGGTCTCACTAATTAGTAGCTGGTGATGTACAGAGGGGGAAATTTTTGTTTCAACTTTAATGATAACTGTCATTTTAATTCCATTTCTTCTGTGAAAATGGGGAAATTGCATGGCAATCTCCAAACACCAAAGTAGTCAGCAGAGTGGTCAGCACTGTGGTCAGCAGCATAGTCAGCGTAATGGTCAGCAGCAGCCCTCCACGGTCAACCAGCAGTGTGGTCAGCAGCAGCCATCCACAGTCAAACAGTAGAGTGGTCATGCTGACCACACTGCTGACCACACTGCTGACCACACTGCTGACCACACTGCTGACCACTGTGATGACCACACTGCTGACCACTGTGATGACCACACTGCTGACCACTGTGATGACCACACTGCTGACCACTGTACTGACCATACTGCTGACCCCTGTGCTGACCACACTGCTGACCACTGTGATGACCACACTGCTGACCACTGTGCTGACCACACTGTTGACCACACTGCTGACCACTGTGCTGACCACACTGTTGACCACACTGCTGACCACTGTGCTGACCACACTGCTGACCACTGTGCTGACCACACTGCTGACCACTGTGCTGACCACTGTGCTGACCACACTGCTGACCCCTGTGCTGACCACTGTGCTGACCACACTGCTGACCACTGTGCTGACCACACTGCTGACCACTGTGCTGACCACTGTGCTGACCACTGTGCTGACCACACTGCTAAGTGATCAGGAAAAATAACTGACAAGAACAAACTGTCAGAACTGAGAGAATCTCTGAGTTAAATTCTTAATGCCAGAAGCTAAAAGGTTGGTGTACCTGGAAGACATTAAGTGGCGTGAGCATGGATGTCTGAAGCTCAGTCTGTGCCCAGCACATTTTTATTCAATGAATGAATGAATAGGTGGATGAGTGAATGAATTCTCTTGATGTCACTTTACTTCAGTCAGTGCTGGTAATTTCAACTGTAACCTTCCTAACTTCAGCTCCGCAATTGATTTGGTAGGCAGTAGCTGCTAAAGGTGTGAAAGAACAGTGGAGAAGCCACCCAGCCAGAGAGGTGTGCTCAATTACACTAAAGGAATAAGGCAGGGCATAAGTGACAGGGGCAGGCAGCTACAAGCTTGGTCAGCTACCACTGTGAGTTCCCAGGTTACAGTGCTCAGCCGCAGGGGTCCTATAGCAAGGCCAGCAAGTCTCCTTCTAGCTTTTTGAGACAGCTATTTTAATGCGTTAAGAACAGGGATTCCTTTTCTTGACAATCACTGTTTTTAAAAGCATCTTTCAGCCACACACCATCTCAGACACCATTCTCGGAGACAATGGTTTGTGGATGCGCTGAAGGATCTGAAAGATATCAAGATCAGGTCACAGTCTTGATCTCTCTCTCTCTCTCTCTCTCTCTCTCTCTCTCTCTCTCTCTCTCTCTCTCTCTTTCTCTCTCTCTCTCTCTCTCTCACACACACACACACACACACACACCTATCAGATTACTAACTGAATAACTGGTGGATAGATATTATAGTGAATGCTAATCAGCTATGAGATTCATATAATTCACTTCATTTAGGATTGACCTAAATTGATGCTTCTAGCATCAGCTGGAGGGTTGGAGAGGTGGGCTGAGCAAGGCAATTTCTTATTTGTTTTTGTTTGCCTTGTGTGTTTGTTTGTTTGGTTGGTTGTTTTGATACAAGGTTTCACTTTGTAGCAGGATGGCTTGGAACTTCTGACCAAGGCATGGCGAACCTCTCACGTTCACAGTAATTCTCCTGCCCCAGGCTTTTAAGAGCTGGGAAATCCACCTCCCCCTGGTTTTCAAATGCTAGAATTGTAAATATGAACCACTCTGATGTAACAATATAACAACTATTCTTTTTTTTGGTTTGGTTTGGTTTGGTTTGGTTTTTCAAACAGGGTTTCTCTGTATCACCCTGGCTGTCCTGGAACTCTATAGACCGGGCTGGCCTCGAAGTTAGACATACATACATACATACATACATACATACATACATACATACATATCTAAAACTTAGGTGTACAAATCTAGACATGGGAAGGTATGTCTCCCATCTGAGAGAATTCAGGTGCTAAGGACCCTAGTATGTTAAGGACAGGGCCTCATGGACCATCTCTCCTTGGGAGGAGAAGATAGATGGAGCCCACTTACCTCAATCCCTCTCTGGGACTCTTGTTTTTCTTTCATTCCAGGGCTGCTCCTTCTCCTGCTCCTCTTCTCTTAATAATAGATCCAGAAGTACTCCAAGGGACTGCAGGGCATTTTCTCTTCTTCCCAGTGGCTTTCCAGGCCTGGATCACCCAAATGAATCTACTGTTATTCTCACTTCTCTTGTTAGGACCACTGTCCATGCAAATAAAAGCAAAGGGCTGACTCAGTTCAATAGTTAGGGACTCCTTTGCGTTATAAGTAAATGTCTTCATTTGGGTTTTACTGTTGTGAACAGACACCATGACCAAACTAAGACATTATAAGGACAATATTTAATTGGGGCTGGCTTACAGGTTCAGTCCATAATCACCAAGGCAGGAACATGGCAGCATCCAGGCAGGCATGGTACAGGAGGAGCTGAGAGCTCTACATCTTCCTCTGGAGGCTGCTAGGAGAAGACTGACTTCCAGGCAGCTAGGATGAGGGTCTTAATCCCACACCCACAGTGACACACCTACTCCAACAAGGCCACACCTCCTAATAGTGCCACTCCCTGGGCTGAACATATACAAATCATAACAGTAAATATCAGTGAGAAAAGTGTTAGACATCTATCAATCATTTACAACACTCCAGTGAAATCACACTCACTACCATCTGTGTAAATAGATCATACAAAGCCCACGCACAATCACGGAGTGGGATTTTATCTGTCTGCGTTGCAGAGAACTGGGAATCTCAAGTTTATTGTGATTGCTTCCGGGAGTCTGCTTACAAGAGCTTGTGCCTCAAAGGCAGAGGCTGCCTCTCTGGAAAGCCCACCTCAAGCATAGACTTGTGGAAGCTGCTTGCCTACAGCCACACAACTTACAGGCCTGGCCAATGGGAGCCATCCTTTTTGCAACAATTGCCACTGCTGTATAAGCTGGATGGGGTGGGGGCTGAGGGTGGGGGCTGGAGATGAAGGTGGAGCTGGGGGTGGGGCTGAGGGTGAAGCTGGGTTGAGGCTGGGTGGGGGCTGGAGGTGGGAGCTGGGGCTGGAACTGGGGAGGGGGCTGAGGCAAGGTGTGATTGTTGCCACTTGCATCACTTTCAGGTGTTGGACCTTATTTGTTTCCTTTTCTCCCTGCGCCTTCTAAGTTTTCTTTCCATCTCAGTCTTGTGAGCATCCTTCCCAGGTGGGAGTGTATCTATGTAGAAACAATCCTGAGAATAGCCCCATGGCAGCCAGGGAGGAACATCCCATCCCACCTCTGGTCTCCAGTCCCCAGGGCCCCCTTGGGGCATTGCCAAAAAGAGAATGCATGAAGTGAGCTCACACTTGGCCCCCCTTACAGTTGTGCCATGGGGCACATTTTTATAATGTTTTAAGGCCTCTGTGCAAAAGTTCCGAGTAAGTAAATTGCTTCAACCAATACAAATAGACACTCTCTTGTTCTGTAATGTCTTGCTTCCTCAAATCTCACTGTCCTTCAAGGATGGAGAGAGGACAGAAGGGAGGGAGGGAGGGAAGGAGGAAAGGGATGGAAGGAGGGAAGGAGGAAAGGGAGGGAGGGACGGAAGAGACAGAGAAAGAGAGACTTCTTTTGTCAGCAAACTCCTTACTGAAAATATTAATTCCACTAAAAGCATCAAAAGCGCCTTTTCTCCCTTAGAATGAAAAAAAAATACCACCACACAGCAAACTGGAAGGCTTGAATGAGCATTTCAAGCCCTTCTTGTCGTAAGCCATTAGCTGAATTGCCTAAAGAAACCCCTTGACAACCGTAAGTGCTGTTTTTATGTTTGAGAGCTTCATAATGTTGCCCACAAGAAGAAATTTCTCCACAAAAGCTCCTTGTGTTTAATAAAGTGATTTGTTCCACTGACGGTGATAATGAAATTGCTGGATTGAAGTAGGGTTGTTCAATGAAGGCCCAAAGCCAATGTGCTGGGCCTGTATGATTACACTTCAAGCTCCGTCTTTACTCATTTGTAGATTTGCTGCCAGTCTTCTGATACGAAATTAATAGGATTAATGGTTTTCAAGACCAGCAAGCAGCAACAGGGAGCAGAGCCTGTCCTCACACAGATAGTGGCCCTCAGCGCTGACCTGTGGGGGCCTGCACCTCGCGGTCCAGGACAGCAGAATAGGAGGTTGGTTTCTTTTCCTGTCTTCCAAAATGAGGCTTCTTTTCCAAATGGGAATGAACCTTTGAATAATTCCATTTATGTTTACGTAGATCTCCCACTTTGAGTAGCTCCTCTGGCAGTTGATGGAGGAGACTCATGACCTAGAGAAAACAAGTAAAGATCAGAATAGTAGCATCAGGGGTCATCTCTTCCATGAGGTGATTCTGTGCAAATAATATTAGGATTATTAGTAGTGGTTTAATGACAGAATCAAAATTTGTGATCGGTTCCATTGCCTGGGAATTTTTGAAGGTTTGGAATGTGTGTTTCTGTGTCTGTGCATGTATGTGTGTCGGTGTATGTCTGTGTGTGTGTGGTATATTGTGGGGGGTATATGTGCATGTGTGTGTGTCTGTGTGTGGTATGTGTGTGTTGTGTGGTATATGTGCATGTGTATGTGTGTGTATGTATGTGTGTGTCTGGTATATGTGTGTTGTGTGGTATATGTGCATGTGTATGTGTATGTATGTATGTGTGTGTCTGGTATATGTGTGTTGTGTGGTATGTGTGCTGCTGTATCACTCTATCTTATTCCTTTGAGACATAGTCTCTGACTAATCTGAAGCTACACTGGCAGCCAACAAACCCTAGTCCTATCTTAGTGAGTCTGCCATGAAGCAGCCACATCCTACTTTTTCTTATGGGTTCTAGGGAACTTTTGTTTGTGCAGAAAGCTTTCTCAGTCACTGGCTTTATTTAGGGCATTTTTGTACATAAATATGTATTTTGTTCATGTTCATCCCTAATACTCCATCTCTTGCCCTCTCCCTACTTGTCCCTTTCTATGCCCCGTCTTAGTCCTGCACAAACATCATGACCAAGAAGCAACTTGGGGAGGAAAGGGTTTATTCAGCTTACATTTCTCCATTGCTGTTCATCACTAAAGGAATTTAGGACTGGAACTCACACAAGGCAGGAATCTAGAGGCAGGAGCTGATGCAGAGGCCATGGAGGGATGCTGCTTATTGAATTGCTTACCCTGGCTTGCTCAGCTTGCCTTCTTATAGAACCCAGGACTACCAGCCCAGGGATGGCACCACCCACAAGGGGCCCTCCCACCCTTGATCACTAATTGAGAAAATGCCTTACAGCTGGATCTCATGGAGGCATTTCCTCAAGGGAGGCCTCCTTTCTCTGTGTTAACTCCAGCTTGTGTCAAGTTGACACAAAACCAGCCAGTACAGCCTCCATCAAATAGTTTTCATTCTATTTTCAGATAGAGGATAGATAGATAGATAGATAGATAGATAGATAGATAGATAGATAGATGATGGGTAGATAGATGGTATGTAGATAATTAGATGATAGAGATATATGATAGTTTGATAGATGCTAGATATATAAATAAATAATTGATAGATAAATAGATTATGATAGGTAGGTGATAAATAGATAGATAGATAACAGAGATGATAGATAAATAAATGATTGATTGATAGATGATAGACAAATTATATAGATACATAGGTACATACATACATAGATACATACATAGATAAACAGCCTCTAGGTAGATGTTGTATCTCTAGTGCCACAGAGAATGTGGGTGTGCGGCTGCCCCGGGGTCTGCTGCCTTAGTTGGGGAATGCTCAAGACTACTATAGCTAGGTCACATGGTAGTTTTAGTTTCAGCTTTTTAAAGGACTTTCGTAGTAATTGCTGTCATGCTGGCACTAATTCACCTTCCTCCCTCCAGTATAGAATTCCTCCTCTTCCGACACATCCTCGCCAGGATTTATTGTTGGCTCTGGGGGATATTCACCTGACTGGAGTAAGCTGGACTCTCAGTGTAGTTTTTATTTGCGTTTTCCTGACTGCTAAGAGTGTAGAACCTGTTTTCCTATTCTTTCTCGTCATTTGTGTGTCACTTTAAAAAACTGTTCATTACAGATGCCTACTGGATTGTTTAGGTTTTTTGTTTTGTTTTGTGGGGTTTTTTTTGTTTGTGTGTTTTTATAATTTAATCTTTGAATTCTTTATGTAGCTTAGGTTTTTATCCTTAGTCCACTGTAGAGTTAGCCAAGACTTTCAAAGTGCATAAGCCATGTGCAGTACAAGGGCTGCTCAAGCAAATTCTCTTTCCATTAATAAAGATAACCATTTTCCCCAGGATTTGGTGGTGTTTACAATTATCATCACAGTGTCTCCTGATCTATGATCTTCACAGATTAAATACTGGCATCATTCCAACTCTGATGGAGGAACCTTGGGTTAAAGGTCCGGGTTGCTTAGATGAGAAAGGAAATGCTCAGTCAGTAGGCTCATCATGTCAACTTTGCCAACCCCTCTATCATCCCATCAACTTTGCCAACCCCTCTACCATCCCATCAACTTTGCCAACCCCTCTACCTTCCCATCAACTTTGCCAACCCCCCTACCATCCCATCAACTTTGTAAACCCCCCTACCATCCCATCAACTTTGCCAACCCCTCTACCATCCCATCAACTTTGCCAACCCCTCTACCATCCCATCAACTTTGCCAACCCCTCTAGCATCCCATCAACTTTGCCAACCCCTCTAGCATCCCATCAACTTTGCCAACCCCTCTACCATCCCATCAACTTTGCCAACCCCTCTAGCATCCCAGCTCTACCTTGACCTACTGAGTATAAGGAAGACACTATAAATGTTACTGTGTCTTAAAAAAATAACATCCTAGAGTCTTATGATGGCACTTCCACCCTTATAATGTAGCTTAGAAAAAGCCAAATCTTTTCCACTCAGCTCAAGTTCCCTGTATAATCCCTTATCAAGTTTATTTTTACTTGACACAGCTTCAAGTATTTTTTTTTAAGTAATTGTGTGTATTCATATGTGTCTATGTGTGGGTAAGAATGTGAACACCCATGGAAGCCAGAAGGTGGCATCAAATCCCTTGGGGTCACGGTAGGCATTGGTAACCAAACGTGGTTTCTCCGGAAGAGCTCCTAACTACTAGGCCGCCTCGAAAGCCCCAATTGACACAATTGGAGTCTTAGTGCTGTTATCAAAGTATTACTAGGAAAATAATTTTATATGTACATTTCTATAGTCATTAGAGCATCCTGCACCTGACTTCTTTCCACCACTGATCAACTTCAAATTTCCATTCTTTTGAAACATTCTTAGTGTCTGCTCCAGTTTGTGAAGTACTGAATTCTAGTTCTGCAGAGGGAACACAACGCAGATGTTGATCACAATCTTCAAGTTAGTATCTGGAAACTTTAATAGATGGATACATTTTCAAAAGTCTTCACTTTGCATGCTAGTTTAAGACAATGGAAAAGATCTCACAAGCTGAAGCCATGCAAAGCAGCCTTTTATTTTATTTTGTTTTATTTTATTTTATTTTTTATTGCATTGGTGTTCGGCTTGCATGAATGTCTGTGTGGAGGTGTCAGAGCCTCTGGAGCTTGAGTTTCAGAGAGTTATGAGCTGCTATGTGGGTGCTGGGGATTGAACCATGGTCTTCTGGAAGAGCAGTCAATGCTCTTAACCACGGGGCCGTCTCTCCAGCCACACAAAGCAGTCTTAATAACAGGAAGAAAAAATGTGATGGCCCCATAATGTAAAATGTTTTCAAAATATTTTTTAAAACTTTCTGGTGCTGGAGAAATGGCTTAGCAGTTAAGGTATGTACTGTTCTTTCAAAAGAGACGTGTTTGATTTTCGACACCCATGGTGGAAGGTTCACAACTCTCTGCACTCAGGCCCCAGAGGAGGCAGCATTCTCTGTGGACATCTCAGATACCCACAGATGTATACACACTCAGGCCCCAGAGGAAGCAGCATTCTCTGTGGACATCCCAGATACCCACAGATGTATACACACTCAGGCCCCAGAGGAGGCAGCATTCTCTGTGGACATCTCAGATACCCACAGATGTATACACACACAACACACACACACAATGAAAAATAAAAAATTTCCATAAGTAGTAAGTACATGATAAAATTAAAAATTAAAAAAAAAACAATAGAATCTAATATCTAGTTAGTATATTGTAATTAGGCAAACAGAAACATTAACACATTTTATTACTTTATATATAAAAAAATTAAAAATAGGAGAGATGGGTCAAATACCTAAAGGTGCTGCTCCAGATGACCTGAATTCAATCCCCAGAATCCATGTGGTGGAAGAAGAAAACCAATTCCCAAATGTTTTACCCTGACTTCTAGCCATGCACTGTAACATGTGCACACACACATGTACTTATATATAGATAATGTCATACAAATGATAGACCATCCCTTGCCTTCTTCCCATATGAACAGAGCCACTTTTCTAAACTAAACAAGTTACCATTCTCTTTTCTGAGTATGCAGCAGTCACCAACCCCTCAGAAACACCACCTTCCACGTTTGGTGAAGTCCAATGTCTCCACTGGTGTCACGAAAAATCTCCAGGCTTAGTTAGTGTCACTCCATCTGCAATATGCTCACCTTTCATCACAAGCACTGTCCCCATCCGTGTGGGTGATGGTTGCTCCCATTAAGTCCCTCTGGAAGCACACTGAGGCCAGCACAGTGTATGTGTCACTGTCTCTCCATCTGGTATGTCCCCTCACTCTGTATTTGTATAATGTCTATGATCGGGATCAAACATTTATTGCTTTACTGAGGTCTAATCCTTGCTGACCTATGTTGCAGCATTTTCTCTGTCCAATCACATTAGGGCAGTGACAGGCCTGTGATTGGACAGGAATAGAGAGGTGGAGCTAGAAGTTGAGGAGGGTAGAGAGCAGGAAGTGGGCGAGGATCTTCATCATGGAGGCATAGAAGATGACGATTCAGACCCCGCGTAGTTATAACAACCAAGTTAAGATTTTTACAAGGTTAGGATAATCAGGTTAAAACATTGTCTTTATCATTGGGCTCTGAAATTATTGTATTGGCATCTTGTAAATTGTGATCTTATTATTATATAAACCTGATTGGATATTAAAGCCTTAAGAGCTATGCTTTACCGGGTTCTAGGCACTAGATGAATGATTGTAGGGGTGTGTAAAGTGTTGCATGTGAGCGAGATGTTGCTGCTAGCTGGGAGAAAATAGCAAGAGCCCACCAGGACATAATGTTGTGGCCGGACAGTACTGGCACTAGAACGTGGTCCTGTGGGAAAGAAAGTTTGTCAGGTGGATTCATTTTTAATATTCCCCGCAACAAACTTACTCCCTCTTTTTAAGGGAGAGAATAAGTTAGTTAGTTAGTTAGTTAGTCAGTCAAGTCAGTCAGTCAAGACAGGATTTCTCTGTGTATCCCTGACTGTCCTGGAACTCACTCTGTAGACCAGGCTGGCTTTGAACTCACAGAGATTAGCCTACCTCTGCCTCCCAAGTCCTGGGATTAACAGACTGTCCCACCACTGCCCGGTGTGAGAATGTTTGAATTGACTCACAGTTTCAGAAGTTTCTGTTCATGATCAACTTGCTCCATTACTGGAGGTATGAATGAGAAAGAACATCACAGTGGGACAAGAGTGTGTGGAGGGACAAAGCTGCTCGCCTCAGGGTATCAGGAAACAAAGACAAGAAGACAAGGTCGAAGACACCCTTTAAAAGTACACCACCAGTGACTTCCTTCCTCCAGCTAGCTCACCAACTAAATAGAGACAACCTCCCAATAATACTATGAAATGATGACTCCATCCATGGATTAACCCCATGTCATCCAATCCTCCACAAACCCCAGGAGCCACAGCTGAGCCCTTAACATGTGAGCCTTCAGGGACATTACAGATTCACACCATAGCAGTTGGCCAGTGCAAAGAAAATGCAAGGAAGAAACACAACCATACCATACACCTCACTGTCTGATCAGGAGCCAGCAGACACTTGGTGGCCAGCTAGTGAGAGTTCCCCAGAACTCATTCACCTTCCGTCATGGACAATAATGGACATCCATTATTGTCCATGGTGATTTGTGGATCAAAGAGCTAATAGCAAAGTTGATATTTTACGCAACTGCAATTGATTCCTAAGTGAAGGGCTGAGGAGACAGTTCACTGAGTAAATCATTTGCTGTACAAGGGTGAGGACCTGAGTTTTTTCTCTAGACCTCATGTGAAGCTGGGGACTGTAGTATGTGCATCTTTAATTCCAGGATACCTATAAATGACATGGCAGACAGAGATGAGAGAATCCACAAAAACCAGCAGATCACCTAGACTGGTACATGCAGGTGGGACCAACAAGAGATCCTGCCTCAAACAAGGGAAGGTCTCTAACCCCCACACATGTACCATGGGATACAGGCATCTGCATACACACACATGCACGCATACACATGCATGCACATACACACATGTGCATTCACACACAGTGGCAGTGGGAGCTTAAAATAATAATACCTAGAGTTGGAACCATGTTATTGGGAAACTGGTGTTATTTAAATCAATTGTGGTAAGTGAAACCTACTTATAGCATGATATTCAATGGTTTTTGGACTTGGGAAGAGAATCCTGCTAACAAACCCAGGATGAAAGTAATGTCACCAACTAGACTAGGAGATACCCAAAGTAACAAAAGAAAAAAATATATATATATACCCCATGGAGATACAACATGTGTGTTATATGTATATATACATATATGTGTTTATATAACTATATATCCATATATATGTACACACATATATTATATATATATATTATATACACATATATATTATATATATTATGTGTGTGTGTGTGTGTGTGTTCCCTAGGGAACATGTCTAAGCCTAGAAATGCATAAGTAATGCCTGCTCTAGAATCTGGCAGGGCTAAGCTCAAAGTTCACTTAATTGTTCACAAACTCATTTTCATCACATAGAAAACTGACCTCAAAGCACTGTCGTAAGAATGGAATGAGGTAACATTCCTAATATTCTTAATGCAGTAAGCACTGGTAGTGTGTGTGTGGGGGGGTGTCATTGATGGCCCTGGTATGGAGGTGGTGACTGTGGCCCCACTACAGTTGGATGATGTGACATGCCCGAAGGAGGGATGAAATGCAGGACTGTAAAATTAAGAAACCCCTGTTAAACTGGAGGATCTCTTAAGCTTTCCAGAACATTGCTGAGGTTCAGTTTTATAAATCCCTCAGAACAGAGACTTTGAATGTCCAGAACTTTAAGTAGGTTCAAAGGGAAGACAAAGCCTAGCAAGTGAGCTTTGGCATCCGTCCATGCCAATCCATGGTGCCAAAAGCATCCTGCCTCTGCTGTGAGCTTTCTCCAGCATCTGTTTACCGGCTCCTGGGTTGCAAGCCCAGTTGCTTTAGGAACAGCAAAATTGTCAGTATTTAACCTTGATAAACTAGAGATGCCAGAATGACAGCATGCTGATTAGGAAAGAGTTGAGTTTGGCCACAAGAGTCGGAATTTACCTATAAAGAAAATGGATTTTCACTAACTCCCTCAGTGCTACACATCTGGGAAATCTGAGTGAACCAATTCTAAAACGTGCAGGTTAAATTTCAAACAGAATAGCATTATTTAAACAGTTGTAAAGTTTTTGACCTTTGCCACTGTTTTTTAAACTGTATTCTGGGAAGCATCCATGTTTCTTGTGATAGAAATATATATTCCTTAACACAAAAGGGAAATGAAGCTTCATCATGAATCTGAAAAGTCACAACAGATGTAAACATCTGAAGGGCTTTGATAATCCCTGTAGCTTAAAAAGGAGCCAAGTTTAGTCAAGCCCGTTTTTCAACTATATTCAACCTAAGGTGGATTTTAATGGAAGTTTTCTCACATAATACACTGTATAAGGCTTCAACAGCCTCACGGCTTAGCAGGCAAACACAGCTGCCACAGCTAAAGCAACTGGACAGTGAGTGGATTGGGGGACATATTGTAATGACTTGAAGTTAGAATGCGACTTCCACATAGGTATCCCATTCTTCTGAAGATGAATGGCACCTTCCAGCCATCCAGGTGTCCCTAATACTCTATACTTAGAGAGAAACTGATGTCTTGCTCCATGGGGGTCATTAATTTTATGCCACCATTTTTGCAATGTTTTCCTACCACAAGGGTTGAAATCTACATCCAAATGTAGATTTGCAAGCACACTTGGTTGAGAAGGTAAATTTCCTTATTTACGTTTTCACCCATAAAATTAGGACATTACAACTCAAGCCAATTGAATGTCCACATTCCGTTTCAAATAAAACAAGAAATAGACATTAGCAAGTACCCACTCCGGAAAGTGGTAAGCGGTAACGAGCCCAGGAGTAGAGTCACAGCTTGCCATGGCTGTTCTACACAGGTAGCCAGCTCAGCTCTTTAGGCTTGGGCATGCTGCCAATGCTTTCGCTTGGCCTGACTACAAGGGCCTCATGTACCCAACCCAAGGCAACCCCCTTCAGGATGCATGAGCCCAGCTAACTGCATACAAAGCAGGCCAGGTCTTAGAATCGGTTTACAGCGGTATGTTGTCAGAGAAAGATGTTTATGTGTGTGAGTCTAGGAGTGGATAGAAAGATCAGAAGCAAGGTTAAGCAGAGTGGAGCTGGGAAGAATTCCACATGTCCTCAGAGGACAGCAGAGTATAAAAGAAGGTACAGTGAGGAAGCAGAAACAGAGGGGCATTCTTCACAGTCTGGCTGGCAAGGCCTGCAACAGTGCCGTTCTTCAAACAAAACTCCCTTGGCCTCAGATCCTCCACGGGTCATGCCAGTCTATTGATTTACACAAAACCTTCCAGACTTTGATCAGCTCCCAAAATGCAAACATTTTAAGCGATGGCTCAGAGAAGCTTGTTTAAAAAACAGTTGATGTAAGGATTTAAAACAGTCCATTAACAATCTCATGTAGAAATGTGTGTACATACGTGCCCACCCGTGCACGCTTCTATGCACAAGGACATTTTATATAGTCTATTAACCATGCTGCGTACTTATGACATATAGTCACTTCAAGCCCAAAGAAACATTCTTCGCTTATAAATGTGAAGTCAAAAATAAAATATTAAACTCTTTGTCTCACTGGCCCTCATGCCCTAAGTCAGGGAAGGGAAAGGACTCATACTATGCTCACCCATTAGACACAAAAAGAGTGATTTATAGTTGGGTCTATTAAGATCACAAGTTCTTACATAGGATAAAAATTTAGGATGTAAATTAACCACATAATTTTTGAGGCTTCAACATACAAAGGATCATTTCTAACTTCTTATTTCTCATGATGTATCCCCAACACTTGTCACCCTGACAAATGTTCTGCTGAGAAATCATAATGCTCTATTGCACATATTAAAGGCCAGAATCTGTGAACCCCAAGAGCTTGCTTGGCCTCTGGCTTTGACTCCATGAAACATCTGCCAAGGGTCACAGCTGGGAAACAGGCAGCCAGATTTAATGGTGTGCCCTGAACTTTTAAAAAATTATGAAATAATATTTGTCTGCTTTGAGTCATTTAGACTATGTCTCTGGGCTTGGTAAGTGTGGAGAGCTCAATTCTGTTTAAATATGCACTTCATCCATCGTAAAGGCAATATCACCCTGGTTCCAAATGGTTCCTGTAAAGAAAACATTGATTCATGAGCCCAAGGATGGGGCTTCCCCAGTCAAGTCATTGTGATTACAAGATGCAGTAGGGACCAAAGCTGTCTACCTGTCTTTTGCTGTCCACCTGTGTTTTAGCTCAGGCTCCTTTCAGCCGGAGAGCTAGTCAGTAATAAGGCAGCCTTCTGTGCTAGCCTGGTAGGGGCATAGCCACAGGCAGCAGACATTCTGCTTCTTAATCCTCAAGAGAAGACTGAAACACAGTTCTATCTCTGTAACTGCCAGCCCTTCAGCTTCAATTGATCTGAGCCCAGCACTGAAGTTCAAAGACCAAGAGGCAGCCAGTCATTTTAACACGCACCACCACTGAGCTACAAACAAGACAGCCCTTCCCAGTTCTTTACTGAAGAAAATGTTCCTAGAGTTAGCCAAACCCTCTCTGAAATCCATGAAGAAATACCTTCCATGTCAACAAAGAATACATTTTCAGCCATGAGAGCCCCTTTGTCAGGTCAAATTTTCCTAACCCAATTTGTCAACAAGAATCTTCATTTACTCCCTCCCCAGCTGAAGAAATGTTCCCGAACACTCTCCCTTCCTTTTATTGTTCCTGGTGTTACCAACACACAAAACATTGATGTAGGGCAGAAGAGACTAAACCACACAAGCCTGAAGAGCTGAGTTCAGATCCCCAGAAGTCAAATAAAGTCAAATAAAGCCAGGCATGGTGGTGTATGACTGTAAACTCTGCTGCTGCTGCTGCTGCTGCTACTGATCTGCTGCTGCTGTTGCTGTTGTTGTTGCTGTTGCTACTGTTGCTGCTGTTGTTATTGCTGCTGTTGCTGCTTTTGTTGTTGTTGCTGCTGCTGCTACTGTTGTTGTTGTTATTGCTCTTGCTGCTGTTGCTGTTGGTGTTACTGTTGCTGCTGCTGGTACTGCTGCTGTTGGTGCGCTATTGTTGCTGCTGCTGCTGTTGCTACTGTTGTTATTCTTACTGTTGTTGCTGTTATTATTGCTGTTATTGCTGTTGTTATTCTTACTGCTATTACTGCTGTTGCTGCTGCTGCTGGAGGTGGTGGTGCTGCTGCTGCTGTTGCTCTTGTTACTACTACTGCTGCTGTTGCTGTTGCTGTTGCTGCTGCTCCTGCTGCACTCTCACCCACCCCAGAGACCTATAGGCCATAGTAGTCCTCTGAAAGCTCATTGGCCAGCTAGTCGGGAGTATACAGAGCAGCAACAAACAAGAGAGACCCTGCCTCAAACACGACAAAAAGTCAAGAGTAGCCTGACTTGACCTTTAACCTTAACATTGACCATACTCATTCTCAAACACAAGCGTGAGCACACACCACCCACATAAACAAATATTTAAGAAAAGTAAATAAAGTTTCTAAGTACCAGTGTATATATAATGCTTATTCCCACACACATACACACACCTAAACTATTAAATTTAAGTAAAATATTTTGTGTCATGATTTAACCAGCAACTTATGCAAACATACTTAAAGCCATGTGGATTGAGAAAGTTAGTAAGAGAGTAGTGCTGTATGGTGATTAGACATAGCACTGTCTGTTTAGATCCCGTCTATGGCTCTGAGAAAGTACTGCTTCAACTCCAGTGTTTTCCTGTACAAAATATGAAGGAAGTGTGCTAGAGAATTACACCAGACACTATGCCATAGTCAGTTTTCTACTGCTGTAAAGAGACACCATGACCATGGTAACTTTTAGAAAGAAAAGCTTTACCTTATTTATTTATTTATTTATTTACTTACTTGGAGGCTTGCTTATAGTTTCAGGGAGTTTATCCATCATCAGCATGGCAGGAGGCAGACAGGGATGGCACTGGAGCAGTAGCTGGGAGCTTTACATCCTGATCTGAAGGCAGCAGCCAAAGAGAGATGGAGACTGGGTCTGGCATGGGCTTTGAGGCTTTTGAAACCTCAATGCCCACCCAGAGACACACCTCCTCCAACAAGGCCACACCTCCTAATCCTTCTCAAACAGTGTCACTAACTGGGGACCAAGCTTTCACATATATGAGACTATGTGGGCCATTCTCAAAAGCAGCACCCATACTGTGGGTAAAGAAAGACACTGGCACGAGTTTATGAAGCCAAGATAATAAACAGAAGGAGAGAGTTACACCAAGAGTTATTCACTTGCAGTGCATGGGTTTAAGCCCTCTCTCTGACCATAACCTGTAGGGCCTCCATGTGCCTCAGCTTCCTGAGCTCCCCACAGGTCAAAGTGAGCCTCTTGTACCTGCTTCAGAAAGTTGAGAGATGAAAACAGAGTGCTGAAAGGATGCCTCCCTACGGACACTAGTGAAACTGAAAGCGTCATGAGGACAGGCTAGGAGGGAAGCACAGGCAGTAAACACTTAGCTTGCCAGAAAGAGAAACCTACATCTTAAAACAGTGGGACAGGATGGCATGTGCTTGTGATCCCAGCACTGGGAAAGCAGAGACAAGAAGAACCCTGAGACCCACTGGCTAATTAGCCTATTCTAGCTGCTTGGTAAGTTCCAGGTCAATAAGAGACCCTGTCAAAACAAAACAAAACAAAACAAAATGTGAACAGCACTTGAGGAATGATCCAAAATTGTCCTCTTACCTACACACACACACACACACACACACACACCACACATAAATACATACACACACACACCATTCACACATCCACACACAACCCCACATATACACCATACATACATACACACACATATACACCACACACACATACACACATGCACACACACCACACACACATACCACACACACACACCATACACACATACACCACACATACACACACCACACACACACCACACCACACACACACACACACCACATATACAAAGTACACTTATATACCACACATACATACAGCATACACACTCACACACACACACACACACACACACACATACACACAATACAGAACATGGTCTAAGATACTTACAATATAATGAAAAGAGCCTTAAATGAGAGGGAGGGAGAGGAGGTCCCACCACCAGCCTCTGGTTATACATTCTCATTAGAGCAAATCCCCTTAGATTGGAACATCTTATCTACCTTGCACACAGTACATTAGCTGAGTTTGTTGCTATATTATTAAATGGATATCTGCTCCCATCACTAGATTTTCATGCCAGGCTTTTAAGGAAATCTCAAATACGGGTAGACTTAATTCTCTTATTTTTAAAAAGTCTATCTGAGTCCTATCCTGACTGAAGTTTGAGGCAGCCTAGTTTTGGAAATTATTGGAGTTATGGAACTGAGCCTTGTGCAGTTAACTGGTGGTTGATGTCACATGTCATTCAGCAACCATGGCAACTATAGCCCTGAGCACAGATGACTCGTAGGCTCACATTCTTACTATTTTGTATAAATTTGTCTTAGTTACTTTCTATTGCTGTGGCACGACACCAAGACCAAGGCAATTTCTAGAAGAAATGGATTATTTGGCTCATGGTTCCGAGGGATATGCATCCACCGTCCATGAAGACATAATAGGCGGCTAGACTAGCAGCTGAGAACTCACGTCTCCATCAAGAACTGCGAGAGCACACTGGAAATGGTGCAGGGCTGAACCCGCAAAACCTGTCGCCACTGACATACTTCCTCCAACAACACCACATCTCCTAAACCTACCCAAATAGTTTCATCAACTGGGGACCTAACATTCAGATGCTGAAAAATATGGGGAATACTTCATTCAAATTGCAACAAATACTTAGCTGATTTTGTTACAATGTTGTCTAAATGATGCAAAAACAAACAAACAAATAAATAAATAAACACATTTTTGGCATTTAGAAGTTCTCTCTAAATATGCAGAATGAGTTAATATAGAGTTATGGGGTTTTTGGGGGTTTTTTTGTTTTTTGTTTTGTTTTGTTTTTTGTTTTTTTTGTTGTTGTTGTTGTTGCTCTTGTTGTTTTTAAAGCTGGAAATCTTTTCAGTAGTTGAGCATGGATTTTAACTTAAAAGTTTCCCCCTGGCACGGGTTCCTTCAGGTCTGGCTGAGCCAGTGCCCTGAGCACACCTTGGGCACAACTTTGCAGCCAGTCCCACAACAGGCAGAGGAAGCTTCACTCCAAGGTGCTCTAACATGCCCAGGATCATAGGATCAGAGGTGAGGGGGACACAACATCATGTCACACCGGAAGTAACTGGGACCAGTGGGGCCCAGACACAGAGGAACTCAGCCAGTCTAGTGACATGAGTTCCTTTAGGTCTGTCTGGGCCAGTGCCCTGAGCAGACCTTGGGAGCAAACTCTGCACCCAGTCCCACAACACCCAGAGTTAAGCTCTACTCCCAGGCACTCTGACACACCCAGGATCACAGGATCACAGGATCACAGAATCAAAGGATCACAGAGACAGCTTGACTCTGAGGAGTTTTGAAACAACCAGGATCACAGGAAGGACAGGCTCCAGTCAAATATAGCCAGGGCAGGTAATACTAGAGACAACCAGATGGCAGGAGGCAAGTGTAAAAACATAAGAAACAGAATCCAAGGTTACTTGGCATCATCAGAAACCAATTCTCCCACCATAGCAAGTCCTGGACAAACTATCACACTGGAAAATCAAGATTCAGATCTAAAATCACTTCTCATGATGATGATGGAGGATGTTAAGTAGGACATAAATAACTCCCTTAAAGAAATACAGGAGAACATAGGTAAACAACTAGAAGCCCTAAAAGAGCTAAAAATCCCTTTAAAAAAACTACAGGAAAGCACAAACAAACAGGTGACAGAAGTGACCAAAACCATCCAGGATCTAAAAATGGAAATAGAAACAATAAAGAAATCACAAAGGGAGACAACCCTGGAGTTAGAAAACTTAGGAAAGAGATCAGGAGTCATAGATGAAAGCATCACCAACAGAATATAAGAGATAGAAGAGAGAATCTCAGGGGCAGAAGATACCATAGAAAACATTGACACAACAGTCAAGGAAAATGTAAAAAGCAAAAAGCTCCTAACCCAAAACATCCAGGAAATCCAGGACGCAATGAGAAGATCAAGCCTAAGGATAATAGGTATGTATAGAAGAGAGTGAAGACTCCTAACTTAAAAGGCCAGTAAATATCTTCAACAAAATTATAGAAGAAAACTTCCTGTCTTAGTCAGGGTTCATATTCCTGCACAAACATCATGACCAAGAAGCAAGTTGGGGAAGAAAGGGTTTATTTAGCTTACTTCCACATTGTTGTTTATCACCAAAGGAAGTCAGGACTGGAACTCAAGCAGGTCAGGAAGCAGGAGTTGATGCAGAGGCCATGGAGGGATGTTCCTTACTGGCTTGCTCAGCCTGCTCTCTTATAGAAAGCAAGACTTCCAGCCCAGGGGTGGCACCACCCACAAGGGGCCCTACCCCTCTTGATCACTAATTGAGAAAATTTCCCACAGCTGGATCTCATAGAGGCACTTCCCCAACTGAAGCTCCCTTCTCTGTGATAACTCCAGCCTGTGTCAAGTTGGCACACAAAACCAGCCAGTACACTTCCCTAACCTAAAGAAAGAGATGCCCATGAACATACAAGAAGCCTACAGAACTCCAAATAAACTGGACCAGAAAAGTAATTCCTCCCAGCACATAATAAAACACTAAATGCACTAAACAAAGAAAGAATTTTAAAAGCAGAAAGGGAAAAAGGTCAAGTAACCTATAAAAGCAGGCCTATCAGAATTACACCAGATTTCTCACCAGAGACTATGAAAGCCAGAAGATCCTGGGCTGATGTCATACAGACCCTAAGAGAATACAAATGCCAGCCTAGGCTACTATACCCAGCAAAACTCTCAATTACCATAGATGGAGAAAACAAGATACTCCATGACAAAACAAAATTTACACAATATCTTTCCACAAATCCAACCCTACAAAGGATAAAAGATGGAAAACACCAACATAAGGAGCAAAACTACACCTTAGAAGAAGAGAGAAAGTAATCTTTCAATAAACCCACAAAAACATAACTTCACCTCTAACAACAAAAATAACAGGAAGTAACAATTACTTTCCTTAATATCTCTTAATATGAAAAGTAATATTACCAACATATCCTAATCAATTGAAATTAAAAAATATGAGGAATTAGAAAATTTGTTGGTTGTCATCCAGTGGTGTCTCTAATTTGGTAATTGGAGAAATAGGTCCAATATTGTACAATCCATATACACTTTCTGCTTGTTTGTACCTGACAGGGTCTTGCTGTGTACAACATAATGGTCTTAAAATCTTGCTTCTCCTATCTCAACCTCTCTATTAGTAGGATTGTTTGTTTGATGTTTTTACACTATACTATGATTTTCAGAATAGCTTACATATTTCAAAATTATTTATACAGCCAAAAGAAATGTAGACAATTAGCTTGGGGGGTGGCTTGTAAGAGAACAACAAAGAGTGACACTGAATGCTTTGCTTGATGTTTGTAACTTATTGTATCAAGTTTGAAGAAGAGGATTTTATAAGTTACTCTCTCTCTCTGAGATGAATGCTTTTCAAAATCATCACAGCCAATGAACCAGATTCTTACCCTCACTTAATGTCTGTGCCACCCTCCAAGCAGAACCATTGTTCATTGAAACAGTTGGTGAATGGCTTCATGAATAGACCATCTTAACACACACACCATTTCTTAAATGAATGTAACCTATTCCCTGTGGGCTGAGAATGAAGACAATCACTCAAGTCAAATAGCTTTGATCGTAGCAGGAAATCTGTATCCAAAAATCATGCCTACAATTCATTCCTTGGCACAGCAGAACTGTCAATTCTTAGCTTAGCTACTATGGGGTAAAATCCTTTGGTGTTGTGAGGGTCATTGAAGTACAGCCTTATTACAATAAAATCCAATGTCTAAAAATTGTTCTTATTTTGGGTTTGTACCACAGTAAGAGCCAAGGTTTTAAGCTCTACTAAAAACAAAACAAAGAAACAAAAAGACTTTATCTATTTATGTTCATTTTCAAAAAAACTAACAGTGATATATTATTTTAAAATATCATACATTTAATATGTTTGGAGTTATTTAAAATTCATATTGAGAAAAACATATTTTCACTATTGCTGTAGACAAGCATCTACATAAGTCTGTTCAATTGATTTATATCAAACAATTTTTATATACTCATTTTTACTGTTATAATATTTTATAAATTTTAAAGAAATGTTTTAAAGAAATTCTTCAAAAAAAAGAAAGGTATGGCAGGTATTGAAGGGTGTGGGTCTCTGGGAGGAGTTGGAATACAAAAGGGAAAGAAGAATGTGATGTAATTCTATTTACTCAAAATATGTTTTTAAATGTTAACAAATTCAGATAAATTGAAATTATGCATCTTTACCCCACTTGCATGCTCAGCAGGCTCTGACCGGCAGAGACTGGGCACTGGGATGAAGAACTTGAGCAGGGCCGAGGAACAGAGCATTGGAACTTAGATGGCTGTGCCCCGTACCTCACAGGCTGGTGTGAAACCTCCCAACCAGCACAAAGTGAGGCTGAGTCCTGAGTGCCTGCCATAGAGTGAGGACCCCTGGGATTTTAGCTGTTCCTATGGGGTGCCTCAGACGTGCTCAGTGCCAACTGTGCTAATTAAATGAACACCAGCTATGAGCCAAGCAATTGTCTCATGTTATCTATTTAATTCTCACAACAACCATGAGAATAAGAAATCTCCTCCTCCAGTGTAGACAGTAATGAGAAAGTAAATTTAGGGACTGTGATGACAGAGGCAGACCAGACATTTGTGACAAAATCCATTTTAAAACAGTGTCAGTTTATAGAGTGGCAAGACATATTCAATATTACTTTTATTTATAATAATGGAGAGAGAAGGGGCTGGTGAGATGGCTCAGTGGGTAAGAGCACTGACTGCTCTTCTGAAGGTTCTGAGTTCGGATCCCAGCAACCACGTGGTGGCTCACAACCACCCGTAATGAGATCTGACGCCCTCTTCTGGTGTGTCTGAAGACAGCTACAGTGAATTACAACGAAGGGACCAAGCGGGGCCAGCAGAAGTCCCGAGTCCAATTCCCAGCAGCCACACACAAGATGGCTCATGACCATCTGTGCAGCTACAGTGTACTAATACACATAAAATATAAAAAATAAATAAATCTCTAATAATGGAGAGAGAAGCAACTCCTTTATTTTACTCTACCGCTGAGCCTTGGTTCAGAGAGTCTGAGGCAAATTTGATTACCTATTTTTCTGTGAACTTGAAATATTATAAGGAATATATATACACATAGCCATGAATTTACAATAATCAGAATCTAAGCTATTGTGCTGCTGTTAATGAACTCTCGCAGCACTGCAGAGGCTAACTAACATCACTCTTAAAATAAAACTTCCTTGAGTTAAAGTGATGGAATCATTACGTTTGCTTAAGCATAAAACAGGGATTTGTAACTTGAAAACAGAACCGGAGGTACAAAGACTAGAACATTTCAGCTGCGGCTGAACCACACACAGAAAGGCAGAAATGGCCCTCTGGGCTCTCTAGTGACTGCTCGTCTATCTTTTATCCTTCATTACGTTTCTTTTTCTTCTTCTCCAGCCAAGCCCAGGCCCACCCACAGTTCCTGACAAAGACCATTGAAAGAACTGCTGCAGCAGAGACTAGTCTCAGAGTTCCAATTCAGAGTCGCAAAGATGAATTGTTGGCAGGATATTTGATTGTTGTTCATAGAAAATCTAATTGTTAGCAACAAACATGAACCCCATAAAAGATACTGTGTTTGTCAGATGCCATTAGGTGTGTCCTGTAGAGAAGCAGTTTGGGTGTGCCTCTAAAGGCCTCCTTAGATAGGAATGCTAATGAATGGAAAGATCCTACCTATTTTAAGGCAAATTGGCTTGGGAGGGGTCTTATGGCCTTTGGGTGGCTTTGAGCTACCCTATCATAAAGGTGAAATGGTTCAGCCCCCACTGACTAGGCATGGAGCCCTCCCCCACCCATTCCACACACTAGGAAGGTGAATTAGCTCGGCTTACCAAGGGTACAGGGGAGGAGCTAGCAACTGGACCACTAGAGGAAGACACTTGGGGGGGGGGGTCACTCAGTTTCTGGCTCTCATTTTGGGCTCTTTCTCTCTTTTGGTGACGAAGAGCGTCATGGAAGAATCCTGGTAAGAGATAGGGATTTTTCTCTCAGGGATTGTAGGAACCACAGAGAAGCAGCAGGCGACACACAGGTGAAACTGGGCTTTAGGAACAGGAACTAGGGAGCCTCCTGGGTTTGGAGTTCAGGGAAAAGGTAGACTCGCTCTGTAGACGGAACAAAATTTCTAAAGAGCTAGCAACTTAGTTGCAGAATCAGGCTTGTAAATAGATATTTTGTAAATAGTTAAGAAAATAAAATTGCCTGACTGAACTAGCAGGATTCTATGTAGCTGCTGTCTCACTTGCCTTCATGGATACAAATATTCGATAAATTTAAAAGGATAAATATTACAGTGACTAAATAGAATAGGAATCCCTGTGTTCTAGGCATTCCCACACCTATACACAGGTATAGACTATGAAGCCACATACACAAACAAAAGCCCCTCCCCCAGTCCATACACAGAGAATACCTTACACAGATATCGCCCAAAGGAACTGCTACCATTCAGACACATATTTACCCATTCTTCCAGCAAAATGCTTAGGAAATTCTAGGTGTTCTCAAGTGTGAATGGCCAAAGAAAAATGGGGAAAAGAAATTTTGAAATCGGACACGTCCACGCTGCAAGGAAATTGCCTAGTCGCTGCAGCTGAGCGAGGCACTGAGAGTGAACCTTTATGTGATGCTTAATCAGACGGTGAGGAGGGAGGGGCCCTGTCAGCCAGCACAGCAGCCAGACTCTCCAGGAGCCCCGGGAATAGAGAGCAGTCTGCTAGAGAATTCTCTCACAATGGCCTGGCAGAAATGGATGGTCCACACAGGGAAGGATCAATTGTAAAAAGTGGAATTAGTCATTCTAAATCATACAGCTGTGGTCGAAGGGGGCTCTTCTAAAAATCATTAAACAATCATGTATTCCTATTGATTTATTCAAAATACCTTGAGGGAAAGCAGATTAAACACAAGGTAAAAGGAAGCTAATGCAGATTAAATGGATGAAGGATGGGCAGAGAGCTCCCTGGATAGTTTTTGTACTAATGAGAGGAAAATTATATGTACACTATTACCAGGATAAAAGGGTCTATTAGAGGTCTTTTGCTTGACATATTTATGTATTTCAAATACTAAGTAGCATAGTGAATTAGGTTTACTCTGGGCATTTGTTATTTTTATTGCATCTGCAAAGTGATAAACAGAGTTCTCTGTTGAGGGCAGTGTGCAGCTCCAAGAAACCCTGGCACAACAGGCAAGCCAGTGCCACTGCTGCCCCCTGCATGTCATTTATTATCACGTCCAGAAATTTGACTACAAGGACTGAATCCCGGAAATCCAAGAGCAAAGTGCCCATCCTGAAGGTGGGAGTGAGTGCTGAGTGTGGATTGAGTAAGGGCCCTGTTCCCGGGGTCACACTCAGAGAGTCCTTAACTCCATCCAAACATGTTACCACCAGAAAGATAAAGGGCAATGCACCTGTTTCCGGTTTTCCTCATGGGTGTGGTAGATACAGCAGGTGTTATTCTCAGTGGGAGAGATGTCATCAGGAAAGCCACACATGATGGTTTGTACATGCTTGGCCTAGGGATGGACACTATTTGGGGGTGTGGCCTTGTTGGAGTGGGTGTGGCCTTGTTGGAGTGGGTGTGGCCTTGTTGGAGTAGGTGTGTCACTGTGAGTGTGGGCTTTAAAACCCTACTCCTAGCTGCCTGGAAGCCACTATTCTGCTAGCAGCCTTCATATGAAGATGTAGAACTCTCAGCTCCTCCTGCACCATGCCTGTCTGGATGCCGCCCTGTTCCCACAAAAATGATAATGGACTGAACCTCTGAACTTATAAGCCAGCCCCAATTAAATGTTGTCCTTATAAGAGTTGCCTTGGTTATGGTGTCTATTCACAGCAGTAAAACCCTAACTAAGACACCACAGATGAGCAATTCAAGCTCCTGGAACGAGAGAAGATGCGGATCTAGATGCTAGGCTATTCTTTGCCCTGGTTTAGGCTTTCTATCATTCTGTACAGGTTAAACTCACAGTCACGGGCCCTTATTTTTAATAAATCAATATTTATTATTAATCACTAGATTCACTGAATGGTTAAAACCAAATTCTCTGTACCCTTCAAACCAGTACAGTGCCCACAATCTTCACTGCTATAAACATCTACTTCAACCACATGGGATATTCCGGTATTCTCCCGTGAACCCTCTTAGCCAAAGCAAAAAAATATTCCAGCGGTGAGCATTCATTCCATTCTTCCTCAAAGCCCCACTATCACCTTAATCCTCCTCAAACTCTGCTTTCATACAATTCCCATAAAAACCTCAAAGAATTGATGTGGCAGGCAGGCAGGCACCTGTGTTTCTTTCCTCCCCTGTCTACAAAGCTACCATGGAAGGGCTGCATTTGAGGGTACGCTGCCACTTGACAGCACTGTGGCAGCCTCCATTTTGAGTAGTGTGTTCAAAGGCAACGGCAAGAGCTTTGTACAATTGAGGCAGACACTGAGGGAGAAACAGAAGGCTGACCAGCAGCACCCACAGCTCAAGAGAGCATGCCAGAGGGAGCTCCCGGCTAATAAACACTCTTGCAGCATAGCATCACTAGCAAAACCCAAGAGGAACCAGGAGCAGCAGTCACCTCGCTGCATTCCACGGTGAGAACCTACAAGTGTATAGTGAATGATAGGACCGAGGTTCTCAACTCTCCAGAGGCCCAGGTTTTGCCATTTCTGGGTAAGCTGAATGCATTTGGGGCTAGATGCTAACCTCAATGAGAATGAACAGTGCTAAATAACCACCTAAACATCATCAAAAATGAGAGGCAGCAAGGGTCTTCACTCCTCAACACACCATTTTTGTAGGGAATTAAAAAGCATTAAAAACCAAAAGGCATATGCTTGCGTTGATAATGGATAGACTAACCACTCTAGTCATTTCCAGCTTTGTTCTCTGCCCCTCTCAGAAGTACACACATGCACACACAGCAGGCACAATTCCATTAACTGTCTAAAACCAGCTTGGGGAAATCCAAACAGTAGAAGCAGAGGCCTAAGGAGGGTTTGTTTAGTTAAAGCTGCTTAAATACCACGGAGCTCAAGGAAGAAAGAGCAGAAGGGTTGGCTGCAGGCGCACCATCGATGTGGGGAAATGGGAATCATGGTGCCCTTGTCTGCCTTGAAGGGCATCCTCTTCCCAGAATGCTCAGCTCCTACTCCATGCTGCATCCTGTTGAGAAGTTATAAACTACTCCTCTGGGTCCCGTTTGTCAGCATGCTTCCAAATGGTCCAGTAGTAGGAGGGGCATCAGAGGAGAACTTCAGCATCCAGATGACAATGTCTTTTGTCCTATTTGGAGTGGATCTCTCCATCTGTGTTAGTCCAGGACAAAAATATCTTTCTGGTTACTGAAAATGAGTTCTATTCACAACCATGCTTCTTCAGAGTCTGGCTCCTCACATTTTCTTGGACGCTGCTGGAGTTATAAAATAAACACTTCCAAGATTGTTTTCTTAAAAGTCAGTCCAACATAAGATAAAATGAAAAGAACTTTTCTGAGTCTTCAGCTCAACATGAGTGTGCCTTTAACCAGGACTCACCTTCTCTGGCCCTTTGAACTTCATCAGACCGCTCTTTGTTTTTCCAAGTCTCAATGGTGCTTCTTGCCACCAGAGACTTCTGTTTGATGGCTGGCTCCATCCTAAACTCTGGGGCAACATTTGGGTGTCAGTTGTTATTATTGAAGATCTGAATCCAGGCAGGTGCTGCCACAGGTGCTTGGGAACATGAACGGTAGCTGGGTAGGTAGCTGCAGAGCTCTGGCCGTCAGAGGCAGATAATCCAGTCAGTGGTTTCCAAGCAGACAGGGGTGGTATATATTGTTCCATTTTTACAGCTTAGACACCTGAGGTGTGCAAGAGTCATATCACTTATTAACGATGTGCAGTGATTTAGTTTGGCTCTAAATCACCTCCTTATCAAAGGTATATACTGCTTCTACGACATGCAGAACATCAGTGCCATCCACCTCAGAGTCACACAAGGCCAGGTTCACTGCAAGTGATCAACAGCTTAGGTGCTAATAGAATCATACTGGCCTGTGTTTGAACCCCATTTCTTTCATTTACTATATATGAAAATGAGAAAATTACTTTACAGAAATAAAAATGGAGCCAGTGAGTTGACCAAGAGGTGAAGGTGCTTGCTGCCAAGTCTGACAACCAGAGTTCAAGCCCTGTATCCTACAAGGTGAAAAGAGAGAAGCAATTCCTCTCGCCAGTTGTCCTCTGACCTACACACACACATACACATACTTACACACATATATACATATATAACCACATAAACACACACATAATACACACATACAGACATATGCACACAAGCACACACATATATACACGTGCACACATATGCACACACATATACATCCACACACATATACACACATAACCACATACACATGCATACAATACACATACATGTACACATATACACACAAGCACACACATATATACACACAAATGCATATACCCACTACATAAATAAATGTAAAAAGGAAAAAGTGGGGAACAGTCATCTCATAGAGGTCCAAAGAGGGTACTATGTACCAGGTGCTCATCCTAGAGTCTAACACCAGGTCAATATTTAAAAATACCATTTATTACTGCCAACCTGCCTCTGGTGTGCACACAAGATCTGTGACATTTGAAAGATTGTAATGATCCCAGGATAAGCAGATAAGAGGGAGCAGACTTTTCACGTAGGAGGTTAACACATGCTCCCAATAAATGGACCCAGCTAATGATCTGACAGGAAATATAAGGCTTTAACCCACTTAATGGGAATGTGTGTGCACTTATAAAACTAAAGCCTTTTATCTGCAGTGTCCGCCATATTGTGGACACCTTCCAAAGCCTTGTCAGGGCTCTCCCAGTGGGCCCAGGTCCAGGGGACTTTGGTAGAACCTCTTAGAGAGCACATACTGCGCTTAACAAGATCCAGAGCTCTCCAAAACTTGAATTTCCCTGTGGCTGAACTATTTGCAACTTGTAGGGAACCACACAGATCCATAGCTGACAGAGTTGTAAGGCAATGATGTCTTCATCACTGACTTCTGTTTTCAAGTCCCCTAGCCCCAGGCCCTCATACTGGAAGAAAATGGCCAAGTCACCTCTCTGTGTAAGAACCATCATGGCTTCTTCCAAAACTGTTAAGATATATGGACCGGACGCAGGTCCAGGAGACCATCCTGAGATCAAATGACTTAACCAGTGATCTAAGAATGACAATGTTCAAAATCCTCCCAAAGAAACAGAAGGGGCCCAACTGGCTCCATTCAATCCTGTCAAAAAGTAAAATGAGCCAGTATGTGACACCACACCAAGAGAGATGCCCCTTTCTGAGTGCAAAGTGGTTTGACACAACTCACACACCACAGAGGCCTGGAATACACGAGGTCAGTCTGTGCCTGCCAGCACCCAGACTTCCTGCTGTAGCCTGCCTTCCTTCCTCTCCTCACTGCCCACCATCCCTTCCCAAGGAAAGGTGTGAATGTTGACCAACTTCTCTCAGTTAGAAGGAAGAATTCCTGCATCTCATCACCGCACAGCGCTTCACAGATGAAGAAACACGGAGGGTCGGGCTGTGCCCACAGAAATGCAGGGGCGGAGTCCACAGAAGTGCACCCAGACAGGAAGGCTGGCTTAGTTTCCTGTGTGCATTCACTTATAGCACATTCTCAGTTACTGCAAGCAGCACACGATGATGAGAAGAGAAACCGGAGGAGAATGGCCTGCCTTTCTCACCCTCAACCACCCGTTGTCTGCCACTCTGGGACAGAGACAGAGAAAGGAAAAGAAGACAGGAGCAAGATGAGACTACCTCAAGAACACCTTGCCCTAAGTGAAGGGATACAACCTGCAGGGCCCATTTTAATTGACAATTCACCAGAACACTAAGAAACCTATGTCCACATCCAAGTTCCCTTCTCACGAATCTGGACAAGTTACTTCATCTCACTAAGTCTCGGTTGCTTCCTAGGTCAATAGTATTAAATGGGCCCCGTCACGTAGAACTAGATGTGTTCACATAATTTAAAACAGTGCTTGAAATGTAGAAAATAATATAAGCAATTATTAGAGAGGAATTCACAACTTGACCAGATTTCCTTTTGTCAGTGGCATTACCTATAAAAATTCATATGATATGCATGTTTATTCATAAATACGCCAATATTTAAATGTTAACATGCCCCAGCTAGGTGCTGAAGGAGAGGATGGAATCCGACTCCATTACTTCTTTCACAGCTGACAATCTGTAGTCTTTATTCTGTCTAAAATGAAAAAACAAGATGGACTCCCTCTGCCTGATGCGTTTTAGCATCACTCCAAACAGTCTTCGCTTTTATGAATTCTGTAGTTGGTGGCACTAATTGTTTAACCAGCACCCAATAGAACTTTGGCCACTTATAAATGGTACTTGATACGTGTGCAGAAGATAGCCTGGCAGGGTGCAAGCTGTGTGCAATTATTTCTTAGTTAATCCCATTAGAGACAGTGGCTTGTTAAGTGTCAAGATAGGGCCTAACACAAGGTGGGCAGGCGGTTCCCATGGTTGCTGTGTTTCCCTCTGCCTGGCTCGGCTCGGCTCTTCATTTTCAGGAAAGTGTCATTGAAGAGACGTCTCTGTGTCACCTAACACATGTTTAGTGATGATTTTATCTGTGCGCGGTGACGACCATGCTAAACGATTGCTCCCTCTGTCTAGTTAAAGCTGACAGAGCTGTCAGTGCTTCTGTGATGGATCCAACGCCCGGCGTTTTTTCCAGAATATGTCTTAGTCTATGACACAGAAATATAGACAGCTTGAGAATGGACTTAGCCAGCAGTATACAAGGAGTTCACTAACACGTGCTTAGATTTATGAAACACATAGGAAGACTTATTTAAAGTTTCTCTTTCCTCCGATCCATATTCCCAGACGTTGTTCTGTGCTTCCAATATTGAAACAGCCTGGTCAGTCATTTAATGCTGACTCGTAAAAGTGTGTTTTCGGAAGGAGGTTGTACCTTTTCTCAGTCGCTCAGCCCCTTCCTGATAGCAGTTGTATATTCCAGCAGGGGCATCAGAGTAAATATTACTACCTTAATGGACAAGAGTGGATCAAGTGAGAGGAATCTCGGGCCAGGAGAGATAAAGAATCTAGACATTAAGGAAATTATTTGGGTAAATGGAGCCTTAAAGAATTCAATGAATGGTAAGTAGCTATGGCCAGAGGTACTGCTAAAAATGCAAAGGAACTTCTTGGAAAATGTTTGCAATAGACGCTCCTTTATCCCATACACCCCACTATTTGGAATTAGTCTGAATCAGAATTCATCCCTTAAAGTCAAGTCCATTACCTGTCTATTTAAAGATAAGGACATTGTTAGGCCTCTGACATGAACTGCAGCAGGGAAATTCTGGACACTGAGACTGATGAATTCTTATCTTTCTGTTTTTCTTCACCTGGAGGAAAAAAGAAGAGAATAGTGTTCTCCTGGGATAGGGTCAAGTGAGCATGCTCAGCCAAGACTCAACTATAAAAGGCCGTGGTCTCAGGAACTGGTGATATTGGTGCTAAAAAGGAAAGAAACAAGGAAGTTGCTGAAGCTGACGGAATATTGAATAGGAATGGCCAGTCAACCGGTCAGCAAGGAACACTGGGAAAGGTCAGGCCACTTTTAAGCATCCCTACGTCTGTCACAGAATAAAATGGGCATTAAAATCTTGAAGTCTTGCTTGCCTCCCAAAGTTTAACAAGCACAGAAAACGGCACCCCATCAATGCCCTTATAGAGGCATTCAGAAATAGTCTGAACATCTGAGGGTAACTGTAAGGTCACCCCTAGAGCTGCTCAGTCAGTCTGGTCCTGCTCACCACCTCGGGATTCCGCCTCCAGTCCGCTCACCCCATGAGCGCCCTCAGCGCAGCTGCCTGATAAATCAGACAGAATTCTTCAAAGGGCCCCGGGGGTCTGATAATCACAATAAATACCCCGAGTGTGTCCTCACACAGACCTTTAGTTCTGAGGGCCCTCTAGCTCGCCAGTTGGGTTGTTATGACTGCTCTGGGCTTCACATGGGAGATTGATGAAGCCTGGTGGCTTCCCTGAGGTCGCCCAGCGGGTCGGGTTCCCTACCAGAAAGTTCCACACTGACTGGAGAATCTACGAAATTGCAAAACAGAGCTCTGGGCAGCCAATAAAAATATGTCAGTGGATTTTACAAAGGAGTTTTTAATAAAAGAGCAAACTCCACGTCATGTCTGCCTCAGGCCTCTTCAGTGGGCCGGGCAGGGCGATTTTATCGTGGGCTCTACCAGCTCCGAAATCAGCGGCCAGCTGTGGAATTAAGTTTGGAAATATTTGGTAGCACAGTCACAAATAGAGGTTATAGTTTAAAGTCTTCGAATTTTAGAAACAAAACCGTTTGCCATTTGGTTGTTCGTTTGGGAGGTAGGGAGAAGGGGGGCGGGGGCGGTTGAAGACCCACCCGTGCCACAGCTCATGAGCTGTAGGGAGACGGCAGAAGTCAACTGTCTCTTTCTACCATGTGCACTGAGACTGAGACTTGGCTCCTAAGCTTGACAGCAGACACCATTCCTTGCTGAACAGTCTCTCCAGCCCCGTGTGTTCCGCCCTGGACCAATAGCCACTACTGTGCCTTCTCCCAGCACGGTGGTTCTCAATCCCTAGCAAGTTTACCTAGCAGGAGATGGGCAGAAACATCTGGGATTGTCACAGTTGGATGGATAAAAGGATGTCACTGAAGCCACAGTAGGGCAGTGACGGCTGTGTGGGATGGTGCCCACAACAGAATTATCTGGTCCACTTTGTCAGTCATACCAAGAGTCAGATATTAAAAACCTGGAAGCAGAAATGACAACTGGGACATAAAGGAAGACTGTTTTAAAATCATTTCTGTAGGGTTTCTTCCCCTGCCCCTAGCCAGTCCCCACCCCTGCTCTCAGCCCTGCCCACA
>NW_022196905.1:93909179-93928550 GCF_008632895.1 Mastomys coucha
TGTCCCAGCCCCTGTCCCAGCCCCTGCCCCTGCCCCAGCCCCTGTCCCTTTGCATTTGATGCTCTCTTGTCTGTTGCATGTATTTCTAAAGCATAAAAAAAAATCTGAAGAGGTTTGTTTTGGAAAATGATAAAAAAGATACGATGGCTTCACTACTTTTGCATCGTACAGTTTTTAATCCAAGTGTACTGCTGAAATCATTATGTATCATTTTGGTTTTCTCTTTTAAACTAACATCCAATAATCCACTGCATAGATGAACTTTAATAGGCATCTCGATTGTCTACAGGTCTGTAATCATGAATAGAACTTCCACAAAAGCCATATATAAGACTCATAGCATATGTGTATTTTTTTTAATGTGAACACATGCAATATATAATACACAAATATACAAAATTGTGAAAGTATATGTATTCAGATATTATTTGCTGTTAGTTCTATGCTGTAGGATTATTAATAATTTTATTTTGTCCTTTGTTATTTTCTAGTTTTTTCTGCAATGAATATGTATCTTTTGTGAATAGAAAAAAAAATATTTTTCCTGAGCCTGGGAGATGGCTTTGTAAATGAAGAATTTCCTAAAGTAGGCAGATATCAGGAGAACAACATAAAATATTATTGTGAATTACCCCAGTTACGGTAGCTTGTCCCAGTCAACGCCCATTTATCAGCTTGGTGTTTTGCTTCTCCAAAAGCTAAGAGCAGAGTACAGTAGCCAACACAAGACTACTACTGTTCACGCCCAGCCGAGGAGCAGCCGAGGCCCAGCCGAGGAGCAGCCGAGGCCCAGCCGAGGCCCAGCTGAGGCCCACAGAGCCTTGAGGGCATCCCGCACACTTCACTTCACAGCCACGAAGCACGCAGCATCTGACTCTGCACAAGAGGGCCTTCTATTCCTCTTCTCTAGAGAAGGATGAGCAGGTCCTTCATCTATGACATGTTCATGAAGGGAAGCTGTTACCATGGATAAAGCAAGCTTTTAACCAAAAGGCAGGGGACGGATGAAGATGTAAACAGATTTACCTGCTGTTATGTGAAGGCAGGGGAGGTGGAACTTATACATTAGGACCCCACAAATAATTGGTCAGGCAAGTCTAAAAGCTGAAGATGGGCCGACTTCTGAGGTTCTTGCCCTTAAGTAAGGACAGAAGACACCTTACTAAGGCATTCACACCATGAATTTGTGCCAAATCGGAACTCTCCATGAGCAAGTGGCTGGGGTAAAGCCCCTCACACACACACACACACATTGCATCTGCCTCCCCAAAGGCAACTGCCCACAAGAGGAAACCCACAGCAGTAGCTGTGTCCCGGATGTGAACCACCAGAGACAAAAAATAAAGACCACCCCTCCCCTCACTCCCATCAAAAGAAACACAAAGTTTCTCCCTGTATCTGGGGAATGTGGTGAGTGCCCAGCTGTGTGTGTTCCCACCTCATCTCCTCCACGTGGAGAAAGCCAGAACGTTCAGGGCTTAGCTGTGAACCTCTCCTGCTGGGAACACTGTCTGCGACTGACTGCGCAGTCTGCAAAGTCGGAGAAAAGGTGCTGGGCAGTAAAGGAATGCAAGGAGATGCGGGGTGGAGAAAGAAAGGGAGGGGAGACCCCTAACTGAGGCTGCGCTCGTCCTTCTGGGAAAATGCCAGGCTCCCTAGAAACTGGAAACCGCTGCCTAGCCCCACCTGGACTGCTTCTTTTAGTCACTGGAGAGAAGAAACCGACAGGTGGCAGTACCCTGTCTCCTCCCTCCCCCGGGGGACCTAAGCCAGTCCAAGAGGTGTCCCAACTGAGTTTGCAGCCAGAAGCACAAAAGCAGAACCAAGGGCGGAAGCGACACTTCGGTCGGAGCCAGGAACTATGTTTGCCAGAGGTCTTAAGGGGATCTTCCATTTCACTCCGCAGCGATGCCCTTTTTGTGGACAAAAGTAAATTGATGGTAATCAAGAGGGAAGCATTTGGTGGAGAAGTGTGTTGACCCTTCTCCGATTGAATCTGACCACAGGACAGGATCCTGGCAGTTGCAGAAATGATAGATTATTGTAATGACTGTCAGAAAGGCCTTTTGGCATGCTTAAATGGCAATAAATTTCACTAAGAAGAAGGCAATCTCACTACTTTAGATCAGTAAAGAAACATGTTGTTTAACGTGTAAAGTAAATCCTTCATTCAGAACAGACACATTCTTTCCACAGCAAAATTCTTAATCAGTGACTCCTCATATTCAGTTTACTAAGGTAGATCTGCCTACGTAGTTACATTTTTTCCTTCCAGGTCGCAGACTTTTCAGGCTGGAACCTCTGATCCCTTCTTGTTTCTCTTGTGTCCTTTAATAGAGCCTGGGTTCCTCATCTTCCCCTCCAAGGAAACAGGAATCAGAGCACAGTAGTTCCATAGGACTGGATAACCAACAGCCAAGTGAGGTTATTAAGCTGCTCTGCTGCCTGGTCCTGCCCTTGCTCCAAAATTCCTCTCTGACCCTCCCCCAGCAACCTGGTTCAGCCCCTCCCTGAACTCTGTCATTAACAGCAGGAGGGAGCAATGTCCAAGGACTTCTGACATTTCCTCAAAAGTGATTGTATCAAAATCCACCTGCATTCACAGTTCCATCCCATCGGCAAGCACTAGTGCAATTTCCTCAAGATAAAGATACTAGGATCGAATCTAGGAAGAGACATGTTCGTATTACAAAGTCATTTTTAAATCTCACTAAAGGTAATAAGGAACAGACTTTATTAATAACCCTCTGCTTATGGGCGGTTTAACACATGCAGGGCATATCTAGATCAGCCTCAAGCCAAACTCAGCTGACTTTCAGCTTGTGTCAGCTCAGAGCAGAGGAATAATGGAAAAGACATATTTAAAACCATGTAGGTCAACCCCACCCTTTAGAGAGTCAAATTAGTGTTGAATTTGTGTTGGTCAAGCATTCATGGCTTCCCAAGTCAGCATCTCCCTTAGTAGTAAGTACTGTGTAGAATGTGGTTTGTCATTTTTCAGTATGACTGAGAACCCGGGTAACTAGTTTGAGACCTCGTTAAAACCAGAACCATGATTCTTCCCCCTTCCTTTGTGCCTTCGGGATTCTTATGTCCTGAGAGCGCACTGGGAAGCTTTCTCTGCCCCTAGGATTTTGTCAGCTTCTGGGAACTCACCAGCAGCTTTGAGCAACTTAGTCCCACAAACCTGTTCTTGTTCCTCTCAGTTCAAACACAGAAGTTACTAAAACTACAGTTAGCTTTCAGGCCTGGAGGAGACCACCTTGTCGACCACTCCGGATTGCTACTTTAGAGGGAATGCATTTGGCACTCTAGCTAGGAGAGTAAGAGGAAATACAGGAAGAGATAAAAAGTTTAAACACCATCAGTGGAATTTTAAGTAAGGCAGATGTGTGGAAAATCAATTCCACAGAAAACATGGGATACATAGCAAGAGAGAAGATTGCCAGTTTTAGCCAGTAAATGGTTTCAGAAAAGAGTCTATTGCTGGAAGTGTAGCCCAGTTTATTCAGGTTAAGAGTTTATTCGTATGTTCAAAGCCCCAGGATCTATTGCCAGCCAAGCAGAAAGAAAGAAAGAAAGAAAGAAAGAAAGAAAGGAAGGAAGGAAGGAAGGAAGGAAGAAGAAATGGAGAGAGAAGAGAGAGGATAGACAACCTGTAAATTCTCATTCTATAGACATGGAAGTAAGCGTTCCAAAATCTGATGTCGTTTTCTTTTCTAAGACTTACTTTTATTAAATTATGTATATGAAGGGGGTGTACACATAAGTGCAGGAACCAGGGGAGGCCAGCAGAGAGCATCAGATCCCCCAGCTAGAGTCACGAACAGTTAGTTGTGAGCTGCCTGATGTGGGTGGTCGGAGTTGAACTCATGCCCTCTACAAAAGCTCTCCGTGCTCCTGACCATTGAGCCATCTCACCTGAATGGTCTTAAGACCATCAAACTGTGCTGACAAGCTAGGACCAGACAAAAGACCCTGGCACCTCACTCTGCCCCTTCAACAAACACTGTTCCAGGGAGAGGAAAACACAAGGAGCAGAACCCAAAACCAGCCGTGATCTGCTGCCCCCAAGAGCCTGGGAAACCTAGAGGTAGTTCCTTTCCACTGTGTCCTGAACTGGACTCATAATCCCTGAAGACTAAAGTCCAGTGTGTCTGGGAAGCAGAAGTGGCACGCATTGGCTGCCAAGTCCGTATTCTCTCCCAATCCTCGTTTATTTTTCTTTTATTATTATTTTGTTTTTACTATTAGATTATTAGCATGTTGTTATTTTATCTTTAAATTACTATTTTATTATTATAATATTAGTATTTTTTTAATCAAAATCCAAAGATAAAAGTGAACCATTGGGAACGTTGGATATTTTTAGTCTACAGGACAAGGTCACCTGGCTCTAGCTGAGATAAATGCACAGGGTCGGAACCTTGCCCGTGTTCACCGCAGTCAGTCAGTTGACCACGTGGGAGGAAGATGGAATTTTTATAGGCACTGTGGACATTTAAAAGGATATGGTCTCAGAAGCGGCCAGTCAAGCCAGCGGTGTTTTTAATGGACTCGCCTCCTCACCTCACTTCTCCAGCTGTGATGGCCTCCTCTGCTGGTGCTCACTCACCCCAGCTAGCTGGATGGAGCCCTTGCCTGGAAGCCTGCTGTTTACTGTCCCAGGCTGAGCTAACTCCAGGTGGGCAGTGATCCCTGCTGAGCACAGGAAGGTAATGGCTCCGTGGACTTTAGGATGGTGCTGATGCTAGCACCAGAGGCAGATGTTCTCTCCTTACTGCTGAGTGCTAAACTCTTAAAGCAAATAGCCAGGAGATAAGACACAAATGAGAGGACTTGGGTCAACAGATGACTGTTGACCCCACACCATGAATAAACCAGGTGGCCTTACGACCCTCTGTCCTCCCTGAAATACACTTTGTTTGCTTTCTACTCGGTTGGCTTTATGATTTGCTTAGCTAGGTACAATTAGCACATCTTCCTAACAAAGATTAATAACCCTTCAGCTCAATGAAGAGCAATTAGATAGCAGGTGTATTACAGCTATACTCAGAGAAAGAAATGAATAGATCTGTTGTGTGCTGTTGGTCATTCACTTGGAGCCATAGACCCCCAGCAAGGCAGCATAGGTAAGAGATGCTTTATAACAAATCTGACTGCTCCACTACAATGTCCACAGAGGGCTGGTTTTAAATGGCCTCGGGGAAGACAGTGAGGGGGCAGTATAGCCCAAGCAGATGCCAAATGCTTTAGTGGTTCAATTCCTGTGTTAAGCTTATGAGAGAGGTGTGGCAGAAATTCTTTCTCATTCAGTTCTCCCTTCTTTTCTCAGCAATGGAACTTTCTTTTTTACTTACTTTCTTTCTTTCTTTTTTCTATAACTTTAACTGGGTAAAATGTTTCTGCGGCTCTCAGCTTCAGTTCTAGCAACACATGGCCACGGAAATAGTTGTGAATCACCAGAACTTCAGGCAGAAGGGTTGTTTGGCCTTTCAGAGACAGTTCCTGATGAAAATGACTGATGGTTTTGCCCTTCTCCACATCTTCGCTCCCCATCTCCTAAAACAGGTGTGACGGCTGAAACTCAAGAAACCATTTTGGATCTCCCATCAGACTAAAGAGGAGACGAGGGAAGCTGGCTTGTCCTAGTGATGTCTCGATAGTGGGAGAAATCGCATTTGATCTTTCTCAAGGCACTGACCTCGATTTTCTAGTATATGCAACGAACCTAACCCTAGTATAATAGTTAGTTAACCTTTTTATAACCCCCATTATAGTTCTTAGAAACCAAGGCTAGTAAATGTATACATGAGCCAAGAACAAAGCCAAGCTGTCTGACTCTGGAGCCTCTATTCTCAACATCGCACTGATTTTAACAGCAATTTATTTATTTTTTTAGTTAATCACTTTATTCATTTACATTTCAAATGATACCCCCCTTCCCAGTTACCCCTCCACAACCTCCTATCCCATCCCACCTCTCCCCCTCCTCTGTGAGGGTGCTCTTTCTCTCCACTCACCCACTCCTGCCTCACTCCTCTAGCATCCCCACACACAAACCTCCACAGGACCAAAGGCCTCCCATCCCATTGATGTCAGATAAGGCCATCCTCTGCTACATATGTATCTGGAGTTCTGGTTCCCTCCGTGTATATTCTTCAGTTGGTGGTTTAGTCCCTGAGAGCTCTGGGTAGACCAGTCGGTTGATATTGTTCTTTTGATGGAGTTGCAATCTCCTTCAAGTCCTTCAGTTCTTCCCCTAGCTCTTCCATTGGGGTCCTCGTGCTTAGGGCTCAGTTGGCGTTGAGTATCTGCACCTTATCAGCAATTTAAATACAGCCTCCCACAGTTAACCTTCATCTGCTTCACCGTAGCCATGAAAGTTTATCTTAGGTCTTCAAGCCAAGCTGGATCTGCCCTCTCTTGTCTTAGCTAGTCACACATGCCGATACCCTCTCTGTGTTGTTGTTTGCCTCTAATATATCATAGCTCTGTCACCACTAAGTGTTAGTCACTGTAACTACAAATAGGCTAGAAGGAAAACATTGTTCCCATCTAGTTTACTGTTGGAGGGAACAGTTCCCAGTGCCCATATAGGATGAGGAGTAGCAACTGTCTACCAGCCAAACCATGAAACTCTCGCAACTCCTGGGTAGTAGGTACGATCCTGGGTAGATCTTGTTCTAATGGGTATAGCAGTGCAAAATTCCAAGCTCAGTGTGAGCTAAAAAGTGGGTTCCTGGACAGCCTGCACTATACAGTGAAACCCTGCCTCAAAAAGAAAGAAAGGAAGAAAGAGAGAAAAAGAGAGAGAGAGAGAGAGAGAGAGAGAGAAAGAAAGAAAAAGAAAAAGAAAGAGAGTGGAGAGGACAGGAGGAGGAGAGGAACATGTTTCGTGACCTTCTTGTTGTAAGAACCTCTTCAAACGATAACTGTTTACAAATATGTGTAATACCATCCCCCCAGTGACACAGATCTGCAATCATAGCTACTTGAGAAACTAAAGCAGGACAGTTGCAAGTTCAAGGTCAGCCTAGGTAACATAGTGAGACCCTGACTCAAGTTTAAAATTATTGGTTGATTGTGGTGCATGTATTTAATCCCAGTGCTTGGATAGCAGAGGCAGGTAGACCTCTCTCTCTGAATTCAAGACCAGCCTGGTCTACAGAGTGAGTTCTAGGACAGCCAGGAATAAACAGAGAAACTCTGTCTCAAAAAACATAATGATGATAATAATGGTAAGTTTAAAATATAAAACAGAGAAAAGCCAGGGATATAGCCAAGTGATGGAGTACTTTCTAACATGTACAAGACCCTAAGTTCAATTCCAAATACTGAAAACAATGTATAACACATTCCAAGATTCTGGTTTCCTGATGCATAAGGAAAACCTTTGACAATACTATAGATATGGAAATAGGGGCATGCATGGTGCCATAAACTTATATTCCCAGTATAGAATCTGAGGCAGTATAGAGTCTGAGACAGTATAGAGTCTGAGACAGTATAGAGTCTGAGACAGTATAGAGTCTGAGGCAGTATAGAGTCTGAGGCAGTATAGAGTCTGAGGCAGTATAGAGTCTGAGGCATGGGCGTACATTGGGGTGGGGTGCCATCAATTTAAGGCTAGCCTGGGTTACATAGTAAGACTCTGTCCTAAAAGAAATGTAAGTGCTATTGGCTACTGTGAGGTTTTCAGACTTCACAAGAGGATGTGATGGCACCACGGGAAAGTGGGTCCTGATCAATTTAACAGATGCCAAAGCAACTATCAATATAACAGAGAATTGCACCCAATAAGACGGGATCTTGAAAAAAATCCAAGGTCATTAGACTGAAAAAGCAGTAATATAGATCAGACCACAGGACACGAGTAGCGAGATAACAGACATGACCTGAATCATGCCCATAATCACACAGAGTACTGGCAACTCACAGAGTGCTGGACTGTTGTTTTAAGGAAAATGTCTATGATGCTCTGCCAAGTTGAAAGACACAATGATATGGTAAATAAAATGATGAACAGTACACTGGTCCAAAGAAATACTGATTTGTCGATATTGGACAAACTAGCTATTTTATTTATTGCTACTGCATGCATATGTACTTGTATGTACATGTATGCTCCTCCGTGTAAGCTGCTCAGTCCGTATGCTGTTACTTGTCTGAGTGCCTTCAGTGCTGACCATTTGGCACTTGACAACCATCTGGGGTGCTCTTCCCTGGGGAGGACTCTTCCCTGGAGAGGAGCACCTCTCCTGCTCCCAGCTTTATTCAGTTAACTATAGTTATTTGTGTAAGGTTGAGACCTCCCGGGCCTTTCCCTGCCCTGTTCAAACTAGATATGATTTAAATATCAGAAGCAGACACATTTATTTTAAGATAAGTGAGTCTATTCTTCAAAACAAGATAATCTTTAAAGTCTTGTGCACCTGACAACGTGGATCCAAAATACACTAAATGAAAGCTGACAGACAGAGCAAGAAAAGAGTCAGTCATATCCAGAAGTATGGTTGGAAATGTCATTCCCTGTCTCTTAACTGGGCAGCCAGGCTAGGGATGCAGCTCAGGTACAGAGCAGGTGGCTACCGTGGGTGGACACAGCCTTGCCTTTTAATCTCAGCACTGCAAATACGGCCACTCACATTATCATCATAACAAACACGTGACCAAGGAGGAAGGACAGAAGCCGAATAGCCTCGTGGCAGCACTAATCAACGCCTACCAAGCAATCTACCCAGAGACAGCCAAATGACAGCATGCTCACAGAACACGTCACTAGCAATTGGTACAGAGATGGACTATTTGGGGTTCAATCCCTAGTATTTAAGAAAAAAAATGTTTTTAAATGATTCACCAGATATTCGTGACATGATAAAGGACAGCGGCACTTATGCAGCAGCTTCAGAAAGCAGTAAGCAAGTCCTATACTGTCAGCTGCAGACTCTGTAGGAAACTGCCCGTGAGCGGTCCCAAACCTCCTAAAACCCCACTACTAAAAGGTATTTATAAGGAATTTTAGCAATTAGGTTGTATGGTAATTTGAATATTCTTGACCCAGGGAATGGCACTATTTGGAGGTGTGGCCTTGTTGGAGATAGTGTGTCACTAGATGTGGGCTTTAAGACCCTCCTCCTGAACACATAGGTCTCCTACCAGCTTGTAGATAAAGATGTAGAACTCTCAGTTCCTCCTGCACCATGCCTGCCTAGATGCTGCCTTAATCCAGCCTTGATGATAATAGACTGAACCTCTGGACTTGTAAGCCAGCCCCAATTAAATATTCTCCTTATAAGATTTGCCTTGGTCATGCTGTCTGTTCCCAAGAGTAAAACCCTAACTAAAACAGGTTGTTTCTAGCAATTAGAAATGATATTATTTCTATTTCTACGGTAGCCATCAGTAATGTGCAAATGTCTTAATCATTGTTCTGCTGTGTCAACTGATCCTGAAAACCATCATTTTGTCATAGTTTTGTGTGTGTAATATTGTTATTATACATGTATATAGAACAACATAATACAACAAATAATTTATTTTGGACATAGTCACTTCCCATTCCTTGCTCAGACTCCTCCAAGATCCCACCTACACCTAACCTCCTCTCATTACGTCCAATCAGTGTTGCCCAAATGTACATAGGTAGCCATATGTGCATTGGTGTGGCCATATTTGCATAAGTGTGGGACCATCCACAGGAGCATGATCAACCTACCAGGGATCATGTCCCTGAAGAAAACTCGCTGTGTCTCCTCCAGTGAGCATCAACTGCCAATCAGTCCTTAGCTAGCAATGGTGGCTCATATGCCCCTCCCCATCTGTGTTGGAATGATCCCTGGCTTGATCTTGTGTGGGTATTGTGCAATCACGGTTACCATGAGTTCAAGAATTTACTTCAGAAGACATCGCTTCACCCCAGTTCTTCCTGACCTCTAGTTCTTACGGTTCTTCCTCTTCTTCTGAGGTGCCCTCTGAGCTTTCAGGGGAGGGCCATGATATAGTTGTTACATTTATGTCAGCTGGGTGTTCTTACTCTCACTTTAGGTGGAGAATATGGGACACAGTGGGAAACATAACCCAGGATGGAAAGCAAGAAGTTGATTATTTGAACCCATTCTGTCATCCTTGAAGATACACACCCAGAGGCGTCACATCAATCCTTCACTCATTAGATAAACAATACATAAATAATAAATGTTAAACATCTTCCATGTACCAAAGTCTATACCTGAACAACAAATATGAGATCATTAAACATGGCCACAGGAGGCAGAGTGGGCCGTGAACAGAATGCGGGGGAAGAGGGAAGAGATGGTTGACCACACGAGTAGATGGGAGATGATTGGAATAACCGAGAAGACAAGAATAGAATTGTAAGCTGGAATTTTCCCATGGCTTTACTGGTGGCTATGCTTTCATTATCTGCCTTGCTCTTGAAGAGGCCTCTGAGCTGGGGCAGAGCTCAGCAATAATGAAGCTCCCACACCCAGCAAGGCCCTGGTTTCCACCCCCAGCACTACCAAAACAAAAATAGAGCTATGTGACTATGGGTTCTGTTTGCCCCATTCAAGCCTGGCTCCCTCACTTATGGCCTGGAACAAGCATCCGTTAGCTATCCGCCTTCCACTTTGAAAAGGATTATAAACCAGTGCGGCAGTCCTGTCAGCTGACAGAATTCAGTCAAGGTGTCAATGCAGACAGAGCAATCCGTGCTCTGTCTTCCTCTCTAGAAACTGGTGTGGCTTAGGATCTGAGTGGCTTCCGATCAGATCAAAATGAAGAAACAAATTTTCTCTTCCTGAAAAAAAAAAAAAAAAGGATGTAATGTCTAGTGCCAAAAAGACTTCCTAAAAGACAAATTAAAAAAAAAATATTTGAGCAAAGATCAATCCTTTCTGAACTGAAAACACATGGTCCCTTTAGTCTAAACCCATCCTGGGGACAAATACTATCTCCAAGCACTGAACTGGAATTATAGTAATGGTTATCTTTGGTTGGCTGACCAGAGGAGATGGGAACTGTGAACACATTCATTTAAAATTAAAAGGAAATAAAACCCTGAAATCCTCACTGAACCACTGGCTCCAAAAGACTTCTTAAACTCAAAGCCAAGCTCAATTAAATTCCATAGCTAGTTCCATTCCACCTCAGTCCTAAACCTGTGCTTTATTTATGTATTATTTATATCAATAATTTATATTTGCTATTTTTATTTCTGTTTATTGTTTATTTATAACTCATTCACCATGTAATATTAACCGGCCCATAACCCAGGCCCTGATAGAAAGGGGGGAGTCTTTTCTCATTTACTTTTATAAATATTTCAAAACAGTAGCCAAAAGGTGCAACTTCTCCATTTCTGTATGAGTCTTTGATGTGCTAAGTTATGAAGTACTCCAAATTCTTTGCTATGGGTTCCCAAATATGTGCTCTTATCACTGCCCCCAATATGTCTGTGTCTAGATGTCACTAATGAAAGTGATACATCACTGTAGGTGAGAACAGGGAGGCAGAGCCCTCCATGGATGACATGACCCACTGAGTCACAGGCCAAACACAGGAAGCGGCACCATGATTAATTCGGAAGTTTGGGTTCATACTTCTCAATATTGACCCTAAGTCGGATTTAGCAGTACACTCAATGAGAGCACCTTCTGGTGCCATTGGAAAAACATCAAATACTCAAGGAACAAAGAATCGGTCAACTGTATGGGACACTATGTCATATCACAAAAAAATTACCTGTTGGGTGCGTCTAAGATGTGAGTTCTTTCACGTGAAGGACAGTACATGTTGCTCAGGTTAGTGCCAATGAGAAAATCTGATAGCTAACCAAGAAGCTAGCTGTCCCCTGTAAGGATTGCTCTTCACCCAGCAACTATTACTTTGCTGAGGTACTTGTTGGCCTCCATAGATAAGAAAGCAATGGCAAGAATGTTTCAAGATTACATTTTGTTAAACTGGGGAGCTGTGGAGTGGTTGGGCCCCTTTAATCCCAGCACTTGGGAGCCAGGTGCATCTCCAAGTTTGAGACCGGCCTGATCTACTGAATGAATTTTAGTACAGCCAGGGCTACACAGACAGACCTTGTCTCAAACAAACAAAACAAAACGAACTGAAACAAAAGATTACATTTGGTATATGCCTTTCAGCCTGTTCCTGGCGAAATCGCTTTGGTTGGGATGGAGGAGGCAGGGCTGGCTCTAGAGTTCTTTGGTAAGACTTCCATGAAGCATCATGTTTAGTCATAGATGGTGGATAATTGTTTTTACAAACTCCTACTCTCAGGGTTTGGCATGGCTCAGTAGTATACTGTTTGTCTAGCATTGGTAAAGCCCTGGGTTCCATCTCTAGCATCAAAACCTCCTCCCACAGCCTCCCCTCCCACCCCGCCACCCCTAGGTCTTTATTTACCATCTCCTTACCTAACCTCACCTCTTTGATCTTTCCTTTAGAGCAGAAGCAGTGAACCATAGCTGACCTTCACAGACACTTCTCACCAACTTAGTTAAACATCAGACTCACACTCTTGTCCAAAGGTTTGGAAGGTGACTGACTTATTTTTTTAAAGATTTATATTTTTTACTTGTGTGTGTGCATGTGCATATGTGTGTGTATGAGAGAGAGAGACAGAGACAGAGACAGAGATAGAGACAGAGAGAGGGGGAGGGGAGAGAGAGAGAGAGAGAGAGAGAGAGAGAGAGAGAGAGAGAGAGAGAGAGAGAATATGCTATCTTCGTGCTGGTGCTTACAGAGGCCAGATAAGACTATCAAATCCCCTAGAGCCAGCTTACAAGCAATAACTAGATGCTGGGAACTGGACTCGGCTCCTCTGTAGGAGTAAGTACACTTAACTGCTGCCCCATCTTTCCAGCCCATAACTAATTCATTTTGAAACAATAACAACAAAAATACATCCTATCCAATACATCCAATAATTACAATTTTATTGTCCTATACACAATTCTGTTGTTTAAAAACTATCTACTTGCCCTTCAGCTAAGAGTTCAAAAAGGGTGCTCTTCAAAACGACTTGGAGCCTCAGTTATCTTGATAACCAATTCCTAGCACAGTGCCTGAAACAGGTAAGCAGGCAGTAAATGTGTTTGGGTAAATGAGTGTTCTATTACCTGTGTTCCTAAATACTAATATTCCCTGCCCAGGAAGTCTTCTCTCAGCTAATCAGGGTCATTCCCCTTGTGGCCCTGTTAACATGTCCTTAGAAGTATTGTGTGTATATGAATATATGAGTGTGCATGTATGTATGTATGTGTGTATGTGTGTGTATATGTACTGAGTATCTCTCTGTATGTATATATGTGTGTGTATGTATATATGAATTTGTATTGTGTATCCCTCTGGGTGTATACATATTCTGTATCCTGCGGGTGTATTGTGTTTCTCTCTGTGTGTGTATATATATTGTGTATCTCTCTATGTAGTTGTATGTGTATATATGTATATGTATTGTGTACCTCTGTGTGTGTGTTATTATATAACTCTCTATGTGTATGTATATATGTATATGTATTGTGTATCCAGTGTGTGTGTAGAATCAGAAAGGACATCACTGCTCAGAGGGGAAAGGGAGTGACTGGGCTCACACTATGAACCATCTTGGGGTACATACGTACAAGTCAGCTTAAGCTTCAGGATGAAACTATAGGAATAAGGTTGGAGATTGTGTTGGCCATTTCATGGATAAGTGGTCTGGATTTTTTCATCCGCAAATCCCTGAGGACAAACATTAATTAAAAAGGTCATTGCAGAAAAGCTTTCAGGAGATGACACTAAAATTAGCTTCAAGGAGCAAACATCTCTCCCCTCCTGAATAATCTATCCGTGCAACAATGCTATAAATTTATAAAGAAACCAAGGATTGTGCTAAGGACCACAGTAAATGATTTTTATTTGCATTTATTGTTAACTCATCTCTTACTGTTGCTGCTTCAATCCGGCAGTGTGTAAGGAGGGGGTCATGCTGCCTGTGCCTGCCCTCTCTCCTCACGGGATAATCATACAGAGGTGGCACATGGGGCGTTGTCTCATTGCCGTGGCACTCGGTACATTTCATCACAAATAAAATATTTCCGGAAGAAAATTACTTTTCAAGTTTTTAATGTACAAAAATAAACACTGGTTTATTCTCTTCTATCTGATGACAAACTTTAAATTAGTCTCAAAATTATAAGTATCAGGCTTCAAGAGTACCACCCTATCTCTTATATTTTTTGGTTGTGAGTATAGCCTTTGGTGGCTGAGCCATCTCTCCAGCCCACTACCCTGTCTCTTTATCCAATTTACCCTTCCAAAATGGAAAGTGACTTGGGAAAGGTGTCAAAAAGAAGAGAAGGAAATATAGTCTGGGCAAGCTCCTGAGCCAGCTCCATCGTTGCGTCTTTCACATTGAAGCTGTCCAGACTGTAGAACAAAAGGTGCTGCGAGGCAGAGATGGGACAGAAACTCCAGGGAGGGTGTATATGCAGCCCCTGTGGCTTTTACAAGACAGGAAGTTCTGTGCTGAGAAAGAGAAACCAGGACAGGTGGCCAAGAGAGCAAACACGAGACAGAGGCATGAATAAGAGGCAAAGGACAGCATGAAAAGTGGAGAGGGGACAAAGAGAAGTGGGAAGAGATAGTGGAGAGAGAGGAGAAGTGGGGAGAGATAGTGGAGAGAGAGGAGAAGTGGGGAGAGATAGTGGAGAGAGAGGACAGCAGTAGCCTACGGGAGGCCTGGAAGAAGGCAAACAGAAACCAGCGGGCCTCACCCGCCTTGCCTTCTCCATCTTCATCTCTCTCTCTTTCAGATGGCACACTGACAGAAGATTAATTCAAGTCAGCTGCTGAAAATAATTATTGCATTATGGGAGCAGTAATCATTATTTAGAACATGATTAAATATGTCTGCACCTATTGACTCTGCCTATGATTTATGTATTTGTTTAGTCAATAGTCTAATGTAAATGATGTAATTAATTATAGATGGTGGTGTCAGGTCATTGGTGAGAACAATCCGGAGAGAACAAGGCCTCTGTTTTTTTTCATGACAGATGCAGAGAAGGGGGTGGGCTGAGTTGAGGGAATTCCAGGGGAACTTTTTCACGTGTGAATGGCGGCTGGGATCTCAATTTGCATGTTGTCTTTCTCTTGTTCAGCCTTCGTTTAGAAATTGAAATAACTTGTTAAGCAAAGGGGAAGGGAGCACATGATTGCCGAGAGGACGCCTGGGACCGGGGCGGGTGAGTAGGTAAAGAGCCAGCTGCTCCCTAACACAGGGGAGCGTGGCACCATCATTTACCGCTTCATAAAATTAAATGTTTTCCAAATTAAATCAGCAGGCAGTGTGTGCAGGAGGCTCACTATCTCTAATAACAATTTTTCAATCAATATTAGGTGCCCTGCCAATATGAAACCCGAGCTGAGGAAGTTATGCCAGGTTAAGGCGGGCACGCCAAGCAAGGATGAAGGAGAAGAGGAAGAGATACAGATTTCAATTCCAGAGCCTTTCATCAAAACTAAAGGTTTAAAAAATATAGATAGAAACATATATGCATGGGGGATTCGCTGCTGGCTGTGAGTCTATTCCCCATAGATTTTTCTCTTAACTGATAATTCGGTCAGTCACATTCCTCAGAGGGAGGTCATAGGTCACCCTAGCCCCTGTCAGGCCTCAGAGAAACCATTTCCATTTTAATGCCGCAGCTATAATCTATCAAAGATGTGATGTACAAGATACAATGAATTTAAGTGGTCTTCATATATCACAAGCTTTCATGCCTTCACCTGGGTAATAGTCTGAATTACTCTCCCTACCTCACAATCTGTCACCCCCAGTAAAATAACTGCCATGCTGCTGTTAATGGCAGATTTGTCCAAATTGGGGCCATGGTAGCCAAAGTCATTCTATATCATAAACTTAGCATTCAGTGCTTAACCTGGAAAGGGCTCATGGCTTAAAATTCTTCTATAAATAATTCTACAGGGAAGTTCTCCTCATGTTTTTATTTATAAGAGCTAAAATAAATCTAGCTGGGGCGGCCCACACCCTGACTTCTGCAGCCTGCCATACCTAGGCCTTTCTGTCTCTCAAGGCCATCTAGTCCTGCCTGTCACCTTTCCTCCGAGAGGTGTCTAATAGACCCGGATCTCTTCCGGAGACAGTAAACATTGGAGAGTTCAGAAGATCAGCTTAGAGTTGCTGACCTTCCCTGCAACTCAGTGCTTAACCCTTCCTGCTTTAGCAGCAAGCTATAAAAGCCCTCCACTGCCAACACATCCGTCTTCCCGCAAACTGTCCCAGCTGCTAGAGGAGCATATTACGGGAACTAGGAGAGGTCTGCGGCTCGAGCGCCTTCCTACTCAAGTAGACTTATGCGGCCCTTGGCTTCCAATCTTTCTACCACTTCTGTCCATGTCCAGTCTACCTGTCATCAACAAGCCCTCTATTATTTTCAAAAATTTCAGATCGAGAGGTGTAGGCTGTGTATGAGCGGTGTCTGATATTTATAATGCTATAATTAGCATGGTAATAGGATGATATCTAATCTAGCCCAGGCTACACCTGTCATGCCACCAAGGAATGAATGAGCTATATGATAATAATATTCTACAGTTATCGGTTAATTAGTGGCTAAGATCCCTTGGGCAGGACCAGAAAGGCTTGGAAAACACATGAGTGTCCACAAGCATTCATGGTACAGAAATTCCTGTACAAATACCTAATGATGGAGCATTTCTGACTAAGACACAAAGTACTTGGTCAAAAGTTACATTGATCTAACGTGGTAAGGATAAAGACTCTAAATGAAGTCTCAGAATGTAACACAGGCCTAAACGCACATGCCAGTCCAATCTCCTCATTGCTCACCTGCTGCTAGAGCCACACAACGTGTGTCGTTAATAAACAGATAAACATGTGCAGAATGTTAGTTTCTTCAAAGGTTCACTGCTTTTCACATAAAATTTCATTTTCTGAAATTAAAATACTTAGTTCTTTTTTCAGTTAAAAACATTTAAAAACAAATAATTATATTATTTCTTCTTTCCTTTTTCTCCCACCAACCCATCTCATGGGCATCCCACTGATTTTCCCTCAAATTCATGGCATATATTTCTTTAATTTTTGTTATGTGTGTATGTATATATGTATATATGTGTGTATATGTATGTATATATGTATTATATATGTGCATGTGTGTATATGTATATATGTATATATGTGAATTGTGTGTATATATGGGTATGTGTACATATGTAGGTATTAATATGTATGTGTGTATGTGTATATGTATATATATGTGTGTGTATATGTATACACATGTATTATATGTACATATGTATATAGATGTGTACATGTATGTATATACATGTATGTATTATACATGTGTGTATGTATACATATATGTGTGTGTATATATCTGTGTGTTAGATATGTGTGTATATGTGTATATGTATATATGTGTATACAGAAATACATATACACATATATGTATATGTATACACATATATATGTATATATGTATACACATGTGTATATATATGTATTATAAGAATGTGTATGTGTGTATATATATGCATATATATGTGTGTATGTATATATATGCATATATATGTGTGTATGTATATATGTATGTGTTATGTGTATATGTACATATGTATATATGTGTGCATGTATGTATATATTATATATTTATATGTGTGTGCATTATATGTGTGTGTGTGTGTATTCCTAAATATATAAACACAATCTGCTAAGTTTATATTACTTGTACATGTGTGTTTTCAAGACTAACTGTATGGTATTGGATAACCAATTTGTTACTCTTCTCTAGGGAAGGCTATTTCTCCTGTTCCAAGTATTCCTTAGTTGCCTGTAGTTCTTTGTCTAGGCTTGAGAACCCATGAGCTTTCCCCCTTCCATGTTAATGTGTCTATTGATGCCATCCTTGTCCAGATCATGTGTGGGCAGCCATGTTGATGAGACTCCTGAAGCTTCTCTGACATCTCTTGGATGGACAACCTCACAGCATTTCCTGTTCTTCTCCCTCCAGCAGTCTTTCTGGCCCCTCTTTTGCAATGATCGCAGAGCCTTAGGTGCAGAAGTGCAGTGTAGATGTAGCACTTGGAGTTGGGCACCAGTCACACATTATTTGTATTTTGATCAGTTGTATTTATAACGTTTCTGTCTTGTGGTTCCATACATGAGAAACTGGAGCCATTAAGACATTTTCCCGCTGGAGAGATGGCTCAGCCGTTAAGAGCACTGACTGCTCTTCCAGAGGTCCTGAGTTCAATTCCCAGCAATGACATGGTAGCTCACAACCATCTGTAATGGGATCAGATGCCCTCTTCTAGTGTGTCTGAAGGCAGCTACAGTGTACTCATACAAGTAAAATAAATAAATAAATCTTTAAAAAAAAAAAAGACATTTTCCCGATGGCTATAATAGAGATGAGTGAAGGGTACATAAGTATCACTCCTTTCACCAACAGCAGATTTCTAGAGATGGAAGCAAAATTACCTAAAAGGTTCATGTCTTGGTTAGAAAAACAAAACAAACAAACAAACAAAAACCTTACTATGACAGACAGAGACTCCCAAATCCTAACAATGACCCCCAAGGTCTCCAAGAAGAGAAGGGCACAATGACAAAGAACACCATCGGATTATGCTATGCTAACCCTGGAATCAACTGCCCCAATGCCTTGTCCACTGCCAGAGCCTAGTGTACTTGCATTAGCGGAAAACAAAACAAAACAAAACCTTAAAGTTAATAGGATTGGATTTTTTTTTTTAGAAACGGTGAAGACCAACATGCTGCAACAATTCTCCGTCAGAGAATTGGTTTTGCTCTGCTTGTGAGGAGCAGCAACAAAGAGCTTGGTCCTTCCCGTTCAGATAATGCTTTCAGTAAGGTAAACAGTATACTATTAACGTTGAGGGTCTCTCCAGAAGGCTCTGTTTACTTCCACCCCATCTGGGGGTCTTTGCAACGAATTGTAAACTCAGAAGATGTAAATGAGAAATTGCCGGGAGCCAGTCAAAACCAATGAAAGCCCTTCCTTGCCTTCAGCTGTGGAGAAACTGTAGCAAACTGAAGTGGAAACAATGTTGTGCACCGATGACACTGCAAACTCTGTGGGGCCCTTCTACAGTTTCAGGAAGTGTGTGTTTTTAAGCCTGTCATGGGCATAGTAAGAAGATGCCCCCCACCCCCACACACACACACAAGACTTCTGAAATCCACTAAATGGAGGCTCTGACATGGACAACCCAGGCTACCTCCTCTGTCTCTGTGCATCTTTTGGCCATAATGATTCTTTGGACTTAAGAAATACAAAGTTAGCCGGGCGGTGGTGGCGCACGCCT
>NW_022196905.1:93928560-93943113 GCF_008632895.1 Mastomys coucha
TGATGGAACAGACCACCCTCCTGTCAACCAGACCCGTACATGCACAAAGAATTTCCCAAAGCTCTCCTTCCGAAGGCACAGCCTGAACTTACTTGGTAATGAACTCCATTGCTCTTAACCAGAACCTAATGTAGTGACAGCAAACTCTGTGGCCAGAGGCTTAGAAACTCAGTACCTACTCCAGGAAAAAAAAAAAAAAAAAGGCAGTGAAAATATCCATTGCCATAGTGCCTGTCCATCCCCCACCTCCATTTCCACCCTGGAATCTGCTAATGGTGTGTGTGCTGACAATACACACTTGCTAAAGGTGTCATTTTTTTCCTGTGGGAAAACACTTACCTTGTAAAACAGTGCAGGGAGAAGGCTTTACTGACCGGTGTTTGCACTCTTCTGTAATTTACAAAGCTCTTCTTAGTTGTTCAAAGACTGATCAGCAAAAACAGTGCCCAAAAAGGTTTCACCTGGGGCCTGAGCTTTGGGCAAGCTCAGAATGCTTGCCCAACTCAGTGTTTCTCAAACTCAGTGTATATAACATAGGCATGCCAGTCAAAATATCAGATCAATTTAAATTTGATGGAAATATGTGATCACATGGGTATACTCAAATATTGTTTATCAGAAATTCAAATTACCATTTTGGATTTTTTTTGTCCTTAGAAAACAGTCTCCCACTGAAGCTCATGCTGGCCTCAAACTGACAGAGCTCCTCCTACTTCAGCTTCCTCCTGCTGGGCAAAGCCGAACTGTTTCTGTTCTTGTTGTCTTCTCCTCACACATTTGTATATTCGTGTGTTGTTGCTGTTTGTCTGCTAAAGCTAGTCACCCAAGAACCAGAATCACCCAAGACATTTACATTCCAATCCAGACTCTCCGCCTCCAAGGGAGGGATGGAATTCGATCACGCTATCAGGCATCATCAGGAAATTTTGTTTATGAAGTAAGCACCCTGGACTTTGCAGTCAGACAGACTGACTGCAGTCAGAGTCACTTCTTTGGTGGTGGCATGTCCCTTTATACACTTTCATGTATCGGAGCTGTGAACTCCGATTGAAAGGAGTCAGTAATTGTAACTCCGCCACCGGAAATCTGATACCATTGTCCAGCCTCCTAAGGTCTCAAAGACAGAATCCTCCATCACCCAGCAGGAATAAGGACAAGCAATCTGAATTTCTGTCAAGGGATAAATGGAGCCTGTTACCTCTTATTTGTAATTTTCCTTTTCTCACATGTAGAATAAACTGATTTCTGCTGCTGTGTTTCCTTTGCAACTTGGGTATTATTTACAATAAATTGGATCCTTTCTATGCTTGACATATTACACTGATCTATGACTCTGCTTTCATTTTGTCCTGTTAACTAGAAACCCACTTCATCATGAAATATGTTCCTTACACTTTCCTCCATAGTGAGTAAAAACATTGATAAAGCATCATAAATTGTAGGTCATTTCTCAAATGCTTCCTGTTATGGTGAGGATGTGGAGAAGGGAAAGTAAGCCCTGATCAATGGCTACTTGATCAAATTTATGCTGGATGTATAGACAGGAAAGCAATGGATGCGCCCGAAGCTGCTCTCTAAGATACTTAACCAGCAATGTTCACTTCATTCTTTAGTTCACAATCCTGAAGGTAATTCAAGCCTTCCTGTGTCTGGCAAATCAGCCCCCTCCTGGACACTAAATTATTGAATGTAAACTTGCAGGAATGATTTTTATCTGTCACCTACACAATTAAAATAAAAGCATATGCCTAAGCTAGCAACACATGTATTCTACACCCATTATTCTGTGTACATCAGGAATGGATAGTTACTTAAAACCTTATTTTGAAACAGGAGTGTCAAAAACAAAACAGTGATTCTGCCAGCCACAGCATCACCAATGTAAGTAGAGACACCAGTTTGCTGTGTGTCAACAAACATGCCAGGCATTTACCAGCATGTCGTAAGAACATTGGAGAAGTGCAGACTGGATGATTCGGCTCAGAGCACTTTAAAAGAGGTTGAGGTGGTAAGAGGGAGGGAACCAAACAGGACATCAGGTGGGAAGCAGAATGATATCCTTGAAAACCTATTTGCTGGCTTGTTTTCTGGGGTTTTGATCTCTGGATACCCTGAGTAGTATCAGATATTTGAGATCCTTGAGTATTCCTAGGAGTGAATACCTTCGTTTTTCATACAATGCTCTCCACTGTACCAGCTTTTATTCATTGAAAGTTTCACCTTAGTATAATTGTTGCTATAAGTAAGTTAGTTCAGCTATGAAAATAAGCACTGGTCAACATGCCCTAGAACGTGTGACTTCACTGGTCAACATGCCCTACAACATGTTACTTCACAGGTCAACATGCCCTAGAACATGTGACTTCACAGGTCCTAGAACTTGTGGCTTTGCTGTCAACATACCCTAGAAAATGTGGATTCATTTAGCTTAATCCCAAGCCTTGTTTTAGGATTATAGAGCCCTGAAAGCAAAATGCCAACTATCCCTCGGCTGCATCTCAGCCCCACATTAAAGGAAACGACCCTGCCTCTCAGGATTGATATGAGGAATAGCTTATAAAACTGAGTACAGAACCCTTTGCAAACACCACATGCTGTATCAATGCTAAGTAGTAACAACAATCAATGACTGCAGTAAGCAGCCCAAGAGGCAGGTGCTTTTTCAGACTGGACACCAACCATGTCAGCCTCAGCCATCCTTCACCTTCAGATGCCCTTCTTTATGAAAATGGAAAATGGGCTGTCTGCATGGCAAGGGAATGAGAAGGTTGAATTCCAAAGCATACCAGGCCACATACTTTGACTGTTTAAAGGAACAGGTTCCGTCATTTAGTTAATGAAGCTGATGCATGTGGAGAAAACCAGAAGAGACAATGATATATATATACAATATATACTATTGCTTCTGACCTTGGTTTCCTTTGAAGGTTGAAGGTAAAGCTTCATTGCTGAAGGGGCCATACTTTTAGGACACAAGAATTGGATGCTTTGGGCTGGATTTAACCTGAAATCCTCCTCCCTCTGATCTAGCTTCCAAGGTACCATAAAGTACCATGATGCTTCCAAAAGAGGGAAGTGACTAAACAGTTGTTCCCAGCTACAATGCCTATGAACCACAACAATAACTAGCACAGCAAGATACCCCTAGAGATACAACCATGGTGCTCATGTCTTGGCAGTAGCCAACAGCTGTCTAGTTGAACTTCAGTTGGTCTACTCAATGGGTGGGAAATCATACCTGGTATAGAAGCCTAACCAACTAACTGGGGATAGTAAGACCATGGATCTTAGAGGAGAACCTGCAGAGACCCACAGCCAGGCATTAAATGGAGCTCGAGGAATCTTATGAAAGAGCTGGGGGAAGGACTGAGGGACCTGAAGAGGACAGGGACTCTACACAAAGACCAACAGAGTCAACTAACCTGGACCTTTGGGGGCTTCCAGAGACTGAATCACCAACCAAAGAGTGAGTGGACCTAGGCCTGCTGCTCAGATGTAGCAAATGTGCAACTTGGTCTTCATGCACATCTCCCAACAACTGGGGTTGGGGGAATGGGCTGCCCCTGAATCTGCTGCCTGCCTATGAATCCTATTCCCCTAACTGAACCGCCTTGTCTGGCCTCAGTGGGAGAGGATGTACCTAGTTCTGCAGTGACTTGATGTGTCACAGTGGGTAGTGGCGGTTGGGGAAATGGGGGCTCCCCCTTGCTGGAGGAGAAGGGGAGAGGGCATAGGAAAAGATCTGTGTGTGAGGGGGTAATGGGAGGAGAGGGGGCTGATAATGGGATGTAAGGTGAGTAAATAAATACATTTAATTTAAAAAGTGTAATTTCAAATTGCATTCTAAAGCTTCTCCTTGTACCCACAGGTAAGAACAGCTCCAGCTTCTCTTCATACCATATGGAGGCCATTATAGAAAAATACAACTGGAAGCAACGCAGAAATCAACCAGTCATGGCGAGCCTAGCCTCAGTGGATACATCTGCCTCACAACTCCTGTACCTAAGGCTCAGGCAACATGGCAGAAGAAGGGTCAGAAAGAGTACTAGAACCAAGAAGCCTGCTCCCAGACTACGGCTTCTAGAAACAGTTGTCTAAACAACACCCGAACAATGATGGTATCAAAAGACACACTCAAGCAGAAGAGGGCAGAAATCTCAAGATGGCCCACCCCTAAAGAACTGCATGGGGTTAGAGGGAATTACCCTCTCCTGGGGATGAGGCTCCTAATTGGTTATCAATACAAATCAGTCAGCCCTGAAATCATATCAACATAGTTACCAAAAATGGACTCAGCAGACTATATATATATATATATAATATATATGATATATATATTATATATAATATATATATTATTAATTATATTATATATAATATAATAAATAATATATATTATATATATATATTGGTTTTTCGAGACAGGGTTTCTCTGTGTAGCCCTGGCTATCCTGGAACTCACTCTGTAGACCAGGCTGGCCTCGAACTCAGAAATCCACCTGCCTCTGCCTCCCAAGTGCTGGGATTAAAAGCGTGCGCCACCACTGCCCAGCGGGACTATATATTTTAATAAAAATGAAATAAAAAAGTATTGCCAATATAGCTTTGTTTTCTCATCCCATAAAGCATAGAACTCTGGCTGCAAATAGGTTAGAAGATGTCATGATGGTATGTGGAATACAGCCAATACAGCATGGCACTCTAGTCACTATACCTGTCCCTAACTCCTCCAAGACATCATTGCTAATCCCCAAGCACTGCCTGTCTGTATTGGAAGACATGAAAGTGACCAATGGGACAAAGATGGTTGCCATCCTGCATAGCAAGATGAGAAGAGGAAAAGGAAAAAAAAAAAAAAAACTCTTCAAACCATTCTCTTTAAAGACCTGGTCCACTAACATTAGATTGGACAAGTTGTAGGTGTTAACATTAATTTTTTCCCCTTTGCTGCACATTATTGCCTCTTTCACAGAGGACAAGGGATACATGGAATTAAAAATTAATAGATTTTTTTTCTCCATTGCCTACTTTAGAAGAGGAAGAGGAGGAAGAGGAGGAAAAGGAGGAGGAAGGTGGCAGGGCTTGTTAAGTAGCTCTTACTTCTTTGTGGTTCCAAAATGAAATGAATATCTGTACAATATTAAGTAAAATGAGAAGCCAGATATGCACAGCAGTCATGTGAGGACAAACACGGAGATAAGATCCATTTAAGAGTCGGACACTGTCCCGCTGTTCCCTCCAGAGGTTTAGTCAATAGTCCCTGTCACTGGACTGCCCTCCTCTCCACACAATGCACATAAACCCGCTGTACATTTGCGGTGTGCCTTTATGCTGAATTGTACATGAAAAATTATATAAGATTTCGCTCTTAAGATGCAAGCAATTATTGCTTAATGAAACAAAGAAAAGCCAAGGTGAGTCTCAGTCTGTATGGATATTTTCCTGGTGTCCAATGAGGCCTTGCCACATAAAACACCCCCCCCCACACACACACACACACACACAGAGAAAGGCCAGAAGTCACCAGGAACAGGGCAGTGCTGAGTTTACTCCGGGGCAAAAGAAGTGTGCAGTGTTTGTTCCTCTCCAGCAACGCATGGATCTGAAGAGAAATCCAGAGAGGAAGTAATGAGTCTGTGCAGTCTCTGAGGCTAATTTTTATGAGGGCCATCATGTTTCTTTACGATTGGGATAAGCACAACCTCTTAATATACGCATATTATAAGCACATGCATCCTTAAAAGCAGCCTAACTCTGCCTGTGAGGGCCGCAGGAAGCCCCTCAGCACTTCCATTATAAAACCTGATTCTCAGGGATTTATAACCAAACTGAAGATTTTCTCAGAGTGAAGCGAGGATCACCGGGTCTTGGCTGAAAGCACAACTTGGCGTTGAGTTTTCCGGGAAGTTTGGCTTGGTCATTATCAAGTTATGGAAATGCAAAAATAAATAAGTCAAATCTTATGGGGCTCCCGCTTCTTTCCCTTTTTTATTTTTATTTTAAACCTTCGTAAAGCTTTCAAATAGCTTGGTTATCTGAAATGGCATTTAGTCCAAAATATGGATTTCTTTCTTAAAACTGCTGCAACTTTGACATTTAAAAATTGGTTATTACACATGCATAGAAGCTGCTGCTCCAAAGGATACTTGGCCACACTGCATGATATGTTATGTCCCCCGCATACTTAATACCCACTTGCCAAATGGCCCTTTCCTATTGCTGGGTTGAGGAAATAGCTTTTAACAGAAATGACAAATATATTACCAATTCAATTACTGCTTTATTATATTGCACTCATTAAAAATGTCTTGAAGAGTAGCATAGATTGTGCGAAAATTACTTAATTTCATGCATCATTCAAAAAGTAATTATTTACCTCCAAATGAATATTGGCTGAAAGGCTGTGGGAAACTCTCCACTGTAGACCTTGGGAAAATGACAGTTATAATTTTTAGCAAGGTCCAGAGTCATAAAAGCAAATAATGAAAATCAGAATAATGTTTAAGAAACATTCACAGAAATTACCAGTGTAGAGTCTCCCAGTGCTACAAGAATGTCTCACATGCTCTAAAACACACTTCTGTCTTTTTGTTTGTTTGTTTTGTTTTTTTGAGACAGTGTTTCTCTGTATAGCTATGGCTGTCCTGGAACTCACTCTGTAGACCAGGCTGGCCTCGAACTCAGAAATCCACCTGCCTCTGCCTCCCAAGTGCCGGGATTAAAGGCGTGCACCACAACTGCCTGGCTAAAACACACTTCTAAATACATCAATTTTTACCATCTAAACAGGTTCACTGGGAAAAGCCAAGGTGTGGTTGTTTTCCCAGTAAGCCCCAGCCAAGGCCAACACTAAGAAAACAGAAAGGTAGAAAGATAGAGGCTCTGTGCAACAGAAACCCGACTGAAACCTGTGGCTGGTCCCGATACATGAAGCGAATACTCAGGGCTCAGAGCTGTGGGTAACAAGTTCACACCAGGTGTGATCACACAGGCACCAGCCATGGTGCACACATGGGCACTAGCCATGGCATCAAAGTACTAATGGTCTAAACCGAACAAATTTATTTTTCAAGCTAGTATTCAGACTTTACCAGGTCTCTCTCTGTCACTCTGTCTCTGTCTCTCTGTCTCTCTCTCTTCTCTCTCTCTCCCTCTCCCTCCTCCTCTCCCTCTCTTTCATATTCATGAAAATCCAGTCTTAAGGGGCAAACAAAGGACTTGTCAGTTACTATCACAGAGAGAGTGAGTCTGTGAGTGGGTGGGACAAAGGGAGAAGTATTTTGACATCTATTTATGATCCATCAAGAGAGGCCTGGGGTCTCTGGGCTTGGGGGACGCCCTTTAAAACTCTCTCTCTCTCTCTCTCTCTCTCTCTCTCTCTCTCTCTCTCTCTCTCTCTCTCTCTCAATCTCAATGGCTTGATCACACCACAGTTGATTAAAATCGTGTGATTAAAATTTCTGAAGAAATTTCTGACTATGTCTTTTCACATTCCCCCACTTGATATGCCTGGAAATTCTGAAGTAGGGCTGCCATGAGTTTTATCTGTGTTTCCTTCTCAGGAACTTCCTGAAGTTTAGAGAGAATGGCACAATCCTGGGCTGGACCCGAACCCAGGAACAGTAAGAAATGGTATCGTTAGTGCTTTAGAAACTGTTTTCTTAAGTTTTGATTGTCAATAAATCTTTGTAAAAGCATTCTAACAAATCCAGGGTTCGTTGATTCCATTCAGTGACCGGGCTGTTTCGACACGCTCCAGATGGTGCAGCGAGACCATTAGCTTCATTGCTAAGACCGTGTGGCCATCACCACCACAACCAAGGACAAGTCAACTTCACCGCCATCTTGCTGTTGGGGAAAAAGGATGCTTAAGGACTTAATCACATCGCACGTCTGGCCACAAGGGAGTAAGTAAGTCACGCTTCGGCTATACGAAGTCTCATTTTCCTGCCTTTACTCGCGCCACTGCTAAGGTACACGGCACAACGTGGCTGCGAGGGGTAGACATAGTAAAAGAGAATAATGAAAGAGATGGTTGGAGTTTGCTCAGCTTTGCCTTCATCCTGCTAGAAGAAAGGCGGATGAATTTATCCATCTATGAAGGACGCCTGGCTGCAGTATGGATGCATTAAATGCACAAGAAGAGGAGGAGGACCCACAAACACTGAGGGAGTCTGGTTTGCCAGAGAGAAGGCAGAGCCCAGGAAGAAGCATGAGCAGCACACTCAAATCCTGCCTTCTGCTGCCATCCGCCACTTGCTGGGTGACCTGGATCAATTTCCTCCCCCAGCCTTAGTTTCCCTGTGGGGAGGGGGGGCAATAAAGTGTGAATCACCATAGCACCCCAATATCTCAGGGGCGGGGCAAAGTGAAGGCACTTCGTAAACTATGCAAAGAAGTGTATTCACTTGAGGTATCATTTTAAAGGGATTACTATTATTTTCATGACCACAGGGGATTTTTTTTTATTTTAGATGTAGGTTTTTAAATGCCTGAGAAAATGGGGCAGTCACAGGACCATGACTTTAAACAAACTTTATTTGGGCGCATGACTGACTGGCAATTGTGTGCAATCATTTTAGCTGTCACGAGCCCAGAGAAATGTGGGAGAGCTCTTCCATGAAATGTTTATATTTCATAAACAAAATGATGTGCTTACCAGTCAGAGCGATGGGAGGGTTCCGGCTAATGCATTTTCCAATGTGTGAGGCAGATTATTAATGCGCTCCAGTAGCTGTTAATTTCAGTTTGCCGGAATGATTTATGGGGAGGTAAAGGAGAGAGACATAATCTAATTGAGATCAGAATCGCTGTTCTAGCAGGAGCACCAGTGTGGGCCCTGGGCACGGCAGAATGATTAATATCTAATAAGCAAATAATCCCTTAAATTATTATAAACATTACTTTTGACAACTCTTTTGTTGGCAAATGAGGGGGGTTTGGAGAAACAAAGAAACAAAAGGTATAAAAACATCCACTTCTCTAATGAGGGAGATTTTGTCAGAGCAAAGGTGTTGGGCATCGTGATGGTCTTGGGTGCACGTGGGAGGTTTTCTGCCATAATACACGGAACAGTTGCCTGCCTGGGGTAGGATTACTCCATAGACACAAGGCTGGATCACATCCATTCTCAGAACACAGTTTTCCTTTCCCAACCTTATCAGGACCCCTCTAGAAAGCAAGTCCTCCCTTGTCACTGTGAAAATCATAACCCGTAGTCTAGAAGTGACATGTCAGCAGTCCCTTTTATAGCATCTACTTTCAATCTCTTGAGTTTCGTATTTGTAATAACATGGTAAACTATATTCATATTGTAAGATATTAAATCACCACTGTATCCTTTTTTCCGTGATATTAGCTATACCAACATTGTCATGTTATTGTCTTCAGCATCACTGGGAGAGCTTACCTTGTGAGACGGAGGCTGTGCCACAGAAAGCTCCCTATCCTTGGCCTCTGACCCCTGGCAACCATTGTTTATTTTCTGTCTCTGGATATCTGACTCCTGTAGGGAATGTATACGAGTGGAGTCAGGGCACTCACCCTTTTATGACTGGCTTTTTTCACTTAGCAAACCGTTTTCACAGTACATTCATGTCATACCAGATGCCAAAACATTGTTTGTGAGGCCCAAATAACATTTCTTTATGCGCTATATTTAGCCATTCATCGGCCAGTGGACAGTGGCGAGGATTCCATCTTTTGGCCCCTGGGACTAATGTTTCAATGAGGAGAGATGTATTCCTAGACCTACTTAAAGCCCTTTCTCAGTTCTTTTAGATGTTGCAATAGGTGAAACTAAGGGACAATATGGAAATCCCTTTTTTTACTTTTTAAAAAAAACCACTATGCTTTTCTCCATAGTGCCTGCACCACTTTCCCACCAGCAGTATGCTGGAGATCCAATTCCTTCACATCTCACTGACACTTAATATTCTCCTGATTATATCTGTATACAGCTAGATATAATACATACACACACACAAAATCACATGTGTTTAATAGACATCCTAATGAATGAGAAGCAGCTTTTACTCAAATAGATTGAGTTTGTCTAATCTTATTGCATCGAATCCAAAGGACCCAGTAAGGGTTATTTGAGCCTTGGGCCTGCTTACGACTCTTCTCTTGCCTGTAATTCAGCAAGTATTTGGCGTCTACTTTGTGTTGAGTATAGACTGCAGTGAACACAAGCTTACTCACTAAAGAGGCAAACCTGCTAGAATGAGCAAGGAACATGTAAGAGGCCATCGAAGGGTCTAATGCAGCATGAGTGCTTTGGAATGATGCAACTGAGTCCAGCATCTTCCACTGCAGCCCAGAAATCTCAAGCCTCTAGCTTGACTCCATCTTCCTTCACTTCTCCTTTAATAAATTCTCTATGGCCCTCCTGCCTCTAAGACCCATCACAGCTATTTGAAGCAGGACACCATGGTCCCTTCACCTTCTTGCCCTTGCTCTGCCACCCTTGTCTACCCTTTCCAATGCTGCTTTATTATTACTCTAATAAGTCCCTTCAAGAATTTGTTTCCATGCTAGGTTATCTTTTCTTTTTCTCTATCACTGAATATAAAGACCACAAGTCGAAACAATAATCTATCACATGAGACAGCTGGCGCTTTGTGTCAAATAGCCAGTGTCTACCAGGAGTGAGCCAACTGCCCAATGTTCTTCTACAAACTCTATTACTGACATTCTTTGCCTCAGTTTCTTCTTCTGGGATCAAAAGAATCAATTATGCTGGAGACTGTGACCTGCTGTGAGACTTTAAGAAATTTCTATAAATTGTTACAATTAGTATTAAAGTGCATGTGAGTAACTAAGGGCTACCGCTCAGGGGAAGCATCAAGACATGTAGGACAAAAGATGAGCTAAGAATGAGTAGCTATATATCCAATTTGATTATATATACCATTCCAGTTCCTTGCCCATCAACCTAAAGTCACGATACAATGTCATTAGGTAATATTGCCACAAGAGTGTGTGACATTGCTCACCATCAACTTGCTTTGCTTTCTGGGAGTTTATCTCTTGGAGTGTGTGCTGAAGAAGCCTTGATACCATTCCTAAAGCATTCCTTCACATAGCCACTAAAGACACTGCCCAAATATTATCTTGGAGTTGCTATGTTAAATAGATAATATCCAGCAAGAGTGAGTCTAAATTGTACTTCCTCCAAGAATGCTGGAAAGGATCTGTCGTCCTTGCATCCAAAGCCCGCAGTAGGCAAACAAAACTGTTCTAAATTTAATGAATTCCAAATCTTCCAGATGGGTACTTAGGAAGACAAACAAGAAGACGGCAAACTTGTCCTCAACCCCTCAGTTCCTGTGAGAATGGAGAATTCCTCATGCTCATGATTTCTGCTTAACCCAGAAAAGCTTCCTTTTATCACAAGCTCCAGAGAATTGAAGGTTGAAGAAATATGCAGAAGCCCTCAGTTCCACCCTGAATATTATAGCCCTTGGTCTCCAAAAAAGTGAAACCATCCAAAGAGTGTGGACCTGGATCTGTTGCCATAAAATTCTCAGGGCAGGTGCTTAGAAGCATCTACCATCAAAAAAGGTCTCTCCACAGGTATCTAAAGAGTGGCCTACATCAGCTTTGCCTTCCTGCAGTCACTCCGCAGAAGAATCACAAGTTCCAGACCAACCTGGGCCACACAGTAAGACCCTATCTCTCTTTAAATAAAGACAAGGGGATATGAGTGACAAAAGATGGCCATATTGAAGATACGTCCAAAACTGCTTTGCAGATGTGTACATGAAGCTGCCTGCTTGTTACAGACAAGACAGGATCTCAGCCTTTCTCCACACTCTTGTTACTTCCACACTGTTCCTTCCCAACTCTGGCTAAGGAGTCTCATTTTTTAACTTTCCCATCACCCATCAAATGTCACTGATGATCCCAGACACATCTGAACCCACTTGTTCACCAACCATGTTGCATGCTGCAACCACTGGAACAAGCAAAATGGTTTTCCTCCCAAGTCTACACAGCAGAAGGAGGGAAAGAGATTAAGGAAATAAATGAAATGTAAATGTGCTTACAAATCACAATAAGAATGAAGAAGAGAACCAAGTGGAGAGGCAAAGTTATATTCGAAGGTCAGAACAAAGCTCTGAGTGACTGTCGGGTTTTTATAGTTTGTTTCTTTGTTGCTGAAAGTAAAGTACTAAGAGATGCTGCCTCGCAGAGCTGCAGAATAAGAACATAGGAAAGCTTCATGGTAAAGAAGGTTTGGTGCCTCAAAAGGACCAGAGAAAGGCAGAAGAGCAACAAGAAGACCAGGAGGAAACACAAATGTAGCTGTACAGGCAGCAAGAGCCAGAGCAGCCAGGATCCTCCAGGCCTGGTTGTATCTGGGAAACAGTGAGATATCATTGTCAGTCCTCAGGGTAGGGAAGGGGGAGAAGGATGGAGGATGATGTAATCGTTAATGTTTTTAAAAGATGACTGGCAAGAACAGCTAAGTACCAAAGAGATCCTAATGGGATGAATATGTAATTTAGAAGACAACAGGAAGCTGCCGCAGTATCTGGGTGAGACATGAGGTTGTTTTGGATTGAATTGTTACAATGTATAGAAAAAAGTAGATACACGTGTACTCATTGGCATTTGTCTACAAGCCCTTCCTGTCCTTTAGAGATAAAGGCAGGGAACTGAAAGCCCTTGCCTGAACTACATAGAAAGACCCTATCTCAAAAAAATATAAATAAATAAATTTTTTTTTAAGTAACAAAGAAAATGCGGATGGTTGCAGGAATGTTTTAGAAGTAGGGCTGGTAAGAGTCAGAGATGGCGGCTTAAAAACACTGACTACCCTTCCAGAGGAGCTCACATAGAGTCCCAAGTGATCTAGCACCCTCTCACACACATGCATGCAGGCAAAACACAAATGCACGTGAAGTAAGAAGAAATGAATGTTAAAAAAAAAAAAGGAGTCATCAATGCATGAGATAAACATGGGGAAAATGGAGAAACTGAGGTAAGGATAACTCATAGTTACATGTGGACACTGTTACCTCAACTCTGTAAGCCATGGTAAAGCCCACATGCATAGATTGCTTTGTACTAGAAATATCTATGACATCTGCTAGAGAAGCGAATAAGAGGTTCATCCATCTCTCTGTGTCCTAAGCAGATCCTGCATCAATACAGAAAGATGGAGGAACATGACCCCGCATTAATGACAAAATATTGATCAGCATCAGCTTACTTTGGTGAATCTACACCCCTTCCCTCCAGAGCTCTCCAGGAGGCTGCAAAATAGTTAGTGATTCTCTCCTAATACCTCTGGGAGCCAGAAAGAGCAAGTGACAGAAAGACTTTTGGACAGTGGGAGCTTCTGAATGGAATCCTATCCTTCCCCATCATTCTTTTATCACTGAACAAAACATCCACACATCGCCAGCCTTGTACATGTAAGTGACTATCTGTTTTTTCTTCCACATAGTCCAAATGCCCTGAGTTTCTACCCAGTATCCTAGGCTACTTTCAAAAGCCATGCAGACTTGAGCATAAGAAGCATTCCAAAAGCTGCTTTGAGGAAAAATTAGGAAAAATAAAAATTATGAAATGCATTGCAAAAAAATGAAAAAGAGTAAATGTTAACAAAGTAAGAGCCCTCATGAAATCGAACAAAAAAGAGATATTTTTTTTTTTGGACAAATATATCTTCATGTTGATCAAATTTCCAACTACACCCTCTTCTCTCTGTTTCTCTCCCTTGTTTCCCATCAGCCCCCTTGTTTTCCTCTACAGTTTTGCTCCTATTATCATGTCAGATACACATGAATGATTTTATGTATTTATATAAAATCTAGGAACCACAAAAGAGAAAAAACACTTTTATCTTCTTGAAAACAACATAATTTTGTTCTTTTGGATGAAAAAATCCATTGTACATGTGTACCGGATTTTATTTATCCACTCCTCTATTAGCAACAGAGGTTCTGTTTTGTTTTATTTTATGACTAGAAAACCAAAGAAAATGGGGAGACACCCAAAGCAGCTCTTTTCTTCTGGACAGCATCTGAGAACATTGGCAGGGACTGCATCCTTCTGCAGCCTCAGCATAGGTGGACCGGGAGACAAAAGTAACAGCCACACTTGGATTTCTACTTCTAAGTCACACCCCTAGTCCTAAAATCAGTTTGGATGGCACAATGACTCTTTCTAAGAAACCTGCTCTCCTGCCTTGTAGCAATCTACAGATTCAATGCAATCCTCATCAAAATTCCAACTAAATTCTTCACAGACTTAGAAAGAGCAATTTGCAAATCCATCTGGAACAACAAAAAACCCAGGATAGCCAAAACTATTCTCTACAATAAAGGAACCTCTGGTGGAATCACAATTCTGGACCTTAAGCTGTACTACAGAGCAATTGTGATAAAAACTGCATGGTATTGGTACAGTGACAGGCAGGTAGATCAATGGAAGAGAATTGAAGAACCAGAAATGAACCCACACACCTATGGTTACTTGATCTTTAACAAAGGAGCTAAAACCATCCAGTGGAAAAAAGACAGCATTTTCAACAGATGGTGC